>NC_139959.1:455000-535000 GCF_963454915.1 Gymnoscopelus microlampas | reverse complement strand
CAAGTACTAACCAGGCCCGACCCTGCTTAGCTTCCGAGATCGGACGAGATCGGGCGTGTTCAGGGTGGTATGGCCGTAAGCAACAGCAGCAGCGGCCGGTAGGCCTTATATAGATGACAGTGGCCCTGCTGTGGAGTGTGTGCATTCCTTTACTCTACTTAGGCTGGGCTGCTAAAGGTTACAAGTGACATTTTTCAGCAGTGACATTTTGTTAGTTAGTGCTGCATTCATAAACATGACGATTGCTCATTCAGTCAGTCTGCCAAATGAAAAAAGCTTACAGCACCTAGTATTCCCAGGCGGTCTCCCATCCAAGTACTAACCAGGCCCGACCCTGCTTAGCTTCCGAGATCGGACGAGATCGGGCGTGTTCAGGGTGGTACGGCCGTAAGCAGCAGCAGCAGCAGCGGCTGGTAGGCCTCATATAGATGACAGTGGCCCTGCTGTGGAGTGTGTTTATTCCTTTACTCTACTTAGGCTGGGCTGCTAAAGGTTACAAGTGACATTTTTCAGCAGTGACATTTTGTTAGTTAGTGCTGCATTCATAAACATGACGATTGCTCATTCAGTCAGTCTGGCAAATGAAAAAAGCTTACAGCACCTGGTATTCCCAGGCGGTCTCCCATCCAAGTACTAACCAGGCCCGACCCTGCTTAGCTTCCGAGATCGGTCGAGATCGGGCGTGTTCAGGGTGGTATGGCCGTAAGCAACAGGCCGGTAGGCCTTATATAGATGACAGTGGCCCTGCTATGGAGTGTGTTTATTCCTTTACTCTACTTAGGCTGGGCTGATAAAGGTTACAAGTGACATTTTTCAGCAGTGACATTTTGTTAGTTAGTGCTGCATTCATAAACATGACGATTGCTCATTCAGTCAGTCTGCCAAATGAAAAAAGCTTACAGCACCTGGTATTCCCAGGCGGTCTCCCATCCAAGTACTAACAAGGCCCGACCCTGCTTAGCTTCCGAGATCGGACGAGATCGGGCGTGTTCAGGGTGGTATGGCCGTAAGCAACAGCAGCAGCGGCCGGTAGGTCTTATATAGATGACAGTGGCCCTGCTGTGGAGTGTGTGCATTCCTTTACCCTACTTAGGCAGGGCTGCTAAAGGTTACAAGTGACATTTTTCAGCAGTGACATTTTGTTAGTTAGTGCTGCATTCATAAACATGACGATTGCTCATTCAGTCAGTCTGCCAAATGAAAAAAGGTTACAGCACCTAGTATGCTCATTCAGTCAGTCTGCCAAATGAAAAAAGGTTACAGCACCTAGTATTCCCAGGCTGTCTCCCATCCAAGTACTAACCAGGCCCGACCCTGCTTAGCTTCCGAGATCGGACGAGATCGGGCGTGTTCAGGGTGGTATGGCCGTAAGCGACAGCAGCAGCGGCCGGTAGGCCTTATATAGATGACAGTGGCCCTGCTGTGGAGTGTGTTTATTCCTTTACTCTACTTAGGCTGGGCTGCTAAAGGTTACAAGTGACATTTTTCAGCAGTGACATTTTGTTAGTTAGTGCTGCATTCATAAACATGACGATTGCTTATTCAGTCAGTCTGCCAAATGAAAAAAGCTTACAGCACCTGGTATTCCCAGGCGGTCTCCCATCCAAGTACTAACCAGGCCCGACCCTGCTTAGCTTCCGAGATCGGACGAGATCGGGCGTGTTCAGGGTGGTATGGCCGTAAGCGACAGCAGCAGCGGCCGGTAGGCCTTATATAGATGACAGTGGCCCTAATGTGGAGCGTGTTTATTCCTTTACTCTACTTAGGCTGGGCTGCTAAAGGTTACAAGTGACATTTTTCAGTAGTGACATTTTGTTAGTTAGTGCTGCATTCATAAACATGACGATTGCTCATTCAGTCAGTCTGCCAAATGAAAAAAGCTTACAGCACCTGGTATTCCCAGGCGGTCTCCCATCCAAGTACTAACCAGGCCCGACCCTGCTTAGCTTCCGAGATCGGACGAGATCGGGCGTGTTCAGGGTGGTATGGCCGTAAGCAACAGCAGCAGCGGCCGGTAGGCTTTATATAGATGACAGTGGCCCTGCTGTGGAGTGTGTGCATTCCTTTACTCTACTTAGGCTGGGCTGCTAAAGGTTACAAGTGACATTTTTCAGCAGTGACATTTTGTTAGTTAGTGCTGCATTCATAAACATGACGATTGCTCATTCAGTCAGTCTGCCAAATGAAAAAAGCTTACAGCACCTGGTATTCCCAGGCGGTCTCCCATCCAAGTACTAACCAGGCCCGACCCTGCTTAGCTTCCGAGATCGGACGAGATCGGGCGTGTTCAGGGTGGTATGGCCGTAAGCAACAGCAGCAGCGGCCGGTAGGCCTTATATAGATGACAGTGGCCCTGCTGTGGAGTGTGTGCATTCCTTTACTCTACTTAGGCTGGGCTGCTAAAGGTTACAAGTGACATTTTTCAGCAGTGACATTTTGTTAGTTAGTGCTGCATTCATAAACATGACGATTGCTCATTCAGTCAGTCTGGCAAATGAAAAAAGGTTACAGCACCTGGTATTCCCAGGCGGTCTCCCATCCAAGTACTAAACAGGCCCGACCATGCTTAGCTTCCGAGATCGGACGAGATCGGGCGTGTTCAGGGTGGTATGGCCGTAAGCGAAAGCAGCAGCGGCCGGTAGGCCTTATATTGATGACAGTGGCCCTGCTTTGGAGCGTGTTTATTCCTTTACTCTACTTAGGCTGGGCTGCTAAAGGTTACAAGTGACATTTTTCAGTAGTGACATTTTGTTAGTTAGTGCTGCATTCATAAACATGACGATTGCTCATTCAGTCAGTCTGCCAAATGAAAAAGGCTTACAGCACCTGGTATTCCCAGGCGGTCTCCCATCCAAGTACTAACCAGGCCCGACCCTGCTTAGCTTCCGAGATCGGACGAGATCGGGCGTGTTCAGGGTGGTATGGCCGTAAGCAACAGCAGCAGCGGCCGGTAGGAATTATATAGACTAGAAGCTCGCCCCCGCTACGCGGGGGCTCGCGTCTAGCCCGCGGCCACGCCCACGTAGCGCCCGCGGCCACTTGGCAACTCATATAAGTGGCGTAGCGTCATGAGGGTCAGTGGGGCCGTGGCTCGGTCAGTGAAGACCCTGTAGTGCGGATGATATGTGGCATAGAGGGGCAGATTGTAAATCCCCAGAGGAAACATCCGTGGGCTACCATTGGTTCAGCGATGTGTGCGGTTGCCCTGCGGCCCCTCCTCCTCCACCAATGTGCAGTATTGAGAGCCCTGACGTCACAACAATTGGAGCGATGGGCACTGCACTGTGGTTGGTTAGGGTACACCTAGGGCCCAGGTAGAACCCAGTTAAAGCCTGCATGGGCAAACCCAGGTAGGACCCGCCTTGGTCCCACATAAACATGGGTAGTTGGGGCCCACCTAAGGGCCAGGTAGAAGCTACTTATAGCCTGCATGGGCATCGCAGTTGGGACTGAAGTGGATGCCGCTGACATTGCTGACATGGGGTCCATATGGTTTAGCCCACCTTGAAACCATATGGGAACTACGCTGGCATGCTGGTTGTAATGCAAACGCTGCATCATACCTGCAGTGTGTAGTTTGATGTTGTGTGTGTAGCAGATATACCTGCAGTGTGTAGATCAATGTCCATATGAAAGTCAATGCCCAGCAGTGTTTTTTTTCCCCAGCAGAGTTTCTAGTGTCTCTGTCTCTCTCTGGAAGAGGTTGCACATGAACTCTGCAGCCGCACTGAGGCGCTCCAACACAAACACTCTGACATTAAGCTGCTTCACACAACAAACATCAGCACGACGCTGCTGTTTGTCCAAAAGACACAATATCTCCTCTCCCACCGACGTCATGTGTTCATTTATCGACAGCCGTACAGACTCCTTTTGACACATTTTACCTCGTTTATCCAGCTCTCACTGACTCATCGGGCTGTTATTTTGCTGCGATCAAGTCAACGATGTGAGAGATTAGCTATCACAGACGGACGGACAGGGGGTGAAACATAGTCTTGCGCCATGCCTTTCGGCCTGGCGGAGACAATAAAAAAAGGAAAGTAAAGGAAATGAGCATTTCTGCAACAAAAGTAGTCAACAAACTATACTATGAAAACATGGGCCACATTGGCAAAGAATGTAAGAAAGAGGCAGTCATGTAGAAAATAGCCAATCTACAGCTTACAAAGCCTCTCAACGTGAGGCGTTTTGAGCTTGTAGATCGGCTATTTTCACAATATGTACTTGTGGAACGGAGTCAAACAGAATGGGGGGGTCCCCAGATCAAGTACGTTTATTTGGGGGGGGGGGGGGGGGGGCGGCGTGAAAGGGTTGATAAGCACTGCTGTAATCGGAGCGAAATTATCTGAAATTACTACATGACCATAATGCAGCCTAACATGCGTTGCACGGGGCGGTCCTGCCATTACGTTAGTTACTGTAGTTGCTGTGGAGCTACATAGTTCTCCAGAAGACACACACAAACATACACCATCTACAATGGACTAACTGAGCAGCAATATTGACATTCACCACACGAACGTGCATTGTTGACAAAGTGATTGCACAGCCGCTGCAGGCATGACAACCACGTTAGCGTAGCGACATGGCAGCTATCACAGCGCCCTGTCCGTCGTCGCTGGGACTAACTGTGATGGCTACAGCAGTAACAGCAAGCTGTCTGCGATGCCATTGTCTGGAGACTGCTCTTAGCGTGACACGACCAATGAGAGTGAGCGCTGTAGTTGTTGCTAAGATACGGTGGCGTCTCTGCCCCATAGCTTGTAGATCTCTCACGTATGATTGGCGTAGGCTGCGTTGCCAGGTCTGACTGTTTGTATAAGCGATTTTGGGCTTATTTGGGTGCACTTTTGGGCTCGTTTCCATAGACCACGGCAGCGCTTATTTCTTTCCCGTGACCGATGTGGCCAAAAAAGTGCAAAACGAACCATCCGGAAGTAAATTGCGAGATGAAATATATAGCACTTTTTGATTATTAGAGAAGGAGACACATGTGAAGGTTGAAAATGAAAGGTAGGAGATTATATAGTTTTTCATGAGGGATTTTTGTAGCAAGTTGTGAGAGAATTGGGCCACTCCTGTGGGCGGGGGGCTGATTAGAACCATCGGGGTTTGAAAGGAGACGCTCTCTGTTTGAGTGGAAAGATGACGGTGGCCCTGCTTTGGAGTGTGTTTATTCCTTTACTCTACTTAGGCTGGGCTGCTTAAGGTTACAAGTGACATTTTTCAGCAGTGACATTTTGTTAGTTAGTGCTGCATTTATAAACATGACGATTGCTCATTCAGTCAGTCTGGCAAATGAAAAAAGCTTACAGCACCTGGTATTCCCAGGCGGTCTCCCATCCAAGTACTAACCAGGCCCGACCCTGCTTAGCTTCCGAGATCGGACGAGATCGGGCGTGTTCAGGGTGGTATGGCCGTAAGCAACAGGCCGGTAGGCCTTATATAGATGACAGTGGCCCTGCTATGGAGTGTGTTTATTCCTTTACTCTACTTAGGCTGGGCTGCTAAAGGTTACAAGGGACATTTTTCAGCAGTGACATTTTGTTAGTTAGTGCTGCATTCATAAACATGACGATTGCTCATTCAGTCAGTCTGGCAAATGAAAAAAGCTTACAGCACCTGGTATTCCCAGGCGGTCTCCCATCCAAGTACTAACAAGGCCCGACCCTGCTTAGCTTCCGAGATCGGACGAGATCGGGCCTGTTCAGGGTGGTATGGCCGTAAGCAACAGCAGCAGCGGCCGGTAGGCCTTATATAGATGAGAGTGGCCCTGCTGTGGAGTGTGTTTATTCCTTTGCTCTACTTAGGCTGGGCTGCTAAAGGTTACAAGTGACATTTTTCAGCAGTGACATTTTGTTAGTTAGTGCTGCATTCATAAACATGACGATTGCTCATTCAGTCAATCTGTCAAATGAAAAAAGCTTACAGCACCTGGTATTCCCAGGCGGTCTACCATCCAAGTACTAACCAGGCCCGACCCTGCTTAGCTTCCGAGATCGGACGAGATCGGGCGTGTTCAGGGTGGTATGGCCGTAAACAACAGGCCGGTAGGCCTTATATAGATGACAGTGGCCCTGCTATGGAGTGTGTTTATTCCTTTACTCTACTTAGGCTGGGCTGCTAAAGGTTACAAGTGACATTTTTCAGCAGTGACATTTTGTTAGTTAGTGCTGCATTCATAAACATGACGATTGCTCATTCAGTCAGTCTGGCAAATGAAAAAAGCTTACAGCACCTGGTATTCCCAGGCGGTCTCCCATCCAAGTACTAACAAGGCCCGACCCTGCTTAGCTTCCGAGATCGGACGAGATCGGGCCTGTTCAGGGTGGTATGGCCGTAAGCAACAGCGGCAGCGGCCGGTAGGCTTTATATAGATGACAGTGGCCCTGCTGTGGAGTGTGTTTATTCCTTTGCTCTACTTAGGCTGGGCTGCTAAAGGTTACAAGTGACATTTTTCAGTAGTGACATTTTGTTAGTTAGTGCTGCATTCATAAACATGACGATTGCTCATTCAGTCAGTCTGCCAAATGAAAAAGGCTTACAGCACCTGGTATTCCCAGGCGGTCTCCCATCCAAGTACTAACCAGGCCCGACCCTGCTTAGCTTCCGAGATCGGACGAGATCGGGCGTGTTCAGGGTGGTATGGCCGTAAGCAACAGCAGCAGCGGCCGGTAGGAATTATATAGATGACGGTGGCCCTGCTTTGGAGTGTGTTTATTCCTTTACTCTACTTAGGCTGGGCTGCTAAAGGTTACAAGTGACATTTTTCAGCAGTGACATTTTGTTAGTTAGTGCTGCATTTATAAACATGACGATTGCTCATTCAGTCAGTCTGGCAAATGAAAAAAGCTTACAGCACCTGGTATTCCCAGGCGGTCTCCCATCCAAGTACTAACCAGGCCCGACCCTGCTTAGCTTCCGAGATCGGACGAGATCGGGCGTGTTCAGGGTGGTATGGCCGTAAGCAACAGGCCGGTAGGCCTTATATAGATGACAGTGGCCCTGCTATGGAGTGTGTTTATTCCTTTACTCTACTTAGGCTGGGCTGCTAAAGGTTACAAGGGACATTTTTCAGCAGTGACATTTTGTTAGTTAGTGCTGCATTCATAAACATGACGATTGCTCATTCAGTCAGTCTGGCAAATGAAAAAAGCTTACAGCACCTGGTATTCCCAGGCGGTCTCCCATCCAAGTACTAACAAGGCCCGACCCTGCTTAGCTTCCGAGATCGGACGAGATCGGGCCTGTTCAGGGTGGTATGGCCGTAAGCAACAGCAGCAGCGGCCGGTAGGCCTTATATAGATGACAGTGGCCCTGCTGTGGAGTGTGTTTATTCCTTTGCTCTACTTAGGCTGGGCTGCTAAAGGTTACAAGTGACATTTTTCAGCAGTGACATTTTGTTAGTTAGTGCTGCATTCATAAACATGACGATTGCTCATTCAGTCAATCTGTCAAATGAAAAAAGCTTACAGCACCTGGTATTCCCAGGCGGTCTACCATCCAAGTACTAACCAGGCCCGACCCTGCTTAGCTTCCGAGATCGGACGAGATCGGGCGTGTTCAGGGTGGTATGGCCGTAAGCAACAGGCCGGTAGGCCTTATATAGATGACAGTGGCCCTGCTATGGAGTGTGTTTATTCCTTTGCTCTACTTAGGCTGGGCTGCTAAAGGTTACAAGTGACATTTTTCAGCAGTGACATTTTGTTAGTTAGTGCTGCATTCATAAACATGACGATTGCTCATTCAGTCAGTCTGGCAAATGAAAAAAGCTTACAGCACCTGGTATTCCCAGGCGGTCTCCCATCCAAGTACTAACAAGGCCCGACCCTGCTTAGCTTCCGAGATCGGACGAGATCGGGCCTGTTCAGGGTGGTATGGCCGTAAGCAACAGCGGCAGCGGCCGGTAGGCTTTATATAGATGACAGTGGCCCTGCTGTGGAGTGTGTTTATTCCTTTGCTCTACTTAGGCTGGGCTGCTAAAGGTTACAAGTGACATTTTTCAGTAATGACATTTTGTTAGTTAGTGCTGCATTCATAAACATGACGATTGCTCATTCAGTCAATCTGCCAAATGAAAAAAGCTTACAGCACCTGGTATTCCCAGGCGGTCTACCATCCAAGTACTAACCAGGCCCGACCCTGCTTAGCTTCCGAGATCGGACGAGATCGGGCCTGTTCAGGGTGGTATGGCCGTAAGCAAAAGCAGCAGCGGGCGGTAGGCCTTATATAGATGACAGTGGCCCTGCTGTGGAGTGTGTTTATTCCTTTGCTCTACTTAGGCTGGGCTGCTAAAGGTTACAAGTGACATTTTTCAGCAGTGACATTTTGTTAGTTAGTGCTGCATTCATAAACATGACGATTGCTCATTCAGTCAGTCTGGCAAATGAAAAAAGCTTACAGCACCTGGTATTCCCAGGCGGTCTCCCATCCAAGTACTAACCAGGCCCGACCCTGCTTAGCTTCCGAGATCGGACGAGATCGGGCGTGTTCAGGGTGGTATGGCCGTAAGCGACAGCAGCAGCGGCCGGTAGGCCTTATATAGATGACAGTGGCCCTGCTGTGGAGTGTGTGCATTCCTTTACTCTACTTAGGCTGGGCTGCTAAAGGTTACAAGTGACATTTTTCAGCAGTGACATTTTGTTAGTTAGTGCTGCATTCATAAACATGACGATTGCTCATTCAGTCAGTCTGCCAAATGAAAAAAGCTTACAGCACCTGGTATTCCCAGGCGGTCTCCCATCCAAGTACTAACCAGGCCCGACCCTGCTTAGCTTCCGAGATCGGACGAGATTGGGCGTGTTCAGGGTGGTATGGCCGTAAGCAACAGCAGCAGCGGCCGGTAGGCCTTATATAGATGACAGTGGCCCTGCTGTGGAGTGTGTGCATTCCTTTACTCTACTTAGGCTGGGCTGCTAAAGGTTACAAGTGACATTTTTCAGCAGTGACATTTTGTTAGTTAATGCTGCATTCATAAACATGACGATTGCTCATTCAGTCAGTCTGCCAAATGAAAAAAGCTTACAGCACCTGGTATTCCCAGGCGGTCTCCCATCCAAGTACTAACCAGGCCCGACCCTGCTTAGCTTCCGAGATCGGACGAGATCGGGCGTGTTCAGGGTGGTATGGCCGTAAGCAACAGCAGCAGCGGCCGGTAGGCGTTATATAGATGACAGTGGCCCTGCTGTGGAGTGTGTGCATTCCTTTACTCTACTTAGGCTGGGCTGCTAAAGGTTACAAGTGACATTTTTCAGCAGTGACATTTTGTTAGTTAGTGCTGCATTCATAAACATGACGATTGCTCATTCAGTCAGTCTGCCAAATGAAAAAAGCTTACAGCACCTAGTATTCCCAGGCGGTCTCCCATCCAAGTACTAACCAGGCCCGACCCTGCTTAGCTTCCGAGATCGGACGAGATCGGGCGTGTTCAGGGTGGTACGGCCGTAAGCAGCAGCAGCAGCAGCGGCTGGTAGGCCTCATATAGATGACAGTGGCCCTGCTGTGGAGTGTGTTTATTCCTTTACTCTACTTAGGCTGGGCTGCTAAAGGTTACAAGTGACATTTTTCAGCAGTGACATTTTTTTAGTTAGTGCTTTATTCATAAACATGACGATTGCTCATTCAGTCAGTCTGGCAAATGAAAAAAGCTTACAGCACCTGGTATTCCCAGGCGGTCTCCCATCCAAGTACTAACCAGGCCCGACCCTGCTTAGCTTCCGAGATCGGTCGAGATCGGGCGTGTTCAGGGTGGTATGGCCGTAAGCAACAGGCCGGTAGGCCTTATATAGATGACAGTGGCCCTGCTATGGAGTGTGTTTATTCCTTTACTCTACTTAGGCTGGGCTGATAAAGGTTACAAGTGACATTTTTCAGCAGTGACATTTTGTTAGTTAGTGCTGCATTCATAAACATGACGATTGCTCATTCAGTCAGTCTGCCAAATGAAAAAAGCTTACAGCACCTGGTATTCCCAGGCGGTCTCCCATCCAAGTACTAACAAGGCCCGACCCTGCTTAGCTTCCGAGATCGGACGAGATCGGGCGTGTTCAGGGTGGTATGGCCGTAAGCAACAGCAGCAGCGGCCGGTAGGTCTTATATAGATGACAGTGGCCCTGCTGTGGAGTGTGTGCATTCCTTTACCCTACTTAGGCAGGGCTGCTAAAGGTTACAAGTGACATTTTTCAGCAGTGACATTTTGTTAGTTAGTGCTGCATTCATAAACATGACGATTGCTCATTCAGTCAGTCTGCCAAATGAAAAAAGGTTACAGCACCTAGTATGCTCATTCAGTCAGTCTGCCAAATGAAAAAAGGTTACAGCACCTAGTATTCCCAGGCTGTCTCCCATCCAAGTACTAACCAGGCCCGACCCTGCTTAGCTTCCGAGATCGGACGAGATCGGGCGTGTTCAGGGTGGTATGGCCGTAAGCGACAGCAGCAGCGGCCGGTAGGCCTTATATAGATGACAGCGGCCCTGCTGTGGAGTGTGTTTATTCCTTTACTCTACTTAGGCTGGGCTGCTAAAGGTTACAAGTGACATTTTTCAGCAGTGACATTTTGTTAGTTAGTGCTGCATTCATAAACATGACGATTGCTTATTCAGTCAGTCTGCCAAATGAAAAAAGCTTACAGCACCTGGTATTCCCAGGCGGTCTCCCATCCAAGTACTAACCAGGCCCGACCCTGCTTAGCTTCCGAGATCGGACGAGATCCGGCGTGTTCAGGGTGGTATGGCCGTAAGCGACAGCAGCAGCGGCCGGTAGGCCTTATATAGATGACAGTGGCCCTAATGTGGAGCGTGTTTATTCCTTTAATCTACTTAGGCTGGGCTGCTAAAGGTTACAAGTGACATTTTTCAGTAGTGACATTTTGTTAGTTAGTGCTGCATTCATAAACATGACGATTGCTCATTCAGTCAGTCTGCCAAATGAAAAAAGCTTACAGCACCTGGTATTCCCAGGCGGTCTCCCATCTAAGTACTAACCAGGCCCGACCCTGCTTAGCTTCCGAGATCGGACGAGATCGGGCGTGTTCAGGGTGGTATGGCCGTAAGCAACAGCAGCAGCGGCCGGTAGGCTTTATAGAGATGACAGTGGCCCTGCTGTGGAGTGTGTGCATTCCTTTACTCTACTTAGGCTGGGCTGCTAAAGGTTACAAGTGACATTTTTCAGCAGTGACATTTTGTTAGTTAGTGCTGCATTCATAAACATGACGATTGCTCATTCAGTCAGTCTGCCAAATGAAAAAAGCTTACAGCACCTGGTATTCCCAGGCGGTCTCCCATCCAAGTACTAACCAGGCCCGACCCTGCTTAGCTTCCGAGATCGGACGAGATCGGGCGTGTTCAGGGTGGTATGGCCGTAAGCAACAGGCCGGTAGGCCTTATATAGATGACAGTGGCCCTGCTATGGAGTGTGTTTATTCCTTTACTCTACTTAGGCTGGGCTGCTAAAGGTTACAAGTGACATTTTTCAGCAGTGACATTTTGTTAGTTAGTGCTGCATTCATAAACATGACGATTGCTCATTCAGTCAGTCTGGCAAATGAAAAAAGCTTACAGCACCTGGTATTCCCAGGCGGTCTCCCATCCAAGTACTAACAAGGCCCGACCCTGCTTAGCTTCCGAGATCGGACGAGATCGGGCCTGTTCAGGGTGGTATGGCCGTAAGCAACAGCAGCAGCGGCCGGTAGGCCTTATATAGATGACAGTGGCCCTGCTGTGGAGTGTGTTTATTCCTTTGCTCTACTTAGGCTGGGCTGCTAAAGGTTACAAGTGACATTTTTCAGCAGTGACATTTTGTTAGTTAGTGCTGCATTCATAAACCTGACGATTGCTCATTCAGTCAATCTGTCAAATGAAAAAAGCTTACAGCACCTGGTTTTCCCAGGCGGTCTACCATCCAAGTACTAACCAGGCCCGACCCTGCTTAGCATCCGAGATCGGACGAGATCGGGCGTGTTCAGGGTGGTATGGCCGTAAGCAACAGGCCGGTAGGCCTTATATAGATGACAGTGGCCCTGCTATGGAGTGTGTTTATTCCTTTACTCTACTTAGGCTGGGCTGCTAAAGGTTACAAGTGACATTTTTCAGCAGTGACATTTTGTTAGTTAGTGCTGCATTCATAAACATGACGATTGCTCATTCAGTCAGTCTGGCAAATGAAAAAAGCTTACAGCACCTGGTATTCCCAGGCGGTCTCCCATTCAAGTACTAACAAGGCCCGACCCTGCTTAGCTTCCGAGATCGGACGAGATCGGGCCTGTTCAGGGTGGTATGGCCGTAAGCGACAGCAGCAGCGGCCGGTAGGCCTTATATAGATGACAGTGGCCCTGCTGTGGAGTGTGTTTATTCCTTTGCTCTACTTAGGCTGGGCTGCTAAAGGTTACAAGTGACATTTTTCAGCAGTGACATTTTGTTAGTTAGTGCTGCATTCATAAACATGACGATTGCTCATTCAGTCAATCTGCCAAATGAAAAAAGCTTACAGCACCTGGTATTCCCAGGCGGTCGACCCTGCTTAGCTTCCGAGATCGGACGAGATCGGGCCTGTTCAGGGTGGTATGGCCGTAAGCAAAAGCAGCAGCAGGCGGTAGGCCTTATATAGATGACAGTGGCCCTGCTGTGGAGTGTGTTTATTCCTTTGCTCTACTTAGGCTGGGCTGCTAAAGGTTACAAGTGACATTTTTCAGCAGTGACATTTTGTTAGTTAGTGCTGCATTCATAAACATGACGATTGCTCATTCAGTCAGTCTGGCAAATGAAAAAAGCTTACAGCACCTGGTATTCCCAGGCGGTCTCCCATCCAAGTACTAACAAGGCCCGACCCTGCTTAGCTTCCGAGATCGGACGAGATCGGGCGTGTTCAGGGTGGTATGGCCGTAAACAACAGCAGCAGCGGCCGGTAGGAATTATATAGATGACAGTGGCCCTGCTTTGGAGTGTGTTTATTCCTTTACTCTACTTAGGCTGGGCTGCTAAAGGTTACAAGTGACATTTTTCAGCAGTGACATTTTGTTAGTTAGTGCTGCATTTATAAACATGACGATTGCTCATTCAGTCAGTCTGGCAAATGAAAAAAGCTTACAGCACCTGGTATTCCCAGGCGGTCTCCCATCCAAGTACTAACCAGGCCCGACCCTGCTTAGCTTCCGAGATCGGACGAGATCGGGCGTGTTCAGGGTGGTATGGCCGTAAGCAACAGGCCGGTAGGCCTTATATAGATGACAGTGGCCCTGCTATGGAGTGTGTTTATTCCTTTACTCTACTTAGGCTGGGCTGCTAAAGGTTACAAGGGACATTTTTCAGCAGTGACATTTTGTTAGTTAGTGCTGCATTCATAAACATGACGATTGCTCATTCAGTCAGTCTGGCAAATGAAAAAAGCTTACAGCACCTGGTATTCCCAGGCGGTCTCCCATCCAAGTACTAACAAGGCCCGACCCTGCTTAGCTTCCGAGATCGGACGAGATCGGGCCTGTTCAGGGTGGTATGGCCGTAAGCAACAGCAGCAGCGGCCGGTAGGCCTTATATAGATGACAGTGGCCCTGCTGTGGAGTGTGTTTATTCCTTTGCTCTACTTAGGCTGGGCTGCTAAAGGTTACAAGTGACATTTTTCAGCAGTGACATT
This sequence comes from Gymnoscopelus microlampas, assembly GCF_963454915.1. Classification (NCBI taxonomy): domain Eukaryota; kingdom Metazoa; phylum Chordata; class Actinopteri; order Myctophiformes; family Myctophidae; genus Gymnoscopelus; species Gymnoscopelus microlampas. Next base: position 521,370 of record NC_139959.1, on the reverse strand, counting down.
TTGTTAGTTAGTGCTGCATTCATAAACATGACGATTGCTCATTCAGTCAATCTGTCAAATGAAAAAAGCTTACAGCACCTGGTATTCCCAGGCGGTCTACCATCCAAGTACTAACCAGGCCCGACCCTGCTTAGCTTCCGAGATCGGACGAGATCGGGCGTGTTCAGGGTGGTATGGCCGTAAGCAACAGGCCGGTAGGCCTTATATAGATGACAGTGGCCCTGCTATGGAGTGTGTTTATTCCTTTACTCTACTTAGGCTGGGCTGCTAAAGGTTACAAGTGACATTTTTCAGCAGTGACATTTTGTTAGTTAGTGCTGCATTCATAAACATGACGATTGCTCATTCAGTCAATCTGCCAAATGAAAAAAGCTTACAGCACCTGGTATTCCCAGGCGGTCTACCATCCAAGTACTAACCAGGCCCGACCCTGCTTAGCTTCCGAGATCGGACGAGATCGGGCCTGTTCAGTGTGGTATGGCCGTAAGCAAAAGCAGCAGCGGGCGGTAGGCCTTATATAGATGACAGTGGCCCTGCTGTGGAGTGTTTTTATTCCTTTGCTCTACTTAGGCTGGGCTGCTAAAGGTTACAAGTGACATTTTTCAGCAGTGACATTTTGTTAGTTAGTGCTGCATTCATAAACATGACGATTGCTCATTCAGTCAGTCTGGCAAATGAAAAAAGCTTACAGCACCTGGTATTCCCAGGCGGTCTCCCATCCAAGTACTAACCAGGCCCGACCCTGCTTAGCTTCCGAGATCGGACGAGATCGGGCGTGTTCAGGGTGGTATGGCCGTAAGCGACAGCAGCAGCGGCCGGTAGGCCTTATATAGATGACAGTGGCCCTGCTGTGGAGTGTGTGCATTCCTTTACTCTACTTAGGCTGGGCTGCTAAAGGTTACAAGTGACATTTTTCAGCAGTGACATTTTGTTAGTTAGTGCTGCATTCATAAACATGACGATTGCTCATTCAGTCAGTCTGCCAAATGAAAAAAGCTTACAGCACCTGGTATTCCCAGGCGGTCTCCCATCCAAGTACTAACCAGGCCCGACCCTGCTTAGCTTCCGAGATCGGACGAGATTGGGCGTGTTCAGGGTGGTATGGCCGTAAGCAACAGCAGCAGCGGCCGGTAGGCCTTATATAGATGACAGTGGCCCTGCTGTGGAGTGTGTGCATTCCTTTACTCTACTTAGGCTGGGCTGCTAAAGGTTACAAGTGACATTTTTCAGCAGTGACATTTTGTTAGCTGCATTCACAAACATGACGATTGCTCATTCAGTCAGTCTGCCAAATGAAAAAAGCTTACAGCACCTGGTATTCCCAGGCGGTCTCCCATCCAAGTACTAACCAGGCCCGACCCTGCTTAGCTTCCGAGATCGGACGAGATCGGGCGTGTTCAGGGTGGTATGGCCGTAAGCAACAGCAGCAGCGGCCGGTAGGCGTTATATAGATGACAGTGGCCCTGCTGTGGAGTTTGTGCATTCCTTTACTCTACTTAGGCTGGGCTGCTAAAGGTTACAAGTGACATTTTTCAGCAGTGACATTTTGTTAGTTAGTGCTGCATTCATAAACATGACGATTGCTCATTCAGTCAGTCTGCCAAATGAAAAAAGCTTACAGCACCTAGTATTCCCAGGCGGTCTCCCATCCAAGTACTAACCAGGCCCGACCCTGCTTAGCTTCCGAGATCGGACGAGATCGGGCGTGTTCAGGGTGGTACGGCCGTAAGCAGCAGCAGCAGCAGCGGCTGGTAGGCCTCATATAGATGACAGTGGCCCTGCTGTGGAGTGTGTTTATTCCTTTACTCTACTTAGGCTGGGCTGCTAAAGGTTACAAGTGACATTTTTCAGCAGTGACATTTTGTTAGTTAGTGCTGCATTCATAAACATGACGATTGCTCATTCAGTCAGTCTGGCAAATGAAAAAAGCTTACAGCACCTGGTATTCCCAGGCGGTCTCCCATCCAAGTACTAACCAGGCCCGACCCTGCTTAGCTTCCGAGATCGGTCGAGATCGGGCGTGTTCAGGGTGGTATGGCCGTAAGCAACAGGCCGGTAGGCCTTATATAGATGACAGTGGCCCTGCTATGGAGTGTGTTTATTCCTTTACTCTACTTAGGCTGGGCTGATAAAGGTTACAAGTGACATTTTTAAGCAGTGACATTTTGTTAGTTAGTGCTGCATTCATAAACATGACGATTGCTCATTCAGTCAGTCTGCCAAATGAAAAAAGCTTACAGCACCTGGTATTCCCAGGCGGTCTCCCATCCAAGTACTAACAAGGCCCGACCCTGCTTAGCTTCCGAGATCGGACGAGATCGGGCGTGTTCAGGGTGGTATGGCCGTAAGCAACAGCAGCAGCGGCCGGTAGGTCTTATATAGATGACAGTGGCCCTGCTGTGGAGTGTGTGCATTCCTTTACCCTACTTAGGCAGGGCTGCTAAAGGTTACAAGTGACATTTTTCAGCAGTGACATTTTGTTAGTTAGTGCTGCATTCATAAACATGACGATTGCTCATTCAGTCAGTCTGCCAAATGAAAAAAGGTTACAGCACCTAGTATGCTCATTCAGTCAGTCTGCCAAATGAAAAAAGGTTACAGCACCTAGTATTCCCAGGCTGTCTCCCATCCAAGTACTAACCAGGCCCGACCCTGCTTAGCTTCCGAGATCGGACGAGATCGGGCGTGTTCAGGGTGGTATGGCCGTAAGCGACAGCAGCAGCGGCCGGTAGGCCTTATATAGATGACAGTGGCCCTGCTGTGGAGTGTGTTTATTCCTTTACTCTACTTAGGCTGGGCTGCTAAAGGTTACAAGTGACATTTTTCAGCAGTGACATTTTGTTAGTTAGTGCTGCATTCATAAACATGACGATTGCTCATTCAGTCAGTCTGGCAAATGAAAAAAGCTTACAGCACCTGGTATTCCCAGGCGGTCTCCCATCCAAGTACTAACAAGGCCCGACCCTGCTTAGCTTCCGAGATCGGACGAGATCGGGCCTGTTCAGGGTGGTATGGCCGTAAGCGACAGCAGCAGCGGCCGGTAGGCCTTATATAGATGACAGTGGCCCTGCTGTGGAGTGTGTTTATTCCTTTGCTCTACTTAGGCTGGGCTGCTAAAGGTTACAAGTGACATTTTTCAGCAGTGACATTTTGTTAGTTAGTGCTGCATTCATAAACATGACGATTGCTCATTCAGTCAATCTGCCAAATGAAAAAAGCTTACAGCACCTGGTATTCCCAGGCGGTCTACCATCCAAGTACTAACCAGGCCCGACCCTGCTTAGCTTCCGAGATCGGACGAGATCAGGCCTGTTCAGGGTGGTATGGCCGTAAGCAAAAGCAGCAGCGGGCGGTAGGCCTTATATAGATGACAGTGGCCCTGCTGTGGAGTGTGTTTATTCCTTTGCTCTACTTAGGCTGGGCTGCTAAAGGTTACAAGTGACATTTTTCAGCAGTGACATTTTGTTAGTTAGTGCTGCATTCATAAACATGACGATTGCTCATTCAGTCAGTCTGGCAAATGAAAAAAGCTTACAGCACCTGGTATTCCCAGGCGGTCTCCCATCCAAGTACTAACAAGGCCCGACCCTGCTTAGCTTCCGAGATCGGACGAGATCGGGCGTGTTCAGGGTGGTATGGCCGTAAGCAACAGCAGCAGCGGCCGGTAGGTCTTATATAGATGACAGTGGCCCTGCTGTGGAGTGTGTGCATTCCTTTACCCTACTTAGGCAGGGCTGCTAAAGGTTACAAGTGACATTTTTCAGCAGTGACATTTTGTTAGTTAGTGCTGCATTCATAAACATGACGATTGCTCATTCAGTCAGTCTGCCAAATGAAAAAAGGTTACAGCACCTAGTATGCTCATTCAGTCAGTCTGCCAAATGAAAAAAGGTTACAGCACCTAGTATTCCCAGGCTGTCTCCCATCCAAGTACTAACCAGGCCCGACCCTGCTTAGCTTCCGAGATCGGACGAGATCGGGCGTGTTCAGGGTGGTATGGTCGTAAGCGACAGCAGCAGCGGCCGGTAGGCCTTATATAGATGACAGTGGCCCTGCTGTGGAGTGTGTTTATTCCTTTACTCTACTTAGGCTGGGCTGCTAAAGGTTACAAGTGACATTTTTCAGCAGTGACATTTTGTTAGTTAGTGCTGCATTCATAAACATGACGATTGCTTATTCAGTCAGTCTGCCAAATGAAAAAAGCTTACAGCACCTGGCATTCCCAGGCGGTCTCCCATCCAAGTACTAACCAGGCCCGACCCTGCTTAGCTTCCGAGATCGGACGAGATCGGGCGTGTTCAGGGTGGTATGGCCGTAAGCAACAGCAGCAGCGGCCGGTAGGCGTTATATAGATGACAGTGGCCCTGCTGTGGAGTGTGTGCATTCCTTTACTCTACTTAGGCTGGGCTGCAAAAGGTTACAAGTGACATTTTTCAGCAGTGACATTTTGTTAGTTAATGCTGCATTCATAAACATGACGATTGCTCATTCAGTCAGTCTGGCAAATGAAAAAAGCTTACAGCACCTGGTATTCCCAGGCGGTCTCCCATCCAAGTACTAACCAGGCCCGACCCTGCTTAGCTTCCGAGATCGGACGAGACCGGGCGTGTTCAGGGTGGTATGGCCGTAAGCAACAGCAGCAGCGGCCGGTAGGCCTTATATAGATGACAGTGGCCCTCCTGTGGAGTGTGTGCATTCCTTTACTCTACTTAGGCTGGGCTGCTAAAGGTTACAAGTGACATTTTTCAGCAGTGACATTTTGTTAGTTAGTGCTGCATTCATAAACATGACGATTGCTCATTCAGTCAGTCTGCCAAATGAAAAAAGCTTACAGCACCTGGTATTCCCAGGCGGTCTCCCATCCAAGTACTAACCAGGCCCGACCCTGCTTAGCTTCCGAGATCGGACGAGATCGGGCGTGTTCAGGGTGGTACGGCCGTAAGCAGCAGCAGCAGCAGCGGCTGGTAGGCCTCATATAGATGACAGTGGCCCTGCTGTGGAGTGTGTTTATTCCTTTACTCTACTTAGGCTGGGCTGCTAAAGGTTACAAGTGACATTTTTCAGCAGTGACATTTTGTTAGTTAGTGCTGCATTCATAAACATGACGATTGCTCATTCAGTCAGTCTGGCAAATGAAAAAAGCTTACAGCACCTGGTATTCCCAGGCGGTCTCCCATCCAAGTACTAACCAGGCCCGACCCTGCTTAGCTTCCGAGATCGGACGAGATCGGGCGTGTTCAGGGTGGTATGGCCGTAGGCAACAGCAGCAGCGGCCGGTAGGCTTTATATAGATGACAGTGGCCCTGCTGTGGAGTGTGTGCATTCCTTTACTCTACTTAGGCTGGGCTGCTAAAGGTTACAAGTGACATTTTTCAGCAGTGACATTTTGTTAGTTAGTGCTGCATTCATAAACATGACGATTGCTCATACAGTCAGTCTGCCAGATGAAAAAAGCTTACAGCACCTGGTATTCCCAGGCGGTCTCCCATCCAAGTACTAACCAGGCCCGACCCTGCTTAGCTTCCGAGATCGGACGAGATCGGCCGTGTTCAGGGTGGTATGGCCGTAAGCAACAGCAGCAGCAGCAGCAGCAGCAGCAGCCGGTAGGCCTTATATAGATGACAGTGGCCCTGCTGTGGAGTGTGTTTATTCCTTTACTCTACTTAGGCTGGGCTGCTAAAGGTTACAATTGACATTTTTCAGCAGTGACATTTTGTTAGTTAGTGCTGCATTCATAAACATGACGATTGCTCATTCAGTCAGTCTGCCAAATGAAAAAAGCTTACAGCACCTGGTATTCCCAGGCGGTCTCCCATCCAAGTACTAACCAGGCCCGACCCTGCTTAGCTTCCGAGATCGGACGAGATCGGGCGTGTTCAGGGTGGTACGGCCGTAAGCAGCAGCAGCAGCGGCTTGTAGGCCTCATATAGATGACAGTGGCCCTGCTGTGGAGTGTGTTTATTCCTTTACTCTACTTAGGCTGGGCTGCTAAAGGTTACAAGTGACATTTTTCAGCAGTGACATTTTGTTAGTTAGTGCTGCATTCATAAACATGACGATTGCTCATTCAGTCAGTCTGGCAAATGAAAAAAGCTTACAGCACCTGGTATTCCCAGGCGGTCTCCCATCCAAGTACTAACCAGGCCCGACCCTGCTTAGCTTCCGAAATCGGACGAGATCGGGCGTGTTCAGGGTGGTATGGCCGTAAGCAACAGGCCGGTAGGCCTTATATAGATGACAGTGGCCCTGCTATGGAGTGTGTTTATTCCTTTACTCTACTTAGGCTGGGCTGCTAAAGGTTACAAGTGACATTTTTCAGCAGTGACATTTTGTTAGTTAGTGCTGCATTCATAAACATGACGATTGCTCATTCAGTCAGTCTGGCAAATGAAAAAAGCTTACAGCACCTGGTATTCCCAGGCGGTCTCCCATCCAAGTACTAACAAGGCCCGACCCTGCTTAGCTTCCGAGATCGGACAAGATCAGGCGTGTTCAGGGTGGTATGGCCGTAAGCAACAGCAGCAGCGGCCGGTAGGCCTTATATAGATTACAGTGGCCCTGCCGTGGAGTATGTGCATTCCTTTACTCTACTTAGGCTGGGCTGCTAAAGGTTACAAGTGACATTTTTCAGCAGTGACATTTTGTTAGTTAGTGCTGCATTCATAAACATGACGATTGCTCATTCAGTCAGTCTGCCAAATGAAAAAAGGTTACAGCACCTAGTATTCCCAGGCTGTCTCCCATCCAAGTACTAACCAGGCCCGACCCTGCTTAGCTTCCGAGATCGGACGAGATCGGGCGTGTTCAGGGTGGTATGGCCGTAAGCGACAGCAGCAGCGGCCGGTAGGCCTTATATAGATGACAGTGGCTCTGCTGTGGAGTGTGTTTATTCCTTTACTCTACTTAGGCTGGGCTGCTAAAGGTTACAAGTGACATTTTTCAGCAGTGACATTTTGTTAGTTAGTGCTGCATTCATAAACATGACGATTGCTCATTCAGTCAGTCTGGCAAATGAAAAAAGCTTACAGCACCTGGTATTCCCAGGCGGTCTCCCATCCAAGTACTAACCAGGCCCGACCCTGCTTAGCTTCCGAAATCGGACGAGATCGGGCGTGTTCAGGGTGGTATGGCCGTAAGCAACAGGCCGGTAGGCCTTATATAGATGACAGTGGCCCTGCTATGGAGTGTGTTTATTCCTTTACTCTACTTAGGCTGGGCTGCTAAAGGTTACAAGTGACATTTTTCAGCAGTGACATTTTGTTAGTTAGTGCTGCATTCATAAACATGACGATTGCTCATTCAGTCAGTCTGGCAAATGAAAAAAGCTTACAGCACCTGGTATTCCCAGGCGGTCTCCCATCCAAGTACTAACAAGGCCCGACCCTGCTTAGCTTCCGAGATCGGACGAGATCAGGCGTGTTCAGGGTGGTATGGCCGTAAGCAACAGCAGCAGCGGCCGGTAGGCCTTATATAGATTACAGTGGCCCTGCTGTGGAGTATGTGCATTCCTTTACTCTACTTAGGCTGGGCTGCTAAAGGTTACAAGTGACATTTTTCAGCAGTGACATTTTGTTAGTTAGTGCTGCATTCATAAACATGACGATTGCTCATTCAGTCAGTCTGCCAAATGAAAAAAGGTTACAGCACCTAGTATTCCCAGGCTGTCTCCCATCCAAGTACTAACCAGGCCCGACCCTGCTTAGCTTCCGAGATCGGACGAGATCGGGCGTGTTCAGGGTGGTATGGCCGTAAGCGACAGCAGCAGCGGCCGGTAGGCCTTATATAGATGACAGTGGCTCTGCTGTGGAGTGTGTTTATTCCTTTACTCTACTTAGGCTGGGCTGCTAAAGGTTACAAGTGACATTTTTCAGCAGTGACATTTTGTTAGTTAGTGCTGCATTCATAAACATGACGATTGCTTATTCAGTCAGTCTGCCAAATGAAAAAAGCTTACAGCACCTGGTATTCCCAGGCGGTGTCCCATCCAAGTACTAACCAGGCCCGACCCTGCTTAGCTTCCGAGATCGGACGAGATCGGGCGTGTTCAGGGTGGTATGGCCGTAAGCAACAGGCCGGTAGGCCTTATATAGATGACAGTGGCCCTGCTATGGAGTGTGTTTATTCCTTTACTCTACTTAGGCTGGGCTGCTAAAGGTTACAAGTGATATTTTTCAGCAGTGACATTTTGTTAGTTAGTGCTGCATTCATAAACATGACGATTGCTCATTCAGTCAGTCTGGCAAATGAAAAAAGCTTACAGCACCTGGTATTCCCAGGCGGTCTCCCATCCAAGTACTAACAAGGCCCGACCCTGCTTAGCTTCCGAGATCGGACGAGATCGGGCCTGTTCAGGGTGGTATGGCCGTAAGCAACAGCAGCAGCGGCCGGTAGGCCTTATATAGATGACAGTGGCCCTGCTGTGGAGTGTGTTTATTCCTTTGCTCTACTTAGGCTGGGCTGCTAAAGGTTACAAGTGACATTTTTCAGCAGTGACATTTTGTTAGTTAGTGCTGCATTCATAAACATGACGATTGCTCATTCAGTCAATCTGCCAAATGAAAAAAGCTTACAGCACCTGGTATTCCCAGGCGGTCTACCATCCAAGTACTAACCAGGCCCGACCCTGCTTAGCTTCCGAGATCGGACGAGATCGGGCCTTTTCAGGGTGGTATGGCCGTAAGCAAAAGCAGCAGCGGGCGGTAGGCCTTATATAGATGACAGTGGCCCTGCTGTGGAGTGTGTTTATTCCCTTGCTCTACTTAGGCTGGGCTGCTAAAGGTTACAAGTGACATTTTTCAGCAGTGACATTTTGTTAGTTAGTGCTGCATTCATAAACATGACGATTGCTCATTCAGTCAGTCTGGCAAATGAAAAAAGCTTACAGCACCTGGTATTCCCAGGCGGTCTCCCATCCAAGTACTAACAAGGCCCGACCCTGCTTAGCTTCCGAGATCGGACGAGATCGGGCGTGTTCAGGGTGGTATGGCCGTAAGCAACAGCAGCAGCGGCCGGTAGGTCTTATATAGATGACAGTGGCCCTGCTGTGGAGTGTGTGCATTCCTTTACCCTACTTAGGCAGGGCTGCTAAAGGTTACAAGTGACATTTTTCAGCAGTGACATTTTGTTAGTTAGTGCTGCATTCATAAACATGACGATTGCTCATTCAGTCAGTCTGCCAAATGAAAAAAGGTTACAGCACCTAGTATGCTCATTCAGTCAGTCTGCCAAATGAAAAAAGGTTACAGCACCTAGTATTCCCAGGCTGTCTCCCATCCAAGTACTAACCAGGCCCGACCCTGCTTAGCTTCCGAGATCGGACGAGATCGGGCGTGTTCAGGGTGGTATGGCCGTAAGCGACAGCAGCAGCGGCCGGTAGGCCTTATATAGATGACAGTGGCCCTGCTGTGGAGTGTGTTTATTCCTTTACTCTACTTAGGCTGGGCTGCTAAAGGTTACAAGTGACATTTTTCAGCAGTGACATTTTATTAGTTAGTGCTGCATTCATAAACATGACGATTGCTTATTCAGTCAGTCTGCCAAATGAAAAAAGCTTACAGCACCTGGTATTCCCAGGCGGTCTCCCATCCAAGTACTAACCAGGCCCGACCCTGCTTAGCTTCCGAGATCGAACGAGATCGGGCGTGTTCAGGGTGGTATGGCCGTAAGCGACAGCAGCAGCGGCCGGTAGGCGTTATATAGATGACAGTGGCCCTAATGTGGAGCGTGTTTATTCCTTTACTCTACTTAGGCTGGGCTGCTAAAGGTTACAAGTGACATTTTTCAGTAGTGACATTTTGTTAGTTAGTGCTGCATTCATAAACATGACGATTGCTCATTCAGTCAGTCTGCCAAATGAAAAAAGCTTACAGCACCTGGTATTCCCAGGCGGTCTCCCATCCAAGTACTAACCAGGCCCGACCCTGCTTAGCTTCCGAGATCGGACGAGATCGGGCGTGTTCAGGGTGGTATGGCCGTAAGCAACAGTAGCAGCGGCCGGTAGGCCTTATATAGATGACAGTGGCCCTGCTGTGGAGTGTGTGCATTCCTTTACTCTACTTAGGCTGGGCTGCTAAAGGTTACAAGTGACATTTTTCAGCAGTGACATTTTGTTAGTTAGTGCTGCATTCATAAACATGACGATTGCTCATTCAGTCAGTCTGCCAAATGAAAAAAGCTTACAGCACCTGGTATTCCCAGGCGGTCTCCCATCCAAGTACTAACCAGGCCCGACCCTGCTTAGCTTCCGAGATCGGACGAGATCGGGCGTGTTCAGGGTGGTATGGCCGTAAGCAACAGCAGCAGCGGCCGGTAGGCCTTATATAGATGACAGTGGCCCTGCTGTGGAGTGTGTGCATTCCTTTACTCTACTTAGGCTGGGCTGCTAAAGGTTACAAGTGACATTTTTCAGCAGTGACATTTTGTTAGTTAGTGCTGCATTCATAAACATGACGATTGCTCATTCAGTCAGTCTGCCAAATGAAAAAAGCTTACAGCACCTGGTATTCCCAGGCGGTCTCCCATCCAAGTACTAACCAGGCCCGACCCTGCTTAGCTTCCGAGATCGGACGAGATTGGGCGTGTTCAGGGTGGTATGGCCGTAAGCAACAGCAGCAGCGGCCGGTAGGCCTTATATAGATGACAGTGGCCCTGCTGTGGAGTGTGTGCATTCCTTTACTCTACTTAGGCTGGGCTGCAAAAGGTTACAAGTGACATTTTTCAGCAGTGACATTTTGTTAGTTAATGCTGCATTCATAAACATGACGATTGCTCATTCAGTCAGTCTGCCAAATGAAAAAAGCTTACAGCACCTGGTATTCCCAGGCGGTCTCCCATCCAAGTACTAACCAGGCCCGACCCTGCTTAGCTTCCGAGATCGGACGAGATCGGGCGTGTTCAGGGTGGTATGGCCGTAAGCAACAGTAGCAGCGGCCGGTAGGCATTATATAGATGACAGTGGCCCTGCTGTTGAGTGTGTGCATTCCTTTACTCTACTTAGGCTGGGCTGCTAAAGGTTACAAGTGACATTTTTCAGCAATGACATTTTGTTAGTTAGTGCTGCATTCATAAACATGACGATTGCTCATTCAGTCAGTCTGCCAAATGAAAAAAAGCTTACAGCACCTGGTATTCCCAGGCGGTCTCCCATCCAAGTACTAACCAGGCCCGACCCTGCTTAGCTTCCGAGATCGGGCGTGTTCAGTATGGTATGGCCGTAAGCAACAGTAGCAGCGGCCGGTAGGCCTTATATAGATGACAGTGGCCCTGCTGTGGAGTGTGTGCATTGCTTTACTCTACTTAGGCTGGGCTGCTAAAGGTTACAAGTGACATTTTTCAGCAGTGACATTTTGTTAGTTAGTGCTGCATTCATAAACATGACGATTGCTCATTCAGTCAGTCTGCCAAATGAAAAAAGCTTACAGCACCTGGTATTCCCAGGCGGTCTCCCATCCAAGTACTAAGCACGCCCGACCCTGCTTAGCTTCCGAGATCGGACGAGATCGGGCGTGTTCAGGGTGGTATGGCCGTAAGCAACAGCAGCAGCGGCCGGTAGGCCTTATATAGATGACAGTGGCCCTGCTGTGGAGTGTGTGCATTCCTTTACTCTACTTAGGCTGGGCTGCTAAAGGTTACAAGTGACATTTTTCAGCAGTGACATTTTGTTAGTTAGTGCTGCATTCATAAACATGACGATTGCTCATTCAGTCAGTCTGCCAAATGAAAAAAGCTTACAGCACCTGGTATTCCCAGGCGGTCTCCCATCCAAGTACTAACCAGGCCCGACCCTGCTTAGCTTCCGAGATCGGACGAGATCGGGCGTGTTCAGGGTGGTATGGCCGTAAGCAACAGTAGCAGCGGCCGGTAGGCCTTATATAGATGACAGTGGCCCTGCTGTGGAGTGTGTGCATTCCTTTACTCTACTTAGGCTGGGCTGCTAAAGGTTACAAGTGACATTTTTCAGCAGTGACATTTTGTTAGTTAGTGCTGCATTCATAAACATGACGATTGCTCATTCAGTCAGTCTGCCAAATGAAAAAAGCTTACAGCACCTGGTATTCCCAGGCGGTCTCCCATCCAAGTACTAACCAGGCCCGACCCTGCTTAGCTTCCGAGATCGGACGAGATTGGGCATGTTCAGGGTGGTATGGCCGTAAGCAACAGCAGCAGCGGCCGGTAGGCCTTATATAGATGACAGTGGCCCTGCTGTGGAGTGTGTGCATTCCTTTACTCTACTTAGGCTGGGCTGCAAAAGGTTACAAGTGACATTTTTCAGCAGTGACATTTTGTTAGTTAATGCTGCATTCATAAACATGACGATTGCTCATTCAGTCAGTCTGCCAAATGAAAAAAGCTTACAGCACCTGGTATTCCCAGGCGGTCTCCCATCCAAGTACTAACCAGGCCCGACCCTGCTTAGCTTCCGAGATCGGACGAGATCGGGCGTGTTCAGGGTGGTATGGCCGTAAGCGACAGCAGCAGCGGCCGGTAGGCCTTATATAGATGACAGTAATCTCTCAAGAACAGATTCCGACCTGCGGTGGAATCTGTCGGAGCGGTTCGTCCTAACCAGTGCTCATTGGATACAAGTGGGCGTGCCTTCAGATCAGGAAGTGGGCCGCGCTTTACCCAATCAAATGTAGTGGGCGGGATTCACGTGTCCATCCACCATGATCCACCCTCCCCCCCTCGAAACTAGCCGAAACTAATTTAACAATAGCGTCCTCGGAGCGGACAAAACCACGGAAAGATATTCACATTTTAAATTACTCTTTCATCATAGAAACAAGTGGGCTTATAACCAAAACCATCCATGTTCTCTGGGAGAAGTGGTGTTAGTGTTCCGTGTAGAAATATTGTTAGTGGGAATGAAAACATGGTCGCACCAGCTATGGCCGTAAGCAACAGCAGCAGCGGCCGGTAGGTCTTATATAGATGACAGTGGCCCTGCTGTGGAGTGTGTGCATTCCTTTACCCTACTTAGGCAGGGCTGCTAAAGGTTACAAGTGACATTTTTCAGCAGTGACATTTTGTTAGTTAGTGCTGCATTCATAAACATGACGATTGCTCATTCAGTCAGTCTGCCAAATGAAAAAAGGTTACAGCACCTAGTATGCTCATTCAGTCAGTCTGCCAAATGAAAAAACGTTACAGCACCTAGTATTCCCAGGCTGTCTCCCATCCAAGTACTAACCAGGCCCGACCCTGCTTAGCTTCCGAGATCGGACGAGATCGGGCGTGTTCAGGGTGGTATGGCCGTAAGCAACAGCAGCAGCGGCCGGTAGGCTTTACATAGATGACAGTGGCCCTGCTGTGGAGTGTGTGCATTCCTTTACTCTACTTAGGCTGGGCTGCTAAAGGTTACAAGTGACATTTTTCAGCAGTGACATTTTGTTAGTTAGTGCTGCATTCATAAACATGACGATTGCTCATTCAGTCAGTCTGCCAAATGAAAAAAGCTTACAGCACCTGGTATTCCCAGGCGGTCTCCCATCCAAGTACTAACCAGGCCCGACCCTGCTTAGCTTCCGAGATCGGACGAGATCGGGCGTGTTCAGGGTGGTATGGCCGTAAGCAACAGCAGCAGCGGCCGGTAGGCCTTATATAGATGACAGTGGCCCTGCTGTGGAGTGTGTGCATTCCTTTACTCTACTTAGGCTGGGCTGCTAAAGGTTACAAGTGACATTTTTCAGCAGTGACATTTTGTTAGTTAGTGCTGCATTCATAAACATGACGATTGCTCATTCAGTCAGTCTGGCAAATGAAAAAAGGTTACAGCACCTGGTATTCCCAGGCGGTCTCCCATCCAAGTACTAACCAGGCCCGACCCTGCTTAGCTTCCGAGATCGGACGAGATCGGCCGTGTTCAGGGTGGTATAGCCGTAAGCAACAGCAGCAGCAGCAGCCGGTAGGCCTTATATAGATGACAGTGGCCCTGCTGTGGAGTGTGTTTATTCCTTTACTCTACTTAGGCTGGGCTGCTAAAGGTTACAATTGACATTTTTCAGCAGTGACATTTTGTTAGTTAGTGCTGCATTCATAAACATGACGATTGCTCATTCAGTCAGTCTGCCAAATGAAAAAAGCTTACAGCACCTGGTATTCCCAGGCGGTCTCCCATCCAAGTACTAACCAGGCCCGACCCTGCTTAGCTTCCGAGATCGGACGAGATCGGGCGTGTTCAGGGTGGTACGGCCGTAAGCAGCAGCAGCAGCGGCTTGTAGGCCTCATATAGATGACAGTGGCCCTGCTATGGAGTGTCTTTATTCCTTTACTCTACTTAGGCTGGGCTGCTAAAGGTTACAAGTGACATTTTTCAGCAGTGACATTTTGTTAGTTAGTGCTGCATTCATAAACATGACGATTGCTCATTCAGTCAGTCTGGCAAATGAAAAAAGCTCACAGCACCTGGTATTCCCAGGCGGTCTCCCATCCAAGTACTAACCAGGCCCGATCCTGCTTAGCTTCCGAAATCGGACGAGATCGGGCGTGTTCAGGGTGGTATGGCCGTAAGCAACAGGCCGGTAGGCCTTATATAGATGACAGTGGCCCTGCTATGGAGTGTGTTTATTTCTTTACTCTACTTAGGCTGGGCTGCTAAAGGTTACAAGTGACATTTTTCAGCAGTGACATTTTGTTAGTTAGTGCTGCATTCATAAACATGACGATTGCTCATTCAGTCAGTCTGGCAAATGAAAAAAGCTTACAGCACCTGGTATTCCCAGGCGGTCTCCCATCCAAGTACTAACAAGGCCCGACCCTGCTTAGCTTCCGAGATCGGACGAGATCAGGCGTGTTCAGGGTGGTATGGCCGTAAGCAACAGCAGCAGCGGCCGGTAGGCCTTATATAGATTACAGTGGCCCTGCTGTGGAGTGTGTGCATTCCTTTACTCTACTTAGGCTGGGCTGCTAAAGGTTACAAGTGACATTTTTCAGCAGTGACATTTTGTTAGTTAGTGCTGCATTCATAAACATGACGATTGCTCATTCAGTCAGTCTGCCAAATGAAAAAAGGTTACAGCACCTAGTATTCCCAGGCTGTCTCCCATCCAAGTACTAACCAGGCCCGACCCTGCTTAGCTTCCGAGATCGGACGAGATCGGGCGTGTTCAGGGTGGTATGGCCGTAAGCGATAGCAGCAGCGGCCGGTAGGCCTTATATTGATGACAGTGGCCCTGCTGTGGAGCGTGTTTATTCCTTTACTCTACTTAGGCTGGGCTGCTAAAGGTTACAAGTGACATTTTTCAGTAGTGACATTTTGTTAGTTAGTGCTGCATTCATAAACATGACGATTGCTCATTCAGTCAGTCTGCCAAATGAAAAAAGCTTACAGCACCTGGTATTCCCAGGCGGTCTCCCATCCAAGTACTAACCAGGCCCGACCCTGCTTAGCTTCCGAGATCGGACGAGATCGGGCGTGTTCAGGGTGGTATGGCCGTAAGCAACAGCAGCAGCGGCCGGTAGGAATTATATAGATGACAGTGGCCCTGCTGTGGAGTGTGTTTATTCCTTTACTCTACTTAGGCTGGGCTGCTAAAGGTTACAAGTGACATTTTTCAGCAGTGACATTTTGTTAGTTAGTGCTGCATTTATAAACATGACGATTGCTCATTCAGTCAGTCTGGCAAATGAAAAAAGCTTACAGCACCTGGTATTCCCAGGCGGTCTCCCATCCAAGTACTAACCAGGCCGACCCTGCTTAGCTTCCGAGATCGGACGAGATCGGGCCTGTTCAGAGTGGTATGGCCGTAAGCAACAGGCCGGTAGGCCTTATATAGATGACAGTGGCCCTGCTATGGAGTGTGTTTATTCCTTTACTCTACTTAGGCTGGGCTGCTAAAGGTTACAAGTGACATTTTTCAGCAGTGACATTTTGTTAGTTAGTGCTGCATTCATAAACATGACGATTGCTCATTCAGTCAGTCTGGCAAATGAAAAAAGCTTACAGCACCTGGTATTCCCAGGCGGTCTCCCATCCAAGTACTAACAAGGCCCGACCCTGCTTAGCTTCCGAGATCGGACGAGATCGGGCCTGTTCAGGGTGGTATGGCCGTAAGCAACAGCAGCAGCGGCCGGTAGGCCTTATATAGATGACAGTGGCCCTGCTGTGGAGTGTGTTTATTCCTTTGCTCTACTTAGGCTGGGCTGATAAAGGTTACAAGTGACATTTTTCAGCAGTGACATTTTGTTAGTTAGTGCTGCATTCATAAACATGACGATTGCTCATTCAGCAGTCTGGCAAATGAAAAAAGCTTACAGCACCTGGTATTCCCAGGCGGTCTCCCATCCAAGTACTAACAAGGCCCGACCCTGCTTAGCGTCCGAGATCGGACGAGATCGGGCCTCTTCAGGGTGGTATGGCCGTAAGCAACAGCAGCAGCGGCCGGTGGGCCTTATATAGATGACAGTGGCCCTGCTGTGGAGTGTGTTTATTCCTTTGCTCTACTTAGGCTGCGCTGCTAAAGGTTACAAGTGACATTTTTCAGCAGTGACATTTTATTAGTTAGTGCTGCATTCATAAACATGACGATTGCTCATTCAGTCAATCTGCCAAATGAAAAAAGCTTACAGCACCTGGTATTCCCAGGCGGTCTACCATCCAAGTACTAACCAGGCCCGACCCTGCTTAGCTTCCGAGATCGGACGAGATCGGGCCTGTTCAGGGTGGTATGGCCGTAAGCAAAAGCAGCAGCGGGCGGTAGGCCTTATATAGATGACAGTGGCCCTGCTGTGGAGTGTGTTTATTCCTTTGCTCTACTTAGGCTGGGCTGCTAAAGGTTACAAGTGACATTTTTCAGCAGTGACATTTTGTTAGTTAGTGCTGCATTCATAAACATGACGATTGCTCATTCAGTCAGTCTGGCAAATGAAAAAAGCTTACAGCACCTGGTATTCCCAGGCGGTCTCCCATCCAAGTACTAACAAGGCCCGACCCTGCTTAGCTTCCGAGATCGGACGAGATCGGGCCTGTTCAGGGTGGTATGGCCGTAAGCAACAGCAGCAGCGGCCGGTAGGCCTTATATAGATGACAGTGGCCCTGCTGTGGAGTGTGTTTATTCCTTTGCTCTACTTAGGCTGGGCTGATAAAGGTTACAAGTGACATTTTTCAGCAGTGACATTTTGTTAGTTAGTGCTGCATTCATAAACATGACGATTGCTCATTCAGCAGTCTGGCAAATGAAAAAAGCTTACAGCACCTGGTATTCCCAGGCGGTCTCCCATCCAAGTACTAACAAGGCCCGACCCTGCTTAGCGTCCGAGATCGGACGAGATCGGGCCTCTTCAGGGTGGTATGGCCGTAAGCAACAGCAGCAGCGGCCGGTGGGCCTTATATAGATGACAGTGGCCCTGCTGTGGAGTGTGTTTATTCCTTTGCTCTACTTAGGCTGCGCTGCTAAAGGTTACAAGTGACATTTTTCAGCAGTGACATTTTATTAGTTAGTGCTGCATTCATAAACATGACGATTGCTCATTCAGTCAATCTGCCAAATGAAAAAAGCTTACAGCACCTGGTATTCCCAGGCGGTCTACCATCCAAGTAGTAACCAGGCCCGACCCTGCTTAGCTTCCGAGATCGGACGAGATCGGGCCTGTTCAGGGTGGTATGGCCGTAAGCAAAAGCAGCAGCGGGCGGTAGGCCTTATATAGATGACAGTGGCCCTGCTGTGGAGTGTGTTTATTCCTTTGCTCTACTTAGGCTGGGCTGCTAAAGGTTACAAGTGACATTTTTCAGCAGTGACATTTTGTTAGTTAGTGCTGCATTCATAAACATGACGATTGCTCATTCAGTCAGTCTGCCAAATGAAAAAAGCTTACAGCACCTGGTATTCCCAGGCGGTCTCCCATCCAAGTACTAACAAGGCCCGACCCTGCTTAGCTTCCGAGATCGGACGAGATCGGGCGTGTTCAGGGTGGTATGGCCGTAAGCAACAGCAGCAGCGGCCGGTAGGTCTTATATAGATGACAGTGGCCCTGCTGTGGAGTGTGTGCATTCCTTTACCCTACTTAGGCAGGGCTGCTAAAGGTTACAAGTGACATTTTTCAGCAGTGACATTTTGTTAGTTAGTGCTGCATTCATAAACATGACGATTGCTCATTCAGTCAGTCTGCCAAATGAAAAAAGGTTACAGCACCTAGTATGCTCATTCAGTCAGTCTGCCAAATGAAAAAAGGTTACAGCACCTAGTATTCCCAGGCTGTCTCCCATCCAAGTACTAACCAGGCCCGACCCTGCTTAGCTTCCGAGATCGGACGAGATCGGGCGTGTTCACGGTGGTATGGCCGTAAGCGACAGCAGCAGCGGCCGGTAGGCCTTATATAGATGACAGTGGCCCTGCTGTGGAGTGTGTTTATTCCTTTACTCTACTTAGGCTGGGCTGCTAAAGGTTACAAGTGACATTTTTCAGCAGTGACATTTTATTAGTTAGTGCTGCATTCATAAACATGACGATTGCTTATTCAGTCAGTCTGCCAAATGAAAAAAGCTTACAGCACCTGGTATTCCCAGGCGGTCTCCCATCCAAGTACTAACCAGGCCCGACCCTGCTTAGCTTCCGAGATCGGACGAGATCGGGCGTGTTCAGGGTGGTATGGCCGTAAGCAACAGCAGCAGCGGCCGGTAGGCCTTATATAGATGACAGTGGCCCTAATGTGGAGCGTGTTTATTCCTTTACTCTACTTAGGCTGGGCTGCTAAAGGTTACAAGTGCCATTTTTCAGTAGTGACATTTTGTTAGTTAGTGCTGCATTCATAAACATGACGATTGCTCATTCAGTCAGTCTGCCAAATGAAAAAAGCTTACAGCACCTGGTATTCCCAGGCGGTCTCCCATCCAAGTACTAACCAGGCCCGACCCTGCTTAGCTTCCGAGATCGGACGAGATCGGGCGTGTTCAGGGTGGTATGGCCGTAAGCAACAGCAGCAGCGGCCGGTAGGCTTTATATAGATGACAGTGGCCCTGCTGTGGAGTGTGTGCATTCCTTTACTCTACTTAGGCTGGGCTGCTAAAGGTTACAAGTGACATTTTTCAGCAGTGACATTTTGTTAGTTAGTGCTGTATTCATAAACATGACGATTGCTCATTCAGTCAGTCTGCCAAATGAAAAAAGCTTACAGCACCTGGTATTCCCAGGCGGTCTCCCATCCAAGTACTAACCAGGCCCGACCCTGCTTAGCTTCCGAGATCGGACGAGATCGGGCGTGTTCAGGGTGGTATGGCCGTAAGCAACAGCAGCAGCGGCCGGTAGGCCTTATATAGATGACAGTGGCCCTGCTGTGGAGTGTGTGCATTCCTTTACTCTACTTAGGCTGGGCTGCTAAAGGTTACAAGTGACATTTTTCAGCAGTGACATTTTGTTAGTTAGTGCTGCATTCATAAACATGACGATTGCTCATTCAGTCAGTCTGCCAAATGAAAAAAGGTTACAGCACCTAGTATGCTCATTCAGTCAGTCTGCCAAATGAAAAAAGGTTACAGCACCTAGTATTCCCAGGCTGTGTCCCATACAAGTACTAACCAGGCCCGACCCTGCTTAGCTTCCGAGATCGGACGAGATCGGGCGTGTTCAGGGTGGTATGGCCGTAAGCGACAGCAGCAGCGGCCGGTAGGCCTTATATAGATGACAGTGGCCCTGCTGTGGAGTGTGTTTATTCCTTTACTCTACTTAGGCTGGGCTGCTAAAGGTTACAAGTGACATTTTTCAGCAGTGACATTTTATTAGTTAGTGCTGCATTCATAAACATGACGATTGCTTATTCAGTCAGTCTGCCAAATGAAAAAAGCTTACAGCACCTGGTATTCCCAGGCGGTCTCCCATCCAAGTACTAACCAGGCCCGACCCTGCTTAGCTTCCGAGATCGGACGAGATCGGGCCTGTTCAGGGTGGTATGGCCGTAAGCGACAGCAGCAGCGGCCGGTAGGCCTTATATAGATGACAGTGGCCCTAATGTGGAGCGTGTTTATTCCTTTACTCTACTTAGGCTGGGCTGCTAAAGGTTACAAGTGACATTTTTCAGTAGTGACATTTTGTTAGTTAGTGCTGCATTCATAAACATGACGATTGCTCATTCAGTCAGTCTGCCAAATGAAAAAAGCTTACAGCACCTGGTATTCCCAGGCGGTCTCCCATCCAAGTACTAACCAGGCCCGACCCTGCTTAGCTTCCGAGATCGGACGAGATCGGGCGTGTTCAGGGTGGTATGGCCGTAAGCAACAGCAGCAGCGGCCGGTAGGCTTTATATAGATGACAGTGGCCCTGCTGTGGAGTGTGTGCATTCCTTTACTCTACTTAGGCTGGGCTGCTAAAGGTTACAAGTGACATTTTTCAGCAGTGACATTTTGTTAGTTAGTGCTGCATTCATAAACATGACGATTGCTCATTCAGTCAGTCTGCCAAATGAAAAAAGCTTACAGCACCTGGTATTCCCAGGCGGTCTCCCATCCAAGTACTAACCAGGCCCGACCCTGCTTAGCTTCCGAGATCGGTCGAGATCGGGCGTGTTCAGGGTGGTATGGCCGTAAGCAACAGCAGCAGCGGCCGGTAGGCCTTATATAGATGACAGTGGCCCTGCTGTGGAGTGTGTGCATTCCTTTACTCTACTTAGGCTGGGCTGCTAAAGGTTACAAGTGACATTTTTCAGCAGTGACATTTTGTTAGTTAGTGCTGCATTCATAAACATGACGATTGCTCATTCAGTCAGTCTGCCAAATGAAAAAAGCTTACAGCACCTGGTATTCCCAGGCGGTCTCCCATCCAAGTACTAACCAGGCCCGACCCTGCTTAGCTTCCGAGATCGGACGAGATTGGGCGTGTTCAGGGTGGTATGGCCGTAAGCAACAGCAGCAGCGGCCGGTAGGCCTTATATAGATGACAGTGGCCCTGCTGTGGAGTGTGTGCATTCCTTTACTCTACTTAGGCTGGGCTGCTAAAGGTTACAAGTGACATTTTTCAGCAGTGACATTTTGTTAGTTAATGCTGCATTCATAAACATGACGATTGCTCATTCAGTCAGTCTGCCAAATGAAAAAAGCTTACAGCACCTGGTATTCCCAGGCGGTCTCCCATCCAAGTACTAACCAGGCCCGACCCTGCTTAGCTTCCGAGATCGGACGAGATCGGGCGTGTTCAGGGTGGTATGGCCGTAAGCAACAGCAGCAGCGGCCGGTAGGCGTTATATAGATGACAGTGGCCCTGCTGTGGAGTGTGTGCATTCCTTTACTCTACTTAGGCTGGGCTGCTAAAGGTTACAAGTGACATTTTTCAGCAGTGACATTTTGTTAGTTAGTGCTGCATTCATAAACATGACGATTGCTCATTCAGTCAGTCTGCCAAATGAAAAAAGCTTACAGCACCTAGTATTCCCAGGCGGTCTCCCATCCAAGTACTAACCAGGCCCGACCCTGCTTAGCTTCCGAGATCGGACGAGATCGGGCGTGTTCAGGGTGGTACGGCCGTAAGCAGCAGCAGCAGCAGCGGCTGGTAGGCCTCATATAGATGACAGTGGCCCTGCTGTGGAGTGTGTTTATTCCTTTACTCTACTTAGGCTGGGCTGCTAAAGGTTACAAGTGACATTTTTCAGCAGTGACATTTTTTTAGTTAGTGCTTTATTCATAAACATGACGATTGCTCATTCAGTCAGTCTGGCAAATGAAAAAAGCTTACAGCACCTGGTATTCCCAGGCGGTCTCCCATCCAAGTACTAACCAGGCCCGACCCTGCTTAGCTTCCGAGATCGGTCGAGATCGGGCGTGTTCAGGGTGGTATGGCCGTAAGCAACAGGCCGGTAGGCCTTATATAGATGACAGTGGCCCTGCTATGGAGTGTGTTTATTCCTTTACTCTACTTAGGCTGGGCTGATAAAGGTTACAAGTGACATTTTTCAGCAGTGACATTTTGTTAGTTAGTGCTGCATTCATAAACATGACGATTGCTCATTCAGTCAGTCTGCCAAATGAAAAAAGCTTACAGCACCTGGTATTCCCAGGCGGTCTCCCATCCAAGTACTAACAAGGCCCGACCCTGCTTAGCTTCCGAGATCGGACGAGATCGGGCGTGTTCAGGGTGGTATGGCCGTAAGCAACAGCAGCAGCGGCCGGTAGGTCTTATATAGATGACAGTGGCCCTGCTGTGGAGTGTGTGCATTCCTTTACCCTACTTAGGCAGGGCTGCTAAAGGTTACAAGTGACATTTTTCAGCAGTGACATTTTGTTAGTTAGTGCTGCATTCATAAACATGACGATTGCTCATTCAGTCAGTCTGCCAAATGAAAAAAGGTTACAGCACCTAGTATGCTCATTCAGTCAGTCTGCCAAATGAAAAAAGGTTACAGCACCTAGTATTCCCAGGCTGTCTCCCATCCAAGTACTAACCAGGCCCGACCCTGCTTAGCTTCCGAGATCGGACGAGATCGGGCGTGTTCAGGGTGGTATGGCCGTAAGCGACAGCAGCAGCGGCCGGTAGGCCTTATATAGATGACAGCGGCCCTGCTGTGGAGTGTGTTTATTCCTTTACTCTACTTAGGCTGGGCTGCTAAAGGTTACAAGTGACATTTTTCAGCAGTGACATTTTGTTAGTTAGTGCTGCATTCATAAACATGACGATTGCTTATTCAGTCAGTCTGCCAAATGAAAAAAGCTTACAGCACCTGGTATTCCCAGGCGGTCTCCCATCCAAGTACTAACCAGGCCCGACCCTGCTTAGCTTCCGAGATCGGACGAGATCCGGCGTGTTCAGGGTGGTATGGCCGTAAGCGACAGCAGCAGCGGCCGGTAGGCCTTATATAGATGACAGTGGCCCTAATGTGGAGCGTGTTTATTCCTTTACTCTACTTAGGCTGGGCTGCTAAAGGTTACAAGTGACATTTTTCAGTAGTGACATTTTGTTAGTTAGTGCTGCATTCATAAACATGACGATTGCTCATTCAGTCAGTCTGCCAAATGAAAAAAGCTTACAGCACCTGGTATTCCCAGGCGGTCTCCCATCCAAGTACTAACCAGGCCCGACCCTGCTTAGCTTCCGAGATCGGACGAGATCGGGCGTGTTCAGGGTGGTATGGCCGTAAGCAACAGTAGCAGCGGCCGGTAGGCCTTATATAGATGACAGTGGCCCTGCTGTGGAGTGTGTGCATTCCTTTACTCTACTTAGGCTGGGCTGCTAAAGGTTACAAGTGACATTTTTCAGCAGTGACATTTTGTTAGTTAGTGCTGCATTCATAAACATGACGATTGCTCATTCAGTCAGTCTGCCAAATGAAAAAAGCTTACAGCACCTGGTATTCCCAGGCGGTCTCCCATCCAAGTACTAACCAGGCCCGACCCTGCTTAGCTTCCGAGATCGGACGAGATCGGGCGTGTTCAGGGTGGTATGGCCGTAAGCAACAGGCCGGTAGGCCTTATATAGATGACAGTGGCCCTGCTATGGAGTGTGTTTATTCCTTTACTCTACTTAGGCTGGGCTGCTAAAGGTTACAAGTGACATTTTTCAGCAGTGACATTTTGTTAGTTAGTGCTGCATTCATAAACATGACGATTGCTCATTCAGTCAGTCTGGCAAATGAAAAAAGCTTACAGCACCTGGTATTCCCAGGCGGTCTCCCATCCAAGTACTAACAAGGCCCGACCCTGCTTAGCTTCCGAGATCGGACGAGATCGGGCCTGTTCAGGGTGGTATGGCCGTAAGCAACAGCAGCAGCGGCCGGTAGGCCTTATATAGATGACAGTGGCCCTGCTGTGGAGTGTGTTTATTCCTTTGCTCTACTTAGGCTGGGCTGCTAAAGGTTACAAGTGACATTTTTCAGCAGTGACATTTTGTTAGTTAGTGCTGCATTCATAAACCTGACGATTGCTCATTCAGTCAATCTGTCAAATGAAAAAAGCTTACAGCACCTGGTTTTCCCAGGCGGTCTACCATCCAAGTACTAACCAGGCCCGACCCTGCTTAGCATCCGAGATCGGACGAGATCGGGCGTGTTCAGGGTGGTATGGCCGTAAGCAACAGGCCGGTAGGCCTTATATAGATGACAGTGGCCCTGCTATGGAGTGTGTTTATTCCTTTACTCTACTTAGGCTGGGCTGCTAAAGGTTACAAGTGACATTTTTCAGCAGTGACATTTTGTTAGTTAGTGCTGCATTCATAAACATGACGATTGCTCATTCAGTCAGTCTGGCAAATGAAAAAAGCTTACAGCACCTGGTATTCCCAGGCGGTCTCCCATTCAAGTACTAACAAGGCCCGACCCTGCTTAGCTTCCGAGATCGGACGAGATCGGGCCTGTTCAGGGTGGTATGGCCGTAAGCGACAGCAGCAGCGGCCGGTAGGCCTTATATAGATGACAGTGGCCCTGCTGTGGAGTGTGTTTATTCCTTTGCTCTACTTAGGCTGGGCTGCTAAAGGTTACAAGTGACATTTTTCAGCAGTGACATTTTGTTAGTTAGTGCTGCATTCATAAACATGACGATTGCTCATTCAGTCAATCTGCCAAATGAAAAAAGCTTACAGCACCTGGTATTCCCAGGCGGTCGACCCTGCTTAGCTTCCGAGATCGGACGAGATCGGGCCTGTTCAGGGTGGTATGGCCGTAAGCAAAAGCAGCAGCAGGCGGTAGGCCTTATATAGATGACAGTGGCCCTGCTGTGGAGTGTGTTTATTCCTTTGCTCTACTTAGGCTGGGCTGCTAAAGGTTACAAGTGACATTTTTCAGCAGTGACATTTTGTTAGTTAGTGCTGCATTCATAAACATGACGATTGCTCATTCAGTCAGTCTGGCAAATGAAAAAAGCTTACAGCACCTGGTATTCCCAGGCGGTCTCCCATCCAAGTACTAACAAGGCCCGACCCTGCTTAGCTTCCGAGATCGGACGAGATCGGGCGTGTTCAGGGTGGTATGGCCGTAAACAACAGCAGCAGCGGCCGGTAGGAATTATATAGATGACAGTGGCCCTGCTTTGGAGTGTGTTTATTCCTTTACTCTACTTAGGCTGGGCTGCTAAAGGTTACAAGTGACATTTTTCAGCAGTGACATTTTGTTAGTTAGTGCTGCATTTATAAACATGACGATTGCTCATTCAGTCAGTCTGGCAAATGAAAAAAGCTTACAGCACCTGGTATTCCCAGGCGGTCTCCCATCCAAGTACTAACCAGGCCCGACCCTGCTTAGCTTCCGAGATCGGACGAGATCGGGCGTGTTCAGGGTGGTATGGCCGTAAGCAACAGGCCGGTAGGCCTTATATAGATGACAGTGGCCCTGCTATGGAGTGTGTTTATTCCTTTACTCTACTTAGGCTGGGCTGCTAAAGGTTACAAGGGACATTTTTCAGCAGTGACATTTTGTTAGTTAGTGCTGCATTCATAAACATGACGATTGCTCATTCAGTCAGTCTGGCAAATGAAAAAAGCTTACAGCACCTGGTATTCCCAGGCGGTCTCCCATCCAAGTACTAACAAGGCCCGACCCTGCTTAGCTTCCGAGATCGGACGAGATCGGGCCTGTTCAGGGTGGTATGGCCGTAAGCAACAGCAGCAGCGGCCGGTAGGCCTTATATAGATGACAGTGGCCCTGCTGTGGAGTGTGTTTATTCCTTTGCTCTACTTAGGCTGGGCTGCTAAAGGTTACAAGTGACATTTTTCAGCAGTGACATTTTGTTAGTTAGTGCTGCATTCATAAACATGACGATTGCTCATTCAGTCAATCTGTCAAATGAAAAAAGCTTACAGCACCTGGTATTCCCAGGCGGTCTACCATCCAAGTACTAACCAGGCCCGACCCTGCTTAGCTTCCGAGATCGGACGAGATCGGGCGTGTTCAGGGTGGTATGGCCGTAAGCAACAGGCCGGTAGGCCTTATATAGATGACAGTGGCCCTGCTATGGAGTGTGTTTATTCCTTTACTCTACTTAGGCTGGGCTGCTAAAGGTTACAAGTGACATTTTTCAGCAGTGACATTTTGTTAGTTAGTGCTGCATTCATAAACATGACGATTGCTCATTCAGTCAATCTGCCAAATGAAAAAAGCTTACAGCACCTGGTATTCCCAGGCGGTCTACCATCCAAGTACTAACCAGGCCCGACCCTGCTTAGCTTCCGAGATCGGACGAGATCGGGCCTGTTCAGTGTGGTATGGCCGTAAGCAAAAGCAGCAGCGGGCGGTAGGCCTTATATAGATGACAGTGGCCCTGCTGTGGAGTGTTTTTATTCCTTTGCTCTACTTAGGCTGGGCTGCTAAAGGTTACAAGTGACATTTTTCAGCAGTGACATTTTGTTAGTTAGTGCTGCATTCATAAACATGACGATTGCTCATTCAGTCAGTCTGGCAAATGAAAAAAGCTTACAGCACCTGGTATTCCCAGGCGGTCTCCCATCCAAGTACTAACCAGGCCCGACCCTGCTTAGCTTCCGAGATCGGACGAGATCGGGCGTGTTCAGGGTGGTATGGCCGTAAGCGACAGCAGCAGCGGCCGGTAGGCCTTATATAGATGACAGTGGCCCTGCTGTGGAGTGTGTGCATTCCTTTACTCTACTTAGGCTGGGCTGCTAAAGGTTACAAGTGACATTTTTCAGCAGTGACATTTTGTTAGTTAGTGCTGCATTCATAAACATGACGATTGCTCATTCAGTCAGTCTGCCAAATGAAAAAAGCTTACAGCACCTGGTATTCCCAGGCGGTCTCCCATCCAAGTACTAACCAGGCCCGACCCTGCTTAGCTTCCGAGATCGGACGAGATTGGGCGTGTTCAGGGTGGTATGGCCGTAAGCAACAGCAGCAGCGGCCGGTAGGCCTTATATAGATGACAGTGGCCCTGCTGTGGAGTGTGTGCATTCCTTTACTCTACTTAGGCTGGGCTGCTAAAGGTTACAAGTGACATTTTTCAGCAGTGACATTTTGTTAGCTGCATTCACAAACATGACGATTGCTCATTCAGTCAGTCTGCCAAATGAAAAAAGCTTACAGCACCTGGTATTCCCAGGCGGTCTCCCATCCAAGTACTAACCAGGCCCGACCCTGCTTAGCTTCCGAGATCGGACGAGATCGGGCGTGTTCAGGGTGGTATGGCCGTAAGCAACAGCAGCAGCGGCCGGTAGGCGTTATATAGATGACAGTGGCCCTGCTGTGGAGTTTGTGCATTCCTTTACTCTACTTAGGCTGGGCTGCTAAAGGTTACAAGTGACATTTTTCAGCAGTGACATTTTGTTAGTTAGTGCTGCATTCATAAACATGACGATTGCTCATTCAGTCAGTCTGCCAAATGAAAAAAGCTTACAGCACCTAGTATTCCCAGGCGGTCTCCCATCCAAGTACTAACCAGGCCCGACCCTGCTTAGCTTCCGAGATCGGACGAGATCGGGCGTGTTCAGGGTGGTACGGCCGTAAGCAGCAGCAGCAGCAGCGGCTGGTAGGCCTCATATAGATGACAGTGGCCCTGCTGTGGAGTGTGTTTATTCCTTTACTCTACTTAGGCTGGGCTGCTAAAGGTTACAAGTGACATTTTTCAGCAGTGACATTTTGTTAGTTAGTGCTGCATTCATAAACATGACGATTGCTCATTCAGTCAGTCTGGCAAATGAAAAAAGCTTACAGCACCTGGTATTCCCAGGCGGTCTCCCATCCAAGTACTAACCAGGCCCGACCCTGCTTAGCTTCCGAGATCGGTCGAGATCGGGCGTGTTCAGGGTGGTATGGCCGTAAGCAACAGGCCGGTAGGCCTTATATAGATGACAGTGGCCCTGCTATGGAGTGTGTTTATTCCTTTACTCTACTTAGGCTGGGCTGATAAAGGTTACAAGTGACATTTTTAAGCAGTGACATTTTGTTAGTTAGTGCTGCATTCATAAACATGACGATTGCTCATTCAGTCAGTCTGCCAAATGAAAAAAGCTTACAGCACCTGGTATTCCCAGGCGGTCTCCCATCCAAGTACTAACAAGGCCCGACCCTGCTTAGCTTCCGAGATCGGACGAGATCGGGCGTGTTCAGGGTGGTATGGCCGTAAGCAACAGAAGCAGCGGCCGGTAGGTCTTATATAGATGACAGTGGCCCTGCTGTGGAGTGTGTGCATTCCTTTACCCTACTTAGGCAGGGCTGCTAAAGGTTACAAGTGACATTTTTCAGCAGTGACATTTTGTTAGTTAGTGCTGCATTCATAAACATGACGATTGCTCATTCAGTCAGTCTGCCAAATGAAAAAAGGTTACAGCACCTAGTATGCTCATTCAGTCAGTCTGCCAAATGAAAAAAGGTTACAGCACCTAGTATTCCCAGGCTGTCTCCCATCCAAGTACTAACCAGGCCCGACCCTGCTTAGCTTCCGAGATCGGACGAGATCGGGCGTGTTCAGGGTGGTATGGCCGTAAGCGACAGCAGCAGCGGCCGGTAGGCCTTATATAGATGACAGTGGCCCTGCTGTGGAGTGTGTTTATTCCTTTACTCTACTTAGGCTGGGCTGCTAAAGGTTACAAGTGACATTTTTCAGCAGTGACATTTTGTTAGTTAGTGCTGCATTCATAAACATGACGATTGCTCATTCAGTCAGTCTGGCAAATGAAAAAAGCTTACAGCACCTGGTATTCCCAGGCGGTCTCCCATCCAAGTACTAACAAGGCCCGACCCTGCTTAGCTTCCGAGATCGGACGAGATCGGGCCTGTTCAGGGTGGTATGGCCGTAAGCGACAGCAGCAGCGGCCGGTAGGCCTTATATAGATGACAGTGGCCCTGCTGTGGAGTGTGTTTATTCCTTTGCTCTACTTAGGCTGGGCTGCTAAAGGTTACAAGTGACATTTTTCAGCAGTGACATTTTGTTAGTTAGTGCTGCATTCATAAACATGACGATTGCTCATTCAGTCAATCTGCCAAATGAAAAAAGCTTACAGCACCTGGTATTCCCAGGCGGTCTACCATCCAAGTACTAACCAGGCCCGACCCTGCTTAGCTTCCGAGATCGGACGAGATCAGGCCTGTTCAGGGTGGTATGGCCGTAAGCAAAAGCAGCAGCGGGCGGTAGGCCTTATATAGATGACAGTGGCCCTGCTGTGGAGTGTGTTTATTCCTTTGCTCTACTTAGGCTGGGCTGCTAAAGGTTACAAGTGACATTTTTCAGCAGTGACATTTTGTTAGTTAGTGCTGCATTCATAAACATGACGATTGCTCATTCAGTCAGTCTGGCAAATGAAAAAAGCTTACAGCACCTGGTATTCCCAGGCGGTCTCCCATCCAAGTACTAACAAGGCCCGACCCTGCTTAGCTTCCGAGATCGGACGAGATCGGGCGTGTTCAGGGTGGTATGGCCGTAAGCAACAGCAGCAGCGGCCGGTAGGTCTTATATAGATGACAGTGGCCCTGCTGTGGAGTGTGTGCATTCCTTTACCCTACTTAGGCAGGGCTGCTAAAGGTTACAAGTGACATTTTTCAGCAGTGACATTTTGTTAGTTAGTGCTGCATTCATAAACATGACGATTGCTCATTCAGTCAGTCTGCCAAATGAAAAAAGGTTACAGCACCTAGTATGCTCATTCAGTCAGTCTGCCAAATGAAAAAAGGTTACAGCACCTAGTATTCCCAGGCTGTCTCCCATCCAAGTACTAACCAGGCCCGACCCTGCTTAGCTTCCGAGATCGGACGAGATCGGGCGTGTTCAGGGTGGTATGGTCGTAAGCGACAGCAGCAGCGGCCGGTAGGCCTTATATAGATGACAGTGGCCCTGCTGTGGAGTGTGTTTATTCCTTTACTCTACTTAGGCTGGGCTGCTAAAGGTTACAAGTGACATTTTTCAGCAGTGACATTTTGTTAGTTAGTGCTGCATTCATAAACATGACGATTGCTTATTCAGTCAGTCTGCCAAATGAAAAAAGCTTACAGCACCTGGCATTCCCAGGCGGTCTCCCATCCAAGTACTAACCAGGCCCGACCCTGCTTAGCTTCCGAGATCGGACGAGATCGGGCGTGTTCAGGGTGGTATGGCCGTAAGCAACAGCAGCAGCGGCCGGTAGGCGTTATATAGATGACAGTGGCCCTGCTGTGGAGTGTGTGCATTCCTTTACTCTACTTAGGCTGGGCTGCAAAAGGTTACAAGTGACATTT
The DNA here is from genome assembly GCF_963454915.1 of Gymnoscopelus microlampas. Lineage (NCBI taxonomy): Eukaryota > Metazoa > Chordata > Actinopteri > Myctophiformes > Myctophidae > Gymnoscopelus > Gymnoscopelus microlampas. The sequence continues at coordinate 491,307 of NC_139959.1, read as the reverse complement.
TTCAGCAGTGACATTTTGTTAGTTAATGCTGCATTCATAAACATGACGATTGCTCATTCAGTCAGTCTGGCAAATGAAAAAAGCTTACAGCACCTGGTATTCCCAGGCGGTCTCCCATCCAAGTACTAATCAGGCCCGACCCTGCTTAGCTTCCGAGATCGGACGAGACCGGGCGTGTTCAGGGTGGTATGGCCGTAAGCAACAGCAGCAGCGGCCGGTAGGCCTTATATAGATGACAGTGGCCCTCCTTTGGAGTGTGTGCATTCCTTTACTCTACTTAGGCTGGGCTGCTAAAGGTTACAAGTGACATTTTTCAGCAGTGACATTTTGTTAGTTAGTGCTGCATTCATAAACATGACGATTGCTCATTCAGTCAGTCTGCCAAATGAAAAAAGCTTACAGCACCTGGTATTCCCAGGCGGTCTCCCATCCAAGTACTAACCAGGCCCGACCCTGCTTAGCTTCCGAGATCGGACGAGATCGGGCGTGTTCAGGGTGGTACGGCCGTAAGCAGCAGCAGCAGCAGCGGCTGGTAGGCCTCATATAGATGACAGTGGCCCTGCTGTGGAGTGTGTTTATTCCTTTACTCTACTTAGGCTGGGCTGCTAAAGGTTACAAGTGACATTTTTCAGCAGTGACATTTTGTTAGTTAGTGCTGCATTCATAAACATGACGATTGCTCATTCAGTCAGTCTGGCAAATGAAAAAAGCTTACAGCACCTGGTATTCCCAGGCGGTCTCCCATCCAAGTACTAACCAGGCCCGACCCTGCTTAGCTTCCGAGATCGGACGAGATCGGGCGTGTTCAGGGTGGTATGGCCGTAGGCAACAGCAGCAGCGGCCGGTAGGCTTTATATAGATGACAGTGGCCCTGCTGTGGAGTGTGTGCATTCCTTTACTCTACTTAGGCTGGGCTGCTAAAGGTTACAAGTGACATTTTTCAGCAGTGACATTTTGTTAGTTAGTGCTGCATTCATAAACATGACGATTGCTCATACAGTCAGTCTGCCAGATGAAAAAAGCTTACAGCACCTGGTATTCCCAGGCGGTCTCCCATCCAAGTACTAACCAGGCCCGACCCTGCTTAGCTTCCGAGATCGGACGAGATCGGCCGTGTTCAGGGTGGTATGGCCGTAAGCAACAGCAGCAGCAGCAGCAGCAGCCGGTAGGCCTTATATAGATGACAGTGGCCCTGCTGTGGAGTGTGTTTATTCCTTTACTCTACTTAGGCTGGGCTGCTAAAGGTTACAATTGACATTTTTCAGCAGTGACATTTTGTTAGTTAGTGCTGCATTCATAAACATGACGATTGCTCATTCAGTCAGTCTGCCAAATGAAAAAAGCTTACAGCACCTGGTATTCCCAGGCGGTCTCCCATCCAAGTACTAACCAGGCCCGACCCTGCTTAGCTTCCGAGATCGGACGAGATCGGGCGTGTTCAGGGTGGTACGGCCGTAAGCAGCAGCAGCAGCGGCTTGTAGGCCTCATATAGATGACAGTGGCCCTGCTGTGGAGTGTGTTTATTCCTTTACTCTACTTAGGCTGGGCTGCTAAAGGTTACAAGTGACATTTTTCAGCAGTGACATTTTGTTAGTTAGTGCTGCATTCATAAACATGACGATTGCTCATTCAGTCAGTCTGGCAAATGAAAAAAGCTTACAGCACCTGGTATTCCCAGGCGGTCTCCCATCCAAGTACTAACCAGGCCCGACCCTGCTTAGCTTCCGAAATCGGACGAGATCGGGCGTGTTCAGGGTGGTATGGCCGTAAGCAACAGGCCGGTAGGCCTTATATAGATGACAGTGGCCCTGCTATGGAGTGTGTTTATTCCTTTACTCTACTTAGGCTGGGCTGCTAAAGGTTACAAGTGACATTTTTCAGCAGTGACATTTTGTTAGTTAGTGCTGCATTCATAAACATGACGATTGCTCATTCAGTCAGTCTGGCAAATGAAAAAAGCTTACAGCACCTGGTATTCCCAGGCGGTCTCCCATCCAAGTACTAAAAAGGCCCGACCCTGCTTAGCTTCCGAGATCGGACGAGATCAGGCGTGTTCAGGGTGGTATGGCCGTAAGCAACAGCAGCAGCGGCCGGTAGGCCTTATATATATTACAGTGGCCCTGCCGTGGAGTATGTGCATTCCTTTACTCTACTTAGGCTGGGCTGCTAAAGGTTACAAGTGACATTTTTCAGCAGTGACATTTTGTTAGTTAGTGCTGCATTCATAAACATGACGATTGCTCATTCAGTCAGTCTGCCAAATGAAAAAAGGTTACAGCACCTAGTATTCCCAGGCTGTCTCCCATCCAAGTACTAACCAGGCCCGACCCTGCTTAGCTTCCGAGATCGGACGAGATCGGGCGTGTTCAGGGTGGTATGGCCGTAAGCGACAGCAGCAGCGGCCGGTAGGCCTTATATAGATGACAGTGGCTCTGCTGTGGAGTGTGTTTATTCCTTTACTCTACTTAGGCTGGGCTGCTAAAGGTTACAAGTGACATTTTTCAGCAGTGACATTTTGTTAGTTAGTGCTGCATTCATAAACATGACGATTGCTCATTCAGTCAGTCTGGCAAATGAAAAAAGCTTACAGCACCTGGTATTCCCAGGCGGTCTCCCATCCAAGTACTAACCAGGCCCGACCCTGCTTAGCTTCCGAAATCGGACGAGATCGGGCGTGTTCAGGGTGGTATGGCCGTAAGCAACAGGCCGGTAGGCCTTATATAGATGACAGTGGCCCTGCTATGGAGTGTGTTTATTCCTTTACTCTACTTAGGCTGGGCTGCTAAAGGTTACAAGTGACATTTTTCAGCAGTGACATTTTGTTAGTTAGTGCTGCATTCATAAACATGACGATTGCTCATTCAGTCAGTCTGGCAAATGAAAAAAGCTTACAGCACCTGGTATTCCCAGGCGGTCTCCCATCCAAGTACTAACAAGGCCCGACCCTGCTTAGCTTCCGAGATCGGACGAGATCAGGCGTGTTCAGGGTGGTATGGCCGTAAGCAACAGCAGCAGCGGCCGGTAGGCCTTATATAGATTACAGTGGCCCTGCTGTGGAGTATGTGCATTCCTTTACTCTACTTAGGCTGGGCTGCTAAAGGTTACAAGTGACATTTTTCAGCAGTGACATTTTGTTAGTTAGTGCTGCATTCATAAACATGACGATTGCTCATTCAGTCAGTCTGCCAAATGAAAAAAGGTTACAGCACCTAGTATTCCCAGGCTGTCTCCCATCCAAGTACTAACCAGGCCCGACCCTGCTTAGCTTCCGAGATCGGACGAGATCGGGCGTGTTCAGGGTGGTATGGCCGTAAGCGACAGCAGCAGCGGCCGGTAGGCCTTATATAGATGACAGTGGCTCTGCTGTGGAGTGTGTTTATTCCTTTACTCTACTTAGGCTGGGCTGCTAAAGGTTACAAGTGACATTTTTCAGCAGTGACATTTTGTTAGTTAGTGCTGCATTCATAAACATGACGATTGCTTATTCAGTCAGTCTGCCAAATGAAAAAAGCTTACAGCACCTGGTATTCCCAGGCGGTGTCCCATCCAAGTACTAACCAGGCCCGACCCTGCTTAGCTTCCGAGATCGGACGAGATCGGGCGTGTTCAGGGTGGTATGGCCGTAAGCGATAGCAGCAGCGGCCGGTAGGCCTTATATTGATGACAGTGGCCCTGCTGTGGAGCGTGTTTATTCCTTTACTCTACTTAGGCTGGGCTGCTAAAGGTTACAAGTGACATTTTTCAGTAGTGACATTTTGTTAGTTAGTGCTGCATTCATAAACATGACGATTGCTCATTCAGTCAGTCTGCCAAATGAAAAAAGCTTACAGCACCTGGTATTCCCAGGCGGTCTCCCATCCAAGTACTAACCAGGCCCGACCCTGCTTAGCTTCCGAGATCGGACGAGATCGGGCGTGTTCAGGGTGGTATGGCCGTAAGCAACAGCAGCAGCGGCCGGTAGGAATTATATAGATGACAGTGGCCCTGCTGTGGAGTGTGTTTATTCCTTTACTCTACTTAGGCTGGGCTGCTAAAGGTTACAAGTGACATTTTTCAGCAGTGACATTTTGTTAGTTAGTGCTGCATTTATAAACATGACGATTGCTCATTCAGTCAGTCTGGCAAATGAAAAAAGCTTACAGCACCTGGTATTCCCAGGCGGTCTCCCATCCAAGTACTAACCAGGCCCGACCCTGCTTAGCTTCCGAGATCGGACGAGATCGGGCGTGTTCAGGGTGGTATGGCCGTAAGCAACAGGCCGGTAGGCCTTATATAGATGACAGTGGCCCTGCTATGGAGTGTGTTTATTCCTTTACTCTACTTAGGCTGGGCTGCTAAAGGTTACAAGTGACATTTTTCAGCAGTGACATTTTGTTAGTTAGTGATGCATTCATAAACATGACGATTGCTCATTCAGTCAGTCTGGCAAATGAAAAAAGCTTACAGCACCTGGTATTCCCAGGCGGTCTCCCATCCAAGTACTAACAAGGCCCGACCCTGCTTAGCTTCCGAGATCGGACGAGATCGGGCCTGTTCAGGGTGGTATGGCCGTAAGCAACAGCAGCAGCGGCCGGTAGGCCTTATATAGATGACAGTGGCCCTGCTGTGGAGTGTGTTTATTCCTTTGCTCTACTTAGGCTGGGCTGCTAAAGGTTACAAGTGACATTTTTCAGCAGTGACATTTTGTTAGTTAGTGCTGCATTCATAAACCTGACGATTGCTCATTCAGTCAATCTGTCAAATGAAAAAAGCTTACAGCACCTGGTATTCCCAGGCGGTCTACCATCCAAGTACTAACCAGGCCCGACCCTGCTTAGCTTCCGAGATCGGACGAGATCGGGCGTGTTCAGGGTGGTATGGCCGTAAGCAACAGGCCGGTAGGCCTTATATAGATGACAGTGGCCCTGCTATGGAGTGTGTTTATTCCTTTACTCTACTTAGGCTGGGCTGCTAAAGGTTACAAGTGATATTTTTCAGCAGTGACATTTTGTTAGTTAGTGCTGCATTCATAAACATGACGATTGCTCATTCAGTCAGTCTGGCAAATGAAAAAAGCTTACAGCACCTGGTATTCCCAGGCGGTCTCCCATCCAAGTACTAACAAGGCCCGACCCTGCTTAGCTTCCGAGATCGGACGAGATCGGGCCTGTTCAGGGTGGTATGGCCGTAAGCAACAGCAGCAGCGGCCGGTAGGCCTTATATAGATGACAGTGGCCCTGCTGTGGAGTGTGTTTATTCCTTTGCTCTACTTAGGCTGGGCTGCTAAAGGTTACAAGTGACATTTTTCAGCAGTGACATTTTGTTAGTTAGTGCTGCATTCATAAACATGACGATTGCTCATTCAGTCAATCTGCCAAATGAAAAAAGCTTACAGCACCTGGTATTCCCAGGCGGTCTACCATCCAAGTACTAACCAGGCCCGACCCTGCTTAGCTTCCGAGATCGGACGAGATCGGGCCTTTTCAGGGTGGTATGGCCGTAAGCAAAAGCAGCAGCGGGCGGTAGGCCTTATATAGATGACAGTGGCCCTGATGTGGAGTGTGTTTATTCCCTTGCTCTACTTAGGCTGGGCTGCTAAAGGTTACAAGTGACATTTTTCAGCAGTGACATTTTGTTAGTTAGTGCTGCATTCATAAACATGACGATTGCTCATTCAGTCAGTCTGGCAAATGAAAAAAGCTTACAGCACCTGGTATTCCCAGGCGGTCTCCCATCCAAGTACTAACAAGGCCCGACCCTGCTTAGCTTCCGAGATCGGACGAGATCGGGCGTGTTCAGGGTGGTATGGCCGTAAGCAACAGCAGCAGCGGCCGGTAGGTCTTATATAGATGACAGTGGCCCTGCTGTGGAGTGTGTGCATTCCTTTACCCTACTTAGGCAGGGCTGCTAAAGGTTACAAGTGACATTTTTCAGCAGTGACATTTTGTTAGTTAGTGCTGCATTCATAAACATGACGATTGCTCATTCAGTCAGTCTGCCAAATGAAAAAAGGTTACAGCACCTAGTATGCTCATTCAGTCAGTCTGCCAAATGAAAAAAGGTTACAGCACCTAGTATTCCCAGGCTGTCTCCCATCCAAGTACTAACCAGGCCCGACCCTGCTTAGCTTCCGAGATCGGACGAGATCGGGCGTGTTCAGGGTGGTATGGCCGTAAGCGACAGCAGCAGCGGCCGGTAGGCCTTATATAGATGACAGTGGCCCTGCTGTGGAGTGTGTTTATTCCTTTACTCTACTTAGGCTGGGCTGCTAAAGGTTACAAGTGACATTTTTCAGCAGTGACATTTTATTAGTTAGTGCTGCATTCATAAACATGACGATTGCTTATTCAGTCAGTCTGCCAAATGAAAAAAGCTTACAGCACCTGGTATTCCCAGGCGGTCTCCCATCCAAGTACTAACCAGGCCCGACCCTGCTTAGCTTCCGAGATCGAACGAGATCGGGCGTGTTCAGGGTGGTATGGCCGTAAGCGACAGCAGCAGCGGCCGGTAGGCGTTATATAGATGACAGTGGCCCTAATGTGGAGCGTGTTTATTCCTTTACTCTACTTAGGCTGGGCTGCTAAAGGTTACAAGTGACATTTTTCAGTAGTGACATTTTGTTAGTTAGTGCTGCATTCATAAACATGACGATTGCTCATTCAGTCAGTCTGCCAAATGAAAAAAGCTTACAGCACCTGGTATTCCCAGGCGGTCTCCCATCCAAGTACTAACCAGGCCCGACCCTGCTTAGCTTCCGAGATCGGACGAGATCGGGCGTGTTCAGGGTGGTATGGCCGTAAGCAACAGTAGCAGCGGCCGGTAGGCCTTATATAGATGACAGTGGCCCTGCTGTGGAGTGTGTGCATTCCTTTACTCTACTTAGGCTGGGCTGCTAAAGGTTACAAGTGACATTTTTCAGCAGTGACATTTTGTTAGTTAGTGCTGCATTCATAAACATGACGATTGCTCATTCAGTCAGTCTGCCAAATGAAAAAAGCTTACAGCACCTGGTATTCCCAGGCGGTCTCCCATCCAAGTACTAACCAGGCCCGACCCTGCTTAGCTTCCGAGATCGGACGAGATCGGGCGTGTTCAGGGTGGTATGGCCGTAAGCAACAGCAGCAGCGGCCGGTAGGCCTTATATAGATGACAGTGGCCCTGCTGTGGAGTGTGTGCATTCCTTTACTCTACTTAGGCTGGGCTGCTAAAGGTTACAAGTGACATTTTTCAGCAGTGACATTTTGTTAGTTAGTGCTGCATTCATAAACATGACGATTGCTCATTCAGTCAGTCTGCCAAATGAAAAAAGCTTACAGCACCTGGTATTCCCAGGCGGTCTCCCATCCAAGTACTAACCAGGCCCGACCCTGCTTAGCTTCCGAGATCGGACGAGATTGGGCGTGTTCAGGGTGGTATGGCCGTAAGCAACAGCAGCAGCGGCCGGTAGGCCTTATATAGATGACAGTGGCCCTGCTGTGGAGTGTGTGCATTCCTTTACTCTACTTAGGCTGGGCTGCAAAAGGTTACAAGTGACATTTTTCAGCAGTGACATTTTGTTAGTTAATGCTGCATTCATAAACATGACGATTGCTCATTCAGTCAGTCTGCCAAATGAAAAAAGCTTACAGCACCTGGTATTCCCAGGCGGTCTCCCATCCAAGTACTAACCAGGCCCGACCCTGCTTAGCTTCCGAGATCGGACGAGATCGGGCGTGTTCAGGGTGGTATGGCCGTAAGCAACAGTAGCAGCGGCCGGTAGGCATTATATAGATGACAGTGGCCCTGCTGTTGAGTGTGTGCATTCCTTTACTCTACTTAGGCTGGGCTGCTAAAGGTTACAAGTGACATTTTTCAGCAATGACATTTTGTTAGTTAGTGCTGCATTCATAAACATGACGATTGCTCATTCAGTCAGTCTGCCAAATGAAAAAAAGCTTACAGCACCTGGTATTCCCAGGCGGTCTCCCATCCAAGTACTAACCAGGCCCGACCCTGCTTAGCTTCCGAGATCGGGCGTGTTCAGTATGGTATGGCCGTAAGCAACAGTAGCAGCGGCCGGTAGGCCTTATATAGATGACAGTGGCCCTGCTGTGGAGTGTGTGCATTGCTTTACTCTACTTAGGCTGGGCTGCTAAAGGTTACAAGTGACATTTTTCAGCAGTGACATTTTGTTAGTTAGTGCTGCATTCATAAACATGACGATTGCTCATTCAGTCAGTCTGCCAAATGAAAAAAGCTTACAGCACCTGGTATTCCCAGGCGGTCTCCCATCCAAGTACTAAGCACGCCCGACCCTGCTTAGCTTCCGAGATCGGACGAGATCGGGCGTGTTCAGGGTGGTATGGCCGTAAGCAACAGCAGCAGCGGCCGGTAGGCCTTATATAGATGACAGTGGCCCTGCTGTGGAGTGTGTGCATTCCTTTACTCTACTTAGGCTGGGCTGCTAAAGGTTACAAGTGACATTTTTCAGCAGTGACATTTTGTTAGTTAGTGCTGCATTCATAAACATGACGATTGCTCATTCAGTCAGTCTGCCAAATGAAAAAAGCTTACAGCACCTGGTATTCCCAGGCGGTCTCCCATCCAAGTACTAACCAGGCCCGACCCTGCTTAGCTTCCGAGATCGGACGAGATCGGGCGTGTTCAGGGTGGTATGGCCGTAAGCAACAGTAGCAGCGGCCGGTAGGCCTTATATAGATGACAGTGGCCCTGCTGTGGAGTGTGTGCATTCCTTTACTCTACTTAGGCTGGGCTGCTAAAGGTTACAAGTGACATTTTTCAGCAGTGACATTTTGTTAGTTAGTGCTGCATTCATAAACATGACGATTGCTCATTCAGTCAGTCTGCCAAATGAAAAAAGCTTACAGCACCTGGTATTCCCAGGCGGTCTCCCATCCAAGTACTAACCAGGCCCGACCCTGCTTAGCTTCCGAGATCGGACGAGATTGGGCATGTTCAGGGTGGTATGGCCGTAAGCAACAGCAGCAGCGGCCGGTAGGCCTTATATAGATGACAGTGGCCCTGCTGTGGAGTGTGTGCATTCCTTTACTCTACTTAGGCTGGGCTGCAAAAGGTTACAAGTGACATTTTTCAGCAGTGACATTTTGTTAGTTAATGCTGCATTCATAAACATGACGATTGCTCATTCAGTCAGTCTGCCAAATGAAAAAAGCTTACAGCACCTGGTATTCCCAGGCGGTCTCCCATCCAAGTACTAACCAGGCCCGACCCTGCTTAGCTTCCGAGATCGGACGAGATCGGGCGTGTTCAGGGTGGTATGGCCGTAAGCGACAGCAGCAGCGGCCGGTAGGCCTTATATAGATGACAGTAATCTCTCAAGAACAGATTCCGACCTGCGGTGGAATCTGTCGGAGCGGTTCGTCCTAACCAGTGCTCATTGGATACAAGTGGGCGTGCCTTCAGATCAGGAAGTGGGCCGCGCTTTACCCAATCAAATGTAGTGGGCGGGATTCACGTGTCCATCCACCATGATCCACCCTCCCCCCCTCGAAACTAGCCGAAACTAATTTAACAATAGCGTCCTCGGAGCGGACAAAACCACGGAAAGATATTCACATTTTAAATTACTCTTTCATCATAGAAACAAGTGGGCTTATAACCAAAACCATCCATGTTCTCTGGGAGAAGTGGTGTTAGTGTTCCGTGTAGAAATATTGTTAGTGGGAATGAAAACATGGTCGCACCAGCTATGGCCGTAAGCAACAGCAGCAGCGGCCGGTAGGTCTTATATAGATGACAGTGGCCCTGCTGTGGAGTGTGTGCATTCCTTTACCCTACTTAGGCAGGGCTGCTAAAGGTTACAAGTGACATTTTTCAGCAGTGACATTTTGTTAGTTAGTGCTGCATTCATAAACATGACGATTGCTCATTCAGTCAGTCTGCCAAATGAAAAAAGGTTACAGCACCTAGTATGCTCATTCAGTCAGTCTGCCAAATGAAAAAACGTTACAGCACCTAGTATTCCCAGGCTGTCTCCCATCCAAGTACTAACCAGGCCCGACCCTGCTTAGCTTCCGAGATCGGACGAGATCGGGCGTGTTCAGGGTGGTATGGCCGTAAGCAACAGCAGCAGCGGCCGGTAGGCTTTACATAGATGACAGTGGCCCTGCTGTGGAGTGTGTGCATTCCTTTACTCTACTTAGGCTGGGCTGCTAAAGGTTACAAGTGACATTTTTCAGCAGTGACATTTTGTTAGTTAGTGCTGCATTCATAAACATGACGATTGCTCATTCAGTCAGTCTGCCAAATGAAAAAAGCTTACAGCACCTGGTATTCCCAGGCGGTCTCCCATCCAAGTACTAACCAGGCCCGACCCTGCTTAGCTTCCGAGATCGGACGAGATCGGGCGTGTTCAGGGTGGTATGGCCGTAAGCAACAGCAGCAGCGGCCGGTAGGCCTTATATAGATGACAGTGGCCCTGCTGTGGAGTGTGTGCATTCCTTTACTCTACTTAGGCTGGGCTGCTAAAGGTTACAAGTGACATTTTTCAGCAGTGACATTTTGTTAGTTAGTGCTGCATTCATAAACATGACGATTGCTCATTCAGTCAGTCTGGCAAATGAAAAAAGGTTACAGCACCTGGTATTCCCAGGCGGTCTCCCATCCAAGTACTAACCAGGCCCGACCCTGCTTAGCTTCCGAGATCGGACGAGATCGGCCGTGTTCAGGGTGGTATAGCCGTAAGCAACAGCAGCAGCAGCAGCCGGTAGGCCTTATATAGATGACAGTGGCCCTGCTGTGGAGTGTGTTTATTCCTTTACTCTACTTAGGCTGGGCTGCTAAAGGTTACAATTGACATTTTTCAGCAGTGACATTTTGTTAGTTAGTGCTGCATTCATAAACATGACGATTGCTCATTCAGTCAGTCTGCCAAATGAAAAAAGCTTACAGCACCTGGTATTCCCAGGCGGTCTCCCATCCAAGTACTAACCAGGCCCGACCCTGCTTAGCTTCCGAGATCGGACGAGATCGGGCGTGTTCAGGGTGGTACGGCCGTAAGCAGCAGCAGCAGCGGCTTGTAGGCCTCATATAGATGACAGTGGCCCTGCTATGGAGTGTCTTTATTCCTTTACTCTACTTAGGCTGGGCTGCTAAAGGTTACAAGTGACATTTTTCAGCAGTGACATTTTGTTAGTTAGTGCTGCATTCATAAACATGACGATTGCTCATTCAGTCAGTCTGGCAAATGAAAAAAGCTCACAGCACCTGGTATTCCCAGGCGGTCTCCCATCCAAGTACTAACCAGGCCCGATCCTGCTTAGCTTCCGAAATCGGACGAGATCGGGCGTGTTCAGGGTGGTATGGCCGTAAGCAACAGGCCGGTAGGCCTTATATAGATGACAGTGGCCCTGCTATGGAGTGTGTTTATTTCTTTACTCTACTTAGGCTGGGCTGCTAAAGGTTACAAGTGACATTTTTCAGCAGTGACATTTTGTTAGTTAGTGCTGCATTCATAAACATGACGATTGCTCATTCAGTCAGTCTGGCAAATGAAAAAAGCTTACAGCACCTGGTATTCCCAGGCGGTCTCCCATCCAAGTACTAACAAGGCCCGACCCTGCTTAGCTTCCGAGATCGGACGAGATCAGGCGTGTTCAGGGTGGTATGGCCGTAAGCAACAGCAGCAGCGGCCGGTAGGCCTTATATAGATTACAGTGGCCCTGCTGTGGAGTGTGTGCATTCCTTTACTCTACTTAGGCTGGGCTGCTAAAGGTTACAAGTGACATTTTTCAGCAGTGACATTTTGTTAGTTAGTGCTGCATTCATAAACATGACGATTGCTCATTCAGTCAGTCTGCCAAATGAAAAAAGGTTACAGCACCTAGTATTCCCAGGCTGTCTCCCATCCAAGTACTAACCAGGCCCGACCCTGCTTAGCTTCCGAGATCGGACGAGATCGGGCGTGTTCAGGGTGGTATGGCCGTAAGCGATAGCAGCAGCGGCCGGTAGGCCTTATATTGATGACAGTGGCCCTGCTGTGGAGCGTGTTTATTCCTTTACTCTACTTAGGCTGGGCTGCTAAAGGTTACAAGTGACATTTTTCAGTAGTGACATTTTGTTAGTTAGTGCTGCATTCATAAACATGACGATTGCTCATTCAGTCAGTCTGCCAAATGAAAAAAGCTTACAGCACCTGGTATTCCCAGGCGGTCTCCCATCCAAGTACTAACCAGGCCCGACCCTGCTTAGCTTCCGAGATCGGACGAGATCGGGCGTGTTCAGGGTGGTATGGCCGTAAGCAACAGCAGCAGCGGCCGGTAGGAATTATATAGATGACAGTGGCCCTGCTGTGGAGTGTGTTTATTCCTTTACTCTACTTAGGCTGGGCTGCTAAAGGTTACAAGTGACATTTTTCAGCAGTGACATTTTGTTAGTTAGTGCTGCATTTATAAACATGACGATTGCTCATTCAGTCAGTCTGGCAAATGAAAAAAGCTTACAGCACCTGGTATTCCCAGGCGGTCTCCCATCCAAGTACTAACCAGGCCGACCCTGCTTAGCTTCCGAGATCGGACGAGATCGGGCCTGTTCAGGGTGGTATGGCCGTAAGCAACAGGCCGGTAGGCCTTATATAGATGACAGTGGCCCTGCTATGGAGTGTGTTTATTCCTTTACTCTACTTAGGCTGGGCTGCTAAAGGTTACAAGTGACATTTTTCAGCAGTGACATTTTGTTAGTTAGTGCTGCATTCATAAACATGACGATTGCTCATTCAGTCAGTCTGGCAAATGAAAAAAGCTTACAGCACCTGGTATTCCCAGGCGGTCTCCCATCCAAGTACTAACAAGGCCCGACCCTGCTTAGCTTCCGAGATCGGACGAGATCGGGCCTGTTCAGGGTGGTATGGCCGTAAGCAACAGCAGCAGCGGCCGGTAGGCCTTATATAGATGACAGTGGCCCTGCTGTGGAGTGTGTTTATTCCTTTGCTCTACTTAGGCTGGGCTGATAAAGGTTACAAGTGACATTTTTCAGCAGTGACATTTTGTTAGTTAGTGCTGCATTCATAAACATGACGATTGCTCATTCAGCAGTCTGGCAAATGAAAAAAGCTTACAGCACCTGGTATTCCCAGGCGGTCTCCCATCCAAGTACTAACAAGGCCCGACCCTGCTTAGCGTCCGAGATCGGACGAGATCGGGCCTCTTCAGGGTGGTATGGCCGTAAGCAACAGCAGCAGCGGCCGGTGGGCCTTATATAGATGACAGTGGCCCTGCTGTGGAGTGTGTTTATTCCTTTGCTCTACTTAGGCTGCGCTGCTAAAGGTTACAAGTGACATTTTTCAGCAGTGACATTTTATTAGTTAGTGCTGCATTCATAAACATGACGATTGCTCATTCAGTCAATCTGCCAAATGAAAAAAGCTTACAGCACCTGGTATTCCCAGGCGGTCTACCATCCAAGTACTAACCAGGCCCGACCCTGCTTAGCTTCCGAGATCGGACGAGATCGGGCCTGTTCAGGGTGGTATGGCCGTAAGCAAAAGCAGCAGCGGGCGGTAGGCCTTATATAGATGACAGTGGCCCTGCTGTGGAGTGTGTTTATTCCTTTGCTCTACTTAGGCTGGGCTGCTAAAGGTTACAAGTGACATTTTTCAGCAGTGACATTTTGTTAGTTAGTGCTGCATTCATAAACATGACGATTGCTCATTCAGTCAGTCTGCCAAATGAAAAAAGCTTACAGCACCTGGTATTCCCAGGCGGTCTCCCATCCAAGTACTAACAAGGCCCGACCCTGCTTAGCTTCCGAGATCGGACGAGATCGGGCGTGTTCAGGGTGGTATGGCCGTAAGCAACAGCAGCAGCGGCCGGTAGGTCTTATATAGATGACAGTGGCCCTGCTGTGGAGTGTGTGCATTCCTTTACCCTACTTAGGCAGGGCTGCTAAAGGTTACAAGTGACATTTTTCAGCAGTGACATTTTGTTAGTTAGTGCTGCATTCATAAACATGACGATTGCTCATTCAGTCAGTCTGCCAAATGAAAAAAGGTTACAGCACCTAGTATGCTCATTCAGTCAGTCTGCCAAATGAAAAAAGGTTACAGCACCTAGTATTCCCAGGCTGTCTCCCATCCAAGTACTAACCAGGCCCGACCCTGCTTAGCTTCCGAGATCGGACGAGATCGGGCGTGTTCACGGTGGTATGGCCGTAAGCGACAGCAGCAGCGGCCGGTAGGCCTTATATAGATGACAGTGGCCCTGCTGTGGAGTGTGTTTATTCCTTTACTCTACTTAGGCTGGGCTGCTAAAGGTTACAAGTGACATTTTTCAGCAGTGACATTTTATTAGTTAGTGCTGCATTCATAAACATGACGATTGCTTATTCAGTCAGTCTGCCAAATGAAAAAAGCTTACAGCACCTGGTATTCCCAGGCGGTCTCCCATCCAAGTACTAACCAGGCCCGACCCTGCTTAGCTTCCGAGATCGGACGAGATCGGGCGTGTTCAGGGTGGTATGGCCGTAAGCAACAGCAGCAGCGGCCGGTAGGCCTTATATAGATGACAGTGGCCCTAATGTGGAGCGTGTTTATTCCTTTACTCTACTTAGGCTGGGCTGCTAAAGGTTACAAGTGCCATTTTTCAGTAGTGACATTTTGTTAGTTAGTGCTGCATTCATAAACATGACGATTGCTCATTCAGTCAGTCTGCCAAATGAAAAAAGCTTACAGCACCTGGTATTCCCAGGCGGTCTCCCATCCAAGTACTAACCAGGCCCGACCCTGCTTAGCTTCCGAGATCGGACGAGATCGGGCGTGTTCAGGGTGGTATGGCCGTAAGCAACAGCAGCAGCGGCCGGTAGGCTTTATATAGATGACAGTGGCCCTGCTGTGGAGTGTGTGCATTCCTTTACTCTACTTAGGCTGGGCTGCTAAAGGTTACAAGTGACATTTTTCAGCAGTGACATTTTGTTAGTTAGTGCTGTATTCATAAACATGACGATTGCTCATTCAGTCAGTCTGCCAAATGAAAAAAGCTTACAGCACCTGGTATTCCCAGGCGGTCTCCCATCCAAGTACTAACCAGGCCCGACCCTGCTTAGCTTCCGAGATCGGACGAGATCGGGCGTGTTCAGGGTGGTATGGCCGTAAGCAACAGCAGCAGCGGCCGGTAGGCCTTATATAGATGACAGTGGCCCTGCTGTGGAGTGTGTGCATTCCTTTACTCTACTTAGGCTGGGCTGCTAAAGGTTACAAGTGACATTTTTCAGCAGTGACATTTTGTTAGTTAGTGCTGCATTCATAAACATGACGATTGCTCATTCAGTCAGTCTGCCAAATGAAAAAAGGTTACAGCACCTAGTATGCTCATTCAGTCAGTCTGCCAAATGAAAAAAGGTTACAGCACCTAGTATTCCCAGGCTGTGTCCCATCCAAGTACTAACCAGGCCCGACCCTGCTTAGCTTCCGAGATCGGACGAGATCGGGCGTGTTCAGGGTGGTATGGCCGTAAGCGACAGCAGCAGCGGCCGGTAGGCCTTATATAGATGACAGTGGCCCTGCTGTGGAGTGTGTTTATTCCTTTACTCTACTTAGGCTGGGCTGCTAAAGGTTACAAGTGACATTTTTCAGCAGTGACATTTTATTAGTTAGTGCTGCATTCATAAACATGACGATTGCTTATTCAGTCAGTCTGCCAAATGAAAAAAGCTTACAGCACCTGGTATTCCCAGGCGGTCTCCCATCCAAGTACTAACCAGGCCCGACCCTGCTTAGCTTCCGAGATCGGACGAGATCGGGCCTGTTCAGGGTGGTATGGCCGTAAGCGACAGCAGCAGCGGCCGGTAGGCCTTATATAGATGACAGTGGCCCTAATGTGGAGCGTGTTTATTCCTTTACTCTACTTAGGCTGGGCTGCTAAAGGTTACAAGTGACATTTTTCAGTAGTGACATTTTGTTAGTTAGTGCTGCATTCATAAACATGACGATTGCTCATTCAGTCAGTCTGCCAAATGAAAAAAGCTTACAGCACCTGGTATTCCCAGGCGGTCTCCCATCCAAGTACTAACCAGGCCCGACCCTGCTTAGCTTCCGAGATCGGACGAGATCGGGCGTGTTCAGGGTGGTATGGCCGTAAGCAACAGCAGCAGCGGCCGGTAGGCTTTATATAGATGACAGTGGCCCTGCTGTGGAGTGTGTGCATTCCTTTACTCTACTTAGGCTGGGCTGCTAAAGGTTACAAGTGACATTTTTCAGCAGTGACATTTTGTTAGTTAGTGCTGCATTCATAAACATGACGATTGCTCATTCAGTCAGTCTGCCAAATGAAAAAAGCTTACAGCACCTGGTATTCCCAGGCGGTCTCCCATCCAAGTACTAACCAGGCCCGACCCTGCTTAGCTTCCGAGATCGGTCGAGATCGGGCGTGTTCAGGGTGGTATGGCCGTAAGCAACAGCAGCAGCGGCCGGTAGGCCTTATATAGATGACAGTGGCCCTGCTGTGGAGTGTGTGCATTCCTTTACTCTACTTAGGCTGGGCTGCTAAAGGTTACAAGTGACATTTTTCAGCAGTGACATTTTGTTAGTTAGTGCTGCATTCATAAACATGACGATTGCTCATTCAGTCAGTCTGCCAAATGAAAAAAGCTTACAGCACCTGGTATTCCCAGGCGGTCTCCCATCCAAGTACTAACCAGGCCCGACCCTGCTTAGCTTCCGAGATCGGACGAGATTGGGCGTGTTCAGGGTGGTATGGCCGTAAGCAACAGCAGCAGCGGCCGGTAGGCCTTATATAGATGACAGTGGCCCTGCTGTGGAGTGTGTGCATTCCTTTACTCTACTTAGGCTGGGCTGCTAAAGGTTACAAGTGACATTTTTCAGCAGTGACATTTTGTTAGTTAATGCTGCATTCATAAACATGACAATTGCTCATTCAGTCAGTCTGCCAAATGAAAAAAGCTTACAGCACCTGGTATTCCCAGGCGGTCTCCCATCCAAGTACTAACCAGGCCCGACCCTGCTTAGCTTCCGAGATCGGACGAGATCGGGCGTGTTCAGGGTGGTACGGCCGTAAGCAGCAGCAGCAGCATCGGCTGGTAGGCCTCATATAGATGACAGTGGCCCTGCTGTGGAGTTTGTTTATTCCTTTACTCTACTTAGGCTGGGCTGCTAAAGGTTACAAGTGACATTTTTCAGCAGTGACATTTTGTTAGTTAGTGCTGCATTCATAAACATGACGATTGCTCATTCAGTCAGTCTGGCAAATGAAAAAAGCTTACAGCACCTGGTATTCCCAGGCGGTCTCCCATCCAAGTACTAACCAGGCCCGACCCTGCTTAGCTTCCGAGATCGGTCGAGATCGGGCGTGTTCAGGGTGGTATGGCCGTAAGCAACAGGCCGGTAGGCCTTATATAGATGACAGTGGCCCTGCTATGGAGTGTGTTTATTCCTTTACTCTACTTAGGCTGGGCTGCTAAAGGTTACAAGTGACATTTTTCAGCAGTGACATTTTGTTAGTTAGTGCTGCATTCATAAACATGACGATTGCTCATTCAGTCAGTCTGCCAAATGAAAAAAGCTTACAGCACCTGGTATTCCCAGGCGGTCTCCCATCCAAGTACTAACAAGGCCCGACCCTGCTTAGCTTCCGAGATCGGACGAGATCGGGCGTGTTCAGGGTGGTATGGCCGTAAGCAACAGCAGCAGCGGCCGGTAGGTCTTATATAGATTACAGTGGCCCTGCTGTGGAGTGTGTGCATTCCTTTACCCTACTTAGGCAGGGCTGCTAAAGGTTACAAGTGACATTTTTCAGCAGTGACATTTTGTTAGTTAGTGCTGCATTCATAAACATGACGATTGCTCATTCAGTCAGTCTGCCAAATGAAAAAAGGTTACAGCACCTAGTATGCTCATTCAGTCAGTCTGCCAAATGAAAAAAGGTTACAGCACCTGTGTTCCCAGGCGGTCTCCCATCCAAGTACTAACCAGGCCCGACCCTGCTTAGCTTCCGAGATCGGACGAGATCGGGCGTGTTCAGGGTGGTATGGCCGTAAGCGACAGCAGCAGCGGCCGGTAGGCCTTATATAGATGACAGTGGCCCTAATGTGGAGCGTGTTTATTCCTTTACTCTACTTAGGCTGGGCTGCTAAAGGTTACAAGTGACATTTTTCAGTAGTGACATTTTGTTAGTTAGTGCTGCATTCATAAACATGACGATTGCTCATTCAGTCAGTCTGCCAAATGAAAAAAGCTTACAGCACCTGGTATTCCCAGGCGGTCTCCCATCCAAGTACTAACCAGGCCCGACCCTGCTTAGCTTCCGAGATCGGACGAGATCGGGCGTGTTCAGGGTGGTATGGCCGTAAGCAACAGCAGCAGCGGCCGGTAGGCTTTACATAGATGACAGTGGCCCTGCTGTGGAGTGTGTGCATTCCTTTACTCTACTTAGGCTGGGCTGCTAAAGGTTACAAGTGACATTTTTCAGCAGTGACATTTTGTTAGTTAGTGCTGCATTCATAAACATGACGATTGCTCATTCAGTCAGTCTGCCAAATGAAAAAAGCTTACAGCACCTGGTATTCCCAGGCGGTCTCCCATCCAAGTACTAACCAGGCCCGACCCTGCTTAGCTTCCGAGATCGGACGAGATCGGGCGTGTTCAGGGTGGTATGGCCGTAAGCAACAGCAGCAGCGGCCGGTAGGCCTTATATAGATGACAGTGGCCCTGCTGTGGAGTGTGTGCATTCCTTTACTCTACTTAGGCTGGGCTGCTAAAGGTTACAAGTGACATTTTTCAGCAGTGACATTTTGTTAGTTAGTGCTGCATTCATAAACATGACGATTGCTCATTCAGTCAGTCTGGCAAATGAAAAAAGGTTACAGCACCTGGTATTCCCAGTCGGTCTCCCATCCAAGTACTAACCAGGCCCGACCCTGCTTAGCTTCCGAGATCGGACGAGATCGGCCGTGTTCAGGGTGGTATGGCCGTAAGAAACAGCAGCAGCAGCAGCAGCAGCCGGTAGGCCATATATAGATGACAGTGGCCCTGCTGTGGAGTGTGTTTATTCCTTTACTCTACTTAGGCTGGGCTGCTAAAGGTTACAATTGACATTTTTCAGCAGTGACATTTTGTTAGTTAGTGCTGCATTCATAAACATGACGATTGCTCATTCAGTCAGTCTGCCAAATGAAAAAAGCTTACAGCACCTGGTATTCCCAGGCGGTCTCCCATCCAAGTACTAACCAGGCCCGACCCTGCTTAGCTTCCGAGATCGGACGAGATCGGGCGTGTTCAGGGTGGTACGGCCGTAAGCAACAGCAGCAGCGGCTTGTAGGCCTCATATAGATGACAGTGGCCCTGCTATGGAGTGTGTTTATTCCTTTACTCTACTTAGGCTGGGCTGCTAAAGGTTACAAGTGACATTTTTCAGCAGTGACATTTTGTTAGTTAGTGCTGCATTCATAAACATGACAATTGCTCATTCAGTCAGTCTGGCAAATGAAAAAAGCTTACAGCACCTGGTATTCCCAGGCGGTCTCCCATCCAAGTACTAACCAGGCCCGACCCTGCTTAGCTTCCGAAATCGGACGAGATCGGGCGTGTTCAGGGTGGTATGGCCGTAAGCAACAGGCCGGTAGGCCTTATATAGATGACAGTGGCCCTGCTATGGAGTGTGTTTATTCCTTTACTCTACTTAGGCTGGGCTGCTAATTGTTACAAGTGACATTTTTCAGCAGTGACATTTTGTTAGTTAGTGCTGCATTCATAAACATGACGATTGCTCATTCAGTCAGTCTGGCAAATGAAAAAAGCTTACAGCACCTGGTATTCCCAGGCGGTCTCCCATCCAAGTACTAACAAGGCCCGACCCTGCTTAGCTTCCGAGATCGGACGAGATCAGGCGTGTTCAGGGTGGTATGGCCGTAAGCAACAGCAGCAGCGGCCGGTAGGCCTTATATAGATTACAGTGGCCCTGCTGTGGAGTGTGTGCATTCCTTTACTCTACTTAGGCTGGGCTGCTAAAGGTAACAAGTGACATTTTTCAGCAGTGACATTTTGTTAGTTAGTGCTGCATTCATAAACATGACGATTGCTCATTCAGTCAGTCTGCCAAATGAAAAAAGGTTACAGCACCTAGTATTCCCAGGCTGTCTCCCATCCAAGTACTAACCAGGCCCGACCCTGCTTAGCTTCCGAGATCGGACGAGATCGGGCGTGTTCAGGGTGGTATGGCCGTAAGCGATAGCAGCAGCGGCCGGTAGGCCTTATATTGATGACAGTGGCCCTGCTGTGGAGCGTGTTTATTCCTTTACTCTACTTAGGCTGGACTGCTAAAGGTTACAAGTGACATTTTTCAGTAGTGACATTTTGTTAGTTAGTGCTGCATTCATAAACATGACGATTGCTCATTCAGTCAGTCTGCCAAATGAAAAAAGCTTACAGCACCTGGTATTCCCAGGCGGTCTCCCATCCAAGTACTAACCAGGCCCGACCCTGCTTAGCTTCCGAGATCGGACGAGATCGGGCGTGTTCAGGGTGGTATGGCCGTAAGCAACAGCAGCAGCGGCCGGTAGGAATTATATAGATGACAGTGGCCCTGCTGTGGAGTGTGTTTATTCCTTTACTCTACTTAGGCTGGGCTGCTAAAGGTTACAAGTGACATTTTTCAGCAGTGACATTTTGTTAGTTAGTGCTGCATTTATAAACATGACGATTGCTCATTCAGTCAGTCTGGCAAATGAAAAAAGCTTACAGCACCTGGTATTCCCAGGCGGTCTCCCATCCAAGTACTAACCAGGCCCGACCCTGCTTAGCTTCCGAGATCGGACGAGATCGGGCGTGTTCAGGGTGGTATGGCCGTAAGCAACAGGCCGGTAGGCCTTATATAGATGACAGTGGCCCTGCTATGGAGTGTGTTTATTCCTTTACTCTACTTAGGCTGGGCTGCTAAAGGTTACAAGTGACATTTTTCAGCAGTGACATTTTGTTAGTTAGTGCTGCATTCATAAACATGACGATTGCTCATTCAGTCAGTCTGGCAAATGAAAAAAGCTTACAGCACCTGGTATTCCCAGGCGGTCTCCCATCCAAGTACTAACAAGGCCCGACCCTGCTTAGCTTCCGAGATCGGACGAGATCGGGCCTGTTCAGGGTGGTATGGCCGTAAGCAACAGCAGCAGCGGCCGGTAGGCCTTATATAGATGACAGTGGCCCTGCTGTGGAGTGTGTTTATTCCTTTGCTCTACTTAGGCTGGGCTGCTAAAGGTTACAAGTGACATTTTTCAGCAGTGACATTTTGTTAGTTAGTGCTGCATTCATAAACATGACGATTGCTCATTCAGTCAGTCTGCCAAATGAAAAAAGGTTACAGCACCTAGTATTCCCAGGCTGTCTCCCATCCAAGTACTAACCAGGCCCGACCCTGCTTAGCTTCCGAGATCGGACGAGATCGGGCGTGTTCAGGGTGGTATGGCCGTAAGCGATAGCAGCAGCGGCCGGTAGGCCTTATATTGATGACAGTGGCCCTGCTGTGGAGCGTGTTTATTCCTTTACTCTACTTAGGCTGGGCTGCTAAAGGTTACAAGTGACATTTTTCAGTAGTGACATTTTGTTAGTTAGTGCTGCATTCATAAACATGACGATTGCTCATTCAGTCAGTCTGCCAAATGAAAAAAGCTTACAGCATCTGGTATTCCCAGGCGGTCTCCCATCCAAGTACTAACCAGGCCCGACCCTGCTTAGCTTCCGAGATCGGACGAGATTGGGCGTGTTCAGGGTGGTATGGCCGTAAGCAACAGCAGCAGCGGCCGGTAGGCCTTATATAGATGACAGTGGCCCTGCTGTGGAGTGTGTGCATTCCTTTACTCTACTTAGGCTGGGCTGCTAAAGGTTACAAGTGACATTTTTCAGCAGTGACATTTTGTTAGTTAATGCTGCATTCATAAACATGACAATTGCTCATTCAGTCAGTCTGCCAAATGAAAAAAGCTTACAGCACCTGGTATTCCCAGGCGGTCTCCCATCCAAGTACTAACCAGGCCAGACCCTGCTTAGCTTCCGAGATCGGACGAGATCGGGCGTGTTCAGGGTGGTACGGCCGTAAGCAGCAGCAGCAGCATCGGCTGGTAGGCCTCATATAGATGACAGTGGCCCTGCTGTGGAGTTTGTTTATTCCTTTACTCTACTTAGGCTGGGCTGCTAAAGGTTACAAGTGACATTTTTCAGCAGTGACATTTTGTTAGTTAGTGCTGCATTCATAAACATGACGATTGCTCATTCAGTCAGTCTGGCAAATGAAAAAAGCTTACAGCACCTGGTATTCCCAGGCGGTCTCCCATCCAAGTACTAACCAGGCCCGACCCTGCTTAGCTTCCGAGATCGGTCGAGATCGGGCGTGTTCAGGGTGGTATGGCCGTAAGCAACAGGCCGGTAGGCCTTATATAGATGACAGTGGCCCTGCTATGGAGTGTGTTTATTCCTTTACTCTACTTAGGCTGGGCTGATAAAGATTACAAGTGACATTTTTCAGCAGTGACATTTTGTTAGTTAGTGCTGCATTCATAAACATGACGATTGCTCATTCAGTCAGTCTGCCAAATGAAAAAAGCTTACAGCACCTGGTATTCCCAGGCGGTCTCCCATCCAAGTACTAACAAGGCCCGACCCTGCTTAGCTTCCGAGATCGGACGAGATCGGGCGTGTTCAGGGTGGTATGGCCGTAAGCAACAGCAGCAGCGGCCGGTAGGTCTTATATAGATTACAGTGGCCCTGCTGTGGAGTGTGTGCATTCCTTTACCCTACTTAGGCAGGGCTGCTAAAGGTTACAAGTGACATTTTTCAGCAGTGACATTTTGTTAGTTAGTGCTGCATTCATAAACATGACGATTGCTCATTCAGTCAGTCTGCCAAATGAAAAAAGGTTACAGCACCTAGTATGCTCATTCAGTCAGTCTGCCAAATGAAAAAAGGTTACAGCACCTGTGTTCCCAGGCGGTCTCCCATCCAAGTACTAACAAGGCCCGACCCTGCTTAGCTTCCGAGATCGGACGAGATCGGGCCTGTTCAGGGTGGTATGGCCGTAAGCAACAGCAGCAGCGGCCGGTAGGCCTTATATAGATGACAGTGGCCCTGCTGTGGAGTGTGTTTATTCCTTTGCTCTACTTAGGCTGGGCTGCTAAAGGTTACAAGTGACATTTTTCAGCAGTGACATTTTGTTAGTTAGTGCTGCATTCATAAACATGACGATTGCTCATTCAGTCAGTCTGCCAAATGAAAAAAGGTTACAGCACCTAGTATTCCCAGGCTGTCTCCCATCCAAGTACTAACCAGGCCCGACCCTGCTTAGCTTCCGAGATCGGACGAGATCGGGCGTGTTCAGGGTGGTATGGCCGTAAGCGATAGCAGCAGCGGCCGGTAGGCCTTATATTGATGACAGTGGCCCTGCTGTGGAGCGTGTTTATTCCTTTACTCTACTTAGGCTGGGCTGCTAAAGGTTACAAGTGACATTTTTCAGTAGTGACATTTTGTTAGTTAGTGCTGCATTCATAAACATGACGATTGCTCATTCAGTCAGTCTGCCAAATGAAAAAAGCTTACAGCATCTGGTATTCCCAGGCGGTCTCCCATCCAAGTACTAACCAGGCCCGACCCTGCTTAGCTTCCGAGATCGGACGAGATTGGGCGTGTTCAGGGTGGTATGGCCGTAAGCAACAGCAGCAGCGGCCGGTAGGCCTTATATAGATGACAGTGGCCCTGCTGTGGAGTGTGTGCATTCCTTTACTCTACTTAGGCTGGGCTGCTAAAGGTTACAAGTGACATTTTTCAGCAGTGACATTTTGTTAGTTAATGCTGCATTCATAAACATGACAATTGCTCATTCAGTCAGTCTGCCAAATGAAAAAAGCTTACAGCACCTGGTATTCCCAGGCGGTCTCCCATCCAAGTACTAACCAGGCCCGACCCTGCTTAGCCTCCGAGATCGGACGAGATCGGGCGTGTTCAGGGTGGTACGGCCGTAAGCAGCAGCAGCAGCATCGGCTGGTAGGCCTCATATAGATGACAGTGGCCCTGCTGTGGAGTTTGTTTATTCCTTTACTCTACTTAGGCTGGGCTGCTAAAGGTTACAAGTGACATTTTTCAGCAGTGACATTTTGTTAGTTAGTGCTGCATTCATAAACATGACGATTGCTCATTCAGTCAGTCTGGCAAATGAAAAAAGCTTACAGCACCTGGTATTCCCAGGCGGTCTCCCATCCAAGTACTAACCAGGCCCGACCCTGCTTAGCTTCCGAGATCGGTCGAGATCGGGCGTGTTCAGGGTGGTATGGCCGTAAGCAACAGGCCGGTAGGCCTTATATAGATGACAGTGGCCCTGCTATGGAGTGTGTTTATTCCTTTACTCTACTTAGGCTGGGCTGATAAAGATTACAAGTGACATTTTTCAGCAGTGACATTTTGTTAGTTAGTGCTGCATTCATAAACATGACGATTGCTCATTCAGTCAGTCTGCCAAATGAAAAAAGCTTACAGCACCTGGTATTCCCAGGCGGTCTCCCATCCAAGTACTAACAAGGCCCGACCCTGCTTAGCTTCCGAGATCGGACGAGATCGGGCGTGTTCAGGGTGGTATGGCCGTAAGCAACAGCAGCAGCGGCCGGTAGGTCTTATATAGATTACAGTGGCCCTGCTGTGGAGTGTGTGCATTCCTTTACCCTACTTAGGCAGGGCTGCTAAAGGTTACAAGTGACATTTTTCAGCAGTGACATTTTGTTAGTTAGTGCTGCATTCATAAACATGACGATTGCTCATTCAGTCAGTCTGCCAAATGAAAAAAGGTTACAGCACCTAGTATGCTCATTCAGTCAGTCTGCCAAATGAAAAAAGGTTACAGCACCTGTGTTCCCAGGCGGTCTCCCATCCAAGTACTAACCAGGCCCGACCCTGCTTAGCTTCCGAGATCGGACGAGATCGGGCGTGTTCAGGGTGGTATGGCCGTAAGCGACAGCAGCAGCGGCCGGTAGGCCTTATATAGATGACAGTGGCCCTAATGTGGAGCGTGTTTATTCCTTTACTCTACTTAGGCTGGGCTGCTAAAGGTTACAAGTGACATTTTTCAGTAGTGACATTTTGTTAGTTAGTGCTGCATTCATAAACATGACGATTGCTCATTCAGTCAGTCTGCCAAATGAAAAAAGCTTACAGCACCTGGTATTCCCAGGCGGTCTCCCATCCAAGTACTAACCAGGCCCGACCCTGCTTAGCTTCCGAGATCGGACGAGATCGGGCGTGTTCAGGGTGGTATGGCCGTAAGCAACAGCAGCAGCGGCCGGTAGGCTTTACATAGATGACAGTGGCCCTGCTGTGGAGTGTGTGCATTCCTTTACTCTACTTAGGCTGGGCTGCTAAAGGTTACAAGTGACATTTTTCAGCAGTGACATTTTGTTAGTTAGTGCTGCATTCATAAACATGACGATTGCTCATTCAGTCAGTCTGCCAAATGAAAAAAGCTTACAGCACCTGGTATTCCCAGGCGGTCTCCCATCCAAGTACTAACCAGGCCCGACCCTGCTTAGCTTCCGAGATCGGACGAGATCGGGCGTGTTCAGGGTGGTATGGCCGTAAGCAACAGCAGCAGCGGCCGGTAGGCCTTATATAGATGACAGTGGCCCTGCTGTGGAGTGTGTGCATTCCTTTACTCTACTTAGGCTGGGCTGCTAAAGGTTACAAGTGACATTTTTCAGCAGTGACATTTTGTTAGTTAGTGCTGCATTCATAAACATGACGATTGCTCATTCAGTCAGTCTGGCAAATGAAAAAAGGTTACAGCACCTGGTATTCCCAGTCGGTCTCCCATCCAAGTACTAACCAGGCCCGACCCTGCTTAGCTTCCGAGATCGGACGAGATCGGCCGTGTTCAGGGTGGTATGGCCGTAAGAAACAGCAGCAGCAGCAGCAGCAGCCGGTAGGCCTTATATAGATGACAGTGGCCCTGCTGTGGAGTGTGTTTATTCCTTTACTCTACTTAGGCTGCGCTGCTAAAGGTTACAAGTGACATTTTTCAGCAGTGACATTTTATTAGTTAGTGCTGCATTCATAAACATGACGATTGCTCATTCAGTCAATCTGCCAAATGAAAAAAGCTTACAGCACCTGGTATTCCCAGGCGGTCTACCATCCAAGTAGTAACCAGGCCCGACCCTGCTTAGCTTCCGAGATCGGACGAGATCGGGCCTGTTCAGGGTGGTATGGCCGTAAGCAAAAGCAGCAGCGGGCGGTAGGCCTTATATAGATGACAGTGGCCCTGCTGTGGAGTGTGTTTATTCCTTTGCTCTACTTAGGCTGGGCTGCTAAAGGTTACAAGTGACATTTTTCAGCAGTGACATTTTGTTAGTTAGTGCTGCATTCATAAACATGACGATTGCTCATTCAGTCAGTCTGCCAAATGAAAAAAGCTTACAGCACCTGGTATTCCCAGGCGGTCTCCCATCCAAGTACTAACAAGGCCCGACCCTGCTTAGCTTCCGAGATCGGACGAGATCGGGCGTGTTCAGGGTGGTATGGCCGTAAGCAACAGCAGCAGCGGCCGGTAGGTCTTATATAGATGACAGTGGCCCTGCTGTGGAGTGTGTGCATTCCTTTACCCTACTTAGGCAGGGCTGCTAAAGGTTACAAGTGACATTTTTCAGCAGTGACATTTTGTTAGTTAGTGCTGCATTCATAAACATGACGATTGCTCATTCAGTCAGTCTGCCAAATGAAAAAAGGTTACAGCACCTAGTATGCTCATTCAGTCAGTCTGCCAAATGAAAAAAGGTTACAGCACCTAGTATTCCCAGGCTGTCTCCCATCCAAGTACTAACCAGGCCCGACCCTGCTTAGCTTCCGAGATCGGACGAGATCGGGCGTGTTCACGGTGGTATGGCCGTAAGCGACAGCAGCAGCGGCCGGTAGGCCTTATATAGATGACAGTGGCCCTGCTGTGGAGTGTGTTTATTCCTTTACTCTACTTAGGCTGGGCTGCTAAAGGTTACAAGTGACATTTTTCAGCAGTGACATTTTATTAGTTAGTGCTGCATTCATAAACATGACGATTGCTTATTCAGTCAGTCTGCCAAATGAAAAAAGCTTACAGCACCTGGTATTCCCAGGCGGTCTCCCATCCAAGTACTAACCAGGCCCGACCCTGCTTAGCTTCCGAGATCGGACGAGATCGGGCGTGTTCAGGGTGGTATGGCCGTAAGCAACAGCAGCAGCGGCCGGTAGGCCTTATATAGATGACAGTGGCCCTAATGTGGAGCGTGTTTATTCCTTTACTCTACTTAGGCTGGGCTGCTAAAGGTTACAAGTGCCATTTTTCAGTAGTGACATTTTGTTAGTTAGTGCTGCATTCATAAACATGACGATTGCTCATTCAGTCAGTCTGCCAAATGAAAAAAGCTTACAGCACCTGGTATTCCCAGGCGGTCTCCCATCCAAGTACTAACCAGGCCCGACCCTGCTTAGCTTCCGAGATCGGACGAGATCGGGCGTGTTCAGGGTGGTATGGCCGTAAGCAACAGCAGCAGCGGCCGGTAGGCTTTATATAGATGACAGTGGCCCTGCTGTGGAGTGTGTGCATTCCTTTACTCTACTTAGGCTGGGCTGCTAAAGGTTACAAGTGACATTTTTCAGCAGTGACATTTTGTTAGTTAGTGCTGTATTCATAAACATGACGATTGCTCATTCAGTCAGTCTGCCAAATGAAAAAAGCTTACAGCACCTGGTATTCCCAGGCGGTCTCCCATCCAAGTACTAACCAGGCCCGACCCTGCTTAGCTTCCGAGATCGGACGAGATCGGGCGTGTTCAGGGTGGTATGGCCGTAAGCAACAGCAGCAGCGGCCGGTAGGCCTTATATAGATGACAGTGGCCCTGCTGTGGAGTGTGTGCATTCCTTTACTCTACTTAGGCTGGGCTGCTAAAGGTTACAAGTGACATTTTTCAGCAGTGACATTTTGTTAGTTAGTGCTGCATTCATAAACATGACGATTGCTCATTCAGTCAGTCTGCCAAATGAAAAAAGGTTACAGCACCTAGTATGCTCATTCAGTCAGTCTGCCAAATGAAAAAAGGTTACAGCACCTAGTATTCCCAGGCTGTGTCCCATCCAAGTACTAACCAGGCCCGACCCTGCTTAGCTTCCGAGATCGGACGAGATCGGGCGTGTTCAGGGTGGTATGGCCGTAAGCGACAGCAGCAGCGGCCGGTAGGCCTTATATAGATGACAGTGGCCCTGCTGTGGAGTGTGTTTATTCCTTTACTCTACTTAGGCTGGGCTGCTAAAGGTTACAAGTGACATTTTTCAGCAGTGACATTTTATTAGTTAGTGCTGCATTCATAAACATGACGATTGCTTATTCAGTCAGTCTGCCAAATGAAAAAAGCTTACAGCACCTGGTATTCCCAGGCGGTCTCCCATCCAAGTACTAACCAGGCCCGACCCTGCTTAGCTTCCGAGATCGGACGAGATCGGGCCTGTTCAGGGTGGTATGGCCGTAAGCGACAGCAGCAGCGGCCGGTAGGCCTTATATAGATGACAGTGGCCCTAATGTGGAGCGTGTTTATTCCTTTACTCTACTTAGGCTGGGCTGCTAAAGGTTACAAGTGACATTTTTCAGTAGTGACATTTTGTTAGTTAGTGCTGCATTCATAAACATGACGATTGCTCATTCAGTCAGTCTGCCAAATGAAAAAAGCTTACAGCACCTGGTATTCCCAGGCGGTCTCCCATCCAAGTACTAACCAGGCCCGACCCTGCTTAGCTTCCGAGATCGGACGAGATCGGGCGTGTTCAGGGTGGTATGGCCGTAAGCAACAGCAGCAGCGGCCGGTAGGCTTTATATAGATGACAGTGGCCCTGCTGTGGAGTGTGTGCATTCCTTTACTCTACTTAGGCTGGGCTGCTAAAGGTTACAAGTGACATTTTTCAGCAGTGACATTTTGTTAGTTAGTGCTGCATTCATAAACATGACGATTGCTCATTCAGTCAGTCTGCCAAATGAAAAAAGCTTACAGCACCTGGTATTCCCAGGCGGTCTCCCATCCAAGTACTAACCAGGCCCGACCCTGCTTAGCTTCCGAGATCGGTCGAGATCGGGCGTGTTCAGGGTGGTATGGCCGTAAGCAACAGCAGCAGCGGCCGGTAGGCCTTATATAGATGACAGTGGCCCTGCTGTGGAGTGTGTGCATTCCTTTACTCTACTTAGGCTGGGCTGCTAAAGGTTACAAGTGACATTTTTCAGCAGTGACATTTTGTTAGTTAGTGCTGCATTCATAAACATGACGATTGCTCATTCAGTCAGTCTGCCAAATGAAAAAAGCTTACAGCACCTGGTATTCCCAGGCGGTCTCCCATCCAAGTACTAACCAGGCCCGACCCTGCTTAGCTTCCGAGATCGGACGAGATTGGGCGTGTTCAGGGTGGTATGGCCGTAAGCAACAGCAGCAGCGGCCGGTAGGCCTTATATAGATGACAGTGGCCCTGCTGTGGAGTGTGTGCATTCCTTTACTCTACTTAGGCTGGGCTGCTAAAGGTTACAAGTGACATTTTTCAGCAGTGACATTTTGTTAGTTAATGCTGCATTCATAAACATGACGATTGCTCATTCAGTCAGTCTGCCAAATGAAAAAAGCTTACAGCACCTGGTATTCCCAGGCGGTCTCCCATCCAAGTACTAACCAGGCCCGACCCTGCTTAGCTTCCGAGATCGGACGAGATCGGGCGTGTTCAGGGTGGTATGGCCGTAAGCAACAGCAGCAGCGGCCGGTAGGCGTTATATAGATGACAGTGGCCCTGCTGTGGAGTGTGTGCATTCCTTTACTCTACTTAGGCTGGGCTGCTAAAGGTTACAAGTGACATTTTTCAGCAGTGACATTTTGTTAGTTAGTGCTGCATTCATAAACATGACGATTGCTCATTCAGTCAGTCTGCCAAATGAAAAAAGCTTACAGCACCTAGTATTCCCAGGCGGTCTCCCATCCAAGTACTAACCAGGCCCGACCCTGCTTAGCTTCCGAGATCGGACGAGATCGGGCGTGTTCAGGGTGGTACGGCCGTAAGCAGCAGCAGCAGCAGCGGCTGGTAGGCCTCATATAGATGACAGTGGCCCTGCTGTGGAGTGTGTTTATTCCTTTACTCTACTTAGGCTGGGCTGCTAAAGGTTACAAGTGACATTTTTCAGCAGTGACATTTTTTTAGTTAGTGCTTTATTCATAAACATGACGATTGCTCATTCAGTCAGTCTGGCAAATGAAAAAAGCTTACAGCACCTGGTATTCCCAGGCGGTCTCCCATCCAAGTACTAACCAGGCCCGACCCTGCTTAGCTTCCGAGATCGGTCGAGATCGGGCGTGTTCAGGGTGGTATGGCCGTAAGCAACAGGCCGGTAGGCCTTATATAGATGACAGTGGCCCTGCTATGGAGTGTGTTTATTCCTTTACTCTACTTAGGCTGGGCTGATAAAGGTTACAAGTGACATTTTTCAGCAGTGACATTTTGTTAGTTAGTGCTGCATTCATAAACATGACGATTGCTCATTCAGTCAGTCTGCCAAATGAAAAAAGCTTACAGCACCTGGTATTCCCAGGCGGTCTCCCATCCAAGTACTAACAAGGCCCGACCCTGCTTAGCTTCCGAGATCGGACGAGATCGGGCGTGTTCAGGGTGGTATGGCCGTAAGCAACAGCAGCAGCGGCCGGTAGGTCTTATATAGATGACAGTGGCCCTGCTGTGGAGTGTGTGCATTCCTTTACCCTACTTAGGCAGGGCTGCTAAAGGTTACAAGTGACATTTTTCAGCAGTGACATTTTGTTAGTTAGTGCTGCATTCATAAACATGACGATTGCTCATTCAGTCAGTCTGCCAAATGAAAAAAGGTTACAGCACCTAGTATGCTCATTCAGTCAGTCTGCCAAATGAAAAAAGGTTACAGCACCTAGTATTCCCAGGCTGTCTCCCATCCAAGTACTAACCAGGCCCGACCCTGCTTAGCTTCCGAGATCGGACGAGATCGGGCGTGTTCAGGGTGGTATGGCCGTAAGCGACAGCAGCAGCGGCCGGTAGGCCTTATATAGATGACAGCGGCCCTGCTGTGGAGTGTGTTTATTCCTTTACTCTACTTAGGCTGGGCTGCTAAAGGTTACAAGTGACATTTTTCAGCAGTGACATTTTGTTAGTTAGTGCTGCATTCATAAACATGACGATTGCTTATTCAGTCAGTCTGCCAAATGAAAAAAGCTTACAGCACCTGGTATTCCCAGGCGGTCTCCCATCCAAGTACTAACCAGGCCCGACCCTGCTTAGCTTCCGAGATCGGACGAGATCCGGCGTGTTCAGGGTGGTATGGCCGTAAGCGACAGCAGCAGCGGCCGGTAGGCCTTATATAGATGACAGTGGCCCTAATGTGGAGCGTGTTTATTCCTTTACTCTACTTAGGCTGGGCTGCTAAAGGTTACAAGTGACATTTTTCAGTAGTGACATTTTGTTAGTTAGTGCTGCATTCATAAACATGACGATTGCTCATTCAGTCAGTCTGCCAAATGAAAAAAGCTTACAGCACCTGGTATTCCCAGGCGGTCTCCCATCCAAGTACTAACCAGGCCCGACCCTGCTTAGCTTCCGAGATCGGACGAGATCGGGCGTGTTCAGGGTGGTATGGCCGTAAGCAACAGTAGCAGCGGCCGGTAGGCCTTATATAGATGACAGTGGCCCTGCTGTGGAGTGTGTGCATTCCTTTACTCTACTTAGGCTGGGCTGCTAAAGGTTACAAGTGACATTTTTCAGCAGTGACATTTTGTTAGTTAGTGCTGCATTCATAAACATGACGATTGCTCATTCAGTCAGTCTGCCAAATGAAAAAAGCTTACAGCACCTGGTATTCCCAGGCGGTCTCCCATCCAAGTACTAACCAGGCCCGACCCTGCTTAGCTTCCGAGATCGGACGAGATCGGGCGTGTTCAGGGTGGTATGGCCGTAAGCAACAGGCCGGTAGGCCTTATATAGATGACAGTGGCCCTGCTATGGAGTGTGTTTATTCCTTTACTCTACTTAGGCTGGGCTGCTAAAGGTTACAAGTGACATTTTTCAGCAGTGACATTTTGTTAGTTAGTGCTGCATTCATAAACATGACGATTGCTCATTCAGTCAGTCTGGCAAATGAAAAAAGCTTACAGCACCTGGTATTCCCAGGCGGTCTCCCATCCAAGTACTAACAAGGCCCGACCCTGCTTAGCTTCCGAGATCGGACGAGATCGGGCCTGTTCAGGGTGGTATGGCCGTAAGCAACAGCAGCAGCGGCCGGTAGGCCTTATATAGATGACAGTGGCCCTGCTGTGGAGTGTGTTTATTCCTTTGCTCTACTTAGGCTGGGCTGCTAAAGGTTACAAGTGACATTTTTCAGCAGTGACATTTTGTTAGTTAGTGCTGCATTCATAAACCTGACGATTGCTCATTCAGTCAATCTGTCAAATGAAAAAAGCTTACAGCACCTGGTTTTCCCAGGCGGTCTACCATCCAAGTACTAACCAGGCCCGACCCTGCTTAGCATCCGAGATCGGACGAGATCGGGCGTGTTCAGGGTGGTATGGCCGTAAGCAACAGGCCGGTAGGCCTTATATAGATGACAGTGGCCCTGCTATGGAGTGTGTTTATTCCTTTACTCTACTTAGGCTGGGCTGCTAAAGGTTACAAGTGACATTTTTCAGCAGTGACATTTTGTTAGTTAGTGCTGCATTCATAAACATGACGATTGCTCATTCAGTCAGTCTGGCAAATGAAAAAAGCTTACAGCACCTGGTATTCCCAGGCGGTCTCCCATTCAAGTACTAACAAGGCCCGACCCTGCTTAGCTTCCGAGATCGGACGAGATCGGGCCTGTTCAGGGTGGTATGGCCGTAAGCGACAGCAGCAGCGGCCGGTAGGCCTTATATAGATGACAGTGGCCCTGCTGTGGAGTGTGTTTATTCCTTTGCTCTACTTAGGCTGGGCTGCTAAAGGTTACAAGTGACATTTTTCAGCAGTGACATTTTGTTAGTTAGTGCTGCATTCATAAACATGACGATTGCTCATTCAGTCAATCTGCCAAATGAAAAAAGCTTACAGCACCTGGTATTCCCAGGCGGTCGACCCTGCTTAGCTTCCGAGATCGGACGAGATCGGGCCTGTTCAGGGTGGTATGGCCGTAAGCAAAAGCAGCAGCAGGCGGTAGGCCTTATATAGATGACAGTGGCCCTGCTGTGGAGTGTGTTTATTCCTTTGCTCTACTTAGGCTGGGCTGCTAAAGGTTACAAGTGACATTTTTCAGCAGTGACATTTTGTTAGTTAGTGCTGCATTCATAAACATGACGATTGCTCATTCAGTCAGTCTGGCAAATGAAAAAAGCTTACAGCACCTGGTATTCCCAGGCGGTCTCCCATCCAAGTACTAACAAGGCCCGACCCTGCTTAGCTTCCGAGATCGGACGAGATCGGGCGTGTTCAGGGTGGTATGGCCGTAAACAACAGCAGCAGCGGCCGGTAGGAATTATATAGATGACAGTGGCCCTGCTTTGGAGTGTGTTTATTCCTTTACTCTACTTAGGCTGGGCTGCTAAAGGTTACAAGTGACATTTTTCAGCAGTGACATTTTGTTAGTTAGTGCTGCATTTATAAACATGACGATTGCTCATTCAGTCAGTCTGGCAAATGAAAAAAGCTTACAGCACCTGGTATTCCCAGGCGGTCTCCCATCCAAGTACTAACCAGGCCCGACCCTGCTTAGCTTCCGAGATCGGACGAGATCGGGCGTGTTCAGGGTGGTATGGCCGTAAGCAACAGGCCGGTAGGCCTTATATAGATGACAGTGGCCCTGCTATGGAGTGTGTTTATTCCTTTACTCTACTTAGGCTGGGCTGCTAAAGGTTACAAGGGACATTTTTCAGCAGTGACATTTTGTTAGTTAGTGCTGCATTCATAAACATGACGATTGCTCATTCAGTCAGTCTGGCAAATGAAAAAAGCTTACAGCACCTGGTATTCCCAGGCGGTCTCCCATCCAAGTACTAACAAGGCCCGACCCTGCTTAGCTTCCGAGATCGGACGAGATCGGGCCTGTTCAGGGTGGTATGGCCGTAAGCAACAGCAGCAGCGGCCGGTAGGCCTTATATAGATGACAGTGGCCCTGCTGTGGAGTGTGTTTATTCCTTTGCTCTACTTAGGCTGGGCTGCTAAAGGTTACAAGTGACATTTTTCAGCAGTGACATTTTGTTAGTTAGTGCTGCATTCATAAACATGACGATTGCTCATTCAGTCAATCTGTCAAATGAAAAAAGCTTACAGCACCTGGTATTCCCAGGCGGTCTACCATCCAAGTACTAACCAGGCCCGACCCTGCTTAGCTTCCGAGATCGGACGAGATCGGGCGTGTTCAGGGTGGTATGGCCGTAAGCAACAGGCCGGTAGGCCTTATATAGATGACAGTGGCCCTGCTATGGAGTGTGTTTATTCCTTTACTCTACTTAGGCTGGGCTGCTAAAGGTTACAAGTGACATTTTTCAGCAGTGACATTTTGTTAGTTAGTGCTGCATTCATAAACATGACGATTGCTCATTCAGTCAATCTGCCAAATGAAAAAAGCTTACAGCACCTGGTATTCCCAGGCGGTCTACCATCCAAGTACTAACCAGGCCCGACCCTGCTTAGCTTCCGAGATCGGACGAGATCGGGCCTGTTCAGTGTGGTATGGCCGTAAGCAAAAGCAGCAGCGGGCGGTAGGCCTTATATAGATGACAGTGGCCCTGCTGTGGAGTGTTTTTATTCCTTTGCTCTACTTAGGCTGGGCTGCTAAAGGTTACAAGTGACATTTTTCAGCAGTGACATTTTGTTAGTTAGTGCTGCATTCATAAACATGACGATTGCTCATTCAGTCAGTCTGGCAAATGAAAAAAGCTTACAGCACCTGGTATTCCCAGGCGGTCTCCCATCCAAGTACTAACCAGGCCCGACCCTGCTTAGCTTCCGAGATCGGACGAGATCGGGCGTGTTCAGGGTGGTATGGCCGTAAGCGACAGCAGCAGCGGCCGGTAGGCCTTATATAGATGACAGTGGCCCTGCTGTGGAGTGTGTGCATTCCTTTACTCTACTTAGGCTGGGCTGCTAAAGGTTACAAGTGACATTTTTCAGCAGTGACATTTTGTTAGTTAGTGCTGCATTCATAAACATGACGATTGCTCATTCAGTCAGTCTGCCAAATGAAAAAAGCTTACAGCACCTGGTATTCCCAGGCGGTCTCCCATCCAAGTACTAACCAGGCCCGACCCTGCTTAGCTTCCGAGATCGGACGAGATTGGGCGTGTTCAGGGTGGTATGGCCGTAAGCAACAGCAGCAGCGGCCGGTAGGCCTTATATAGATGACAGTGGCCCTGCTGTGGAGTGTGTGCATTCCTTTACTCTACTTAGGCTGGGCTGCTAAAGGTTACAAGTGACATTTTTCAGCAGTGACATTTTGTTAGCTGCATTCACAAACATGACGATTGCTCATTCAGTCAGTCTGCCAAATGAAAAAAGCTTACAGCACCTGGTATTCCCAGGCGGTCTCCCATCCAAGTACTAACCAGGCCCGACCCTGCTTAGCTTCCGAGATCGGACGAGATCGGGCGTGTTCAGGGTGGTATGGCCGTAAGCAACAGCAGCAGCGGCCGGTAGGCGTTATATAGATGACAGTGGCCCTGCTGTGGAGTTTGTGCATTCCTTTACTCTACTTAGGCTGGGCTGCTAAAGGTTACAAGTGACATTTTTCAGCAGTGACATTTTGTTAGTTAGTGCTGCATTCATAAACATGACGATTGCTCATTCAGTCAGTCTGCCAAATGAAAAAAGCTTACAGCACCTAGTATTCCCAGGCGGTCTCCCATCCAAGTACTAACCAGGCCCGACCCTGCTTAGCTTCCGAGATCGGACGAGATCGGGCGTGTTCAGGGTGGTACGGCCGTAAGCAGCAGCAGCAGCAGCGGCTGGTAGGCCTCATATAGATGACAGTGGCCCTGCTGTGGAGTGTGTTTATTCCTTTACTCTACTTAGGCTGGGCTGCTAAAGGTTACAAGTGACATTTTTCAGCAGTGACATTTTGTTAGTTAGTGCTGCATTCATAAACATGACGATTGCTCATTCAGTCAGTCTGGCAAATGAAAAAAGCTTACAGCACCTGGTATTCCCAGGCGGTCTCCCATCCAAGTACTAACCAGGCCCGACCCTGCTTAGCTTCCGAGATCGGTCGAGATCGGGCGTGTTCAGGGTGGTATGGCCGTAAGCAACAGGCCGGTAGGCCTTATATAGATGACAGTGGCCCTGCTATGGAGTGTGTTT
>NC_139959.1:0-450000 GCF_963454915.1 Gymnoscopelus microlampas | reverse complement strand
TCGGGCGTGTTCAGGGTGGTATGGCCGTAAGCAACAGGCCGGTAGGCCTTATATAGATGACAGTGGCCCTGCTATGGAGTGTGTTTATTCCTTTACTCTACTTAGGCTGGGCTGCTAAAGGTTACAAGTGACATTTTTCAGCAGTGACATTTTGTTAGTTAGTGCTGCATTCATAAACATGACGATTGCTCATTCAGTCAGTCTGGCAAATGAAAAAAGCTTACAGCACCTGGTATTCCCAGGCGGTCTCCCATCCAAGTACTAACAAGGCCCGACCCTGCTTAGCTTCCGAGATCGGACGAGATCAGGCGTGTTCAGGGTGGTATGGCCGTAAGCAACAGCAGCAGCGGCCGGTAGGCCTTATATAGATTACAGTGGCCCTGCTGTGGAGTATGTGCATTCCTTTACTCTACTTAGGCTGGGCTGCTAAAGGTTACAAGTGACATTTTTCAGCAGTGACATTTTGTTAGTTAGTGCTGCATTCATAAACATGACGATTGCTCATTCAGTCAGTCTGCCAAATGAAAAAAGGTTACAGCACCTAGTATTCCCAGGCTGTCTCCCATCCAAGTACTAACCAGGCCCGACCCTGCTTAGCTTCCGAGATCGGACGAGATCGGGCGTGTTCAGGGTGGTATGGCCGTAAGCGACAGCAGCAGCGGCCGGTAGGCCTTATATAGATGACAGTGGCTCTGCTGTGGAGTGTGTTTATTCCTTTACTCTACTTAGGCTGGGCTGCTAAAGGTTACAAGTGACATTTTTCAGCAGTGACATTTTGTTAGTTAGTGCTGCATTCATAAACATGACGATTGCTTATTCAGTCAGTCTGCCAAATGAAAAAAGCTTACAGCACCTGGTATTCCCAGGCGGTGTCCCATCCAAGTACTAACCAGGCCCGACCCTGCTTAGCTTCCGAGATCGGACGAGATCGGGCGTGTTCAGGGTGGTATGGCCGTAAGCGATAGCAGCAGCGGCCGGTAGGCCTTATATTGATGACAGTGGCCCTGCTGTGGAGCGTGTTTATTCCTTTACTCTACTTAGGCTGGGCTGCTAAAGGTTACAAGTGACATTTTTCAGTAGTGACATTTTGTTAGTTAGTGCTGCATTCATAAACATGACGATTGCTCATTCAGTCAGTCTGCCAAATGAAAAAAGCTTACAGCACCTGGTATTCCCAGGCGGTCTCCCATCCAAGTACTAACCAGGCCCGACCCTGCTTAGCTTCCGAGATCGGACGAGATCGGGCGTGTTCAGGGTGGTATGGCCGTAAGCAACAGCAGCAGCGGCCGGTAGGAATTATATAGATGACAGTGGCCCTGCTGTGGAGTGTGTTTATTCCTTTACTCTACTTAGGCTGGGCTGCTAAAGGTTACAAGTGACATTTTTCAGCAGTGACATTTTGTTAGTTAGTGCTGCATTTATAAACATGACGATTGCTCATTCAGTCAGTCTGGCAAATGAAAAAAGCTTACAGCACCTGGTATTCCCAGGCGGTCTCCCATCCAAGTACTAACCAGGCCCGACCCTGCTTAGCTTCCGAGATCGGACGAGATCGGGCGTGTTCAGGGTGGTATGGCCGTAAGCAACAGGCCGGTAGGCCTTATATAGATGACAGTGGCCCTGCTATGGAGTGTGTTTATTCCTTTACTCTACTTAGGCTGGGCTGCTAAAGGTTACAAGTGACATTTTTCAGCAGTGACATTTTGTTAGTTAGTGATGCATTCATAAACATGACGATTGCTCATTCAGTCAGTCTGGCAAATGAAAAAAGCTTACAGCACCTGGTATTCCCAGGCGGTCTCCCATCCAAGTACTAACAAGGCCCGACCCTGCTTAGCTTCCGAGATCGGACGAGATCGGGCCTGTTCAGGGTGGTATGGCCGTAAGCAACAGCAGCAGCGGCCGGTAGGCCTTATATAGATGACAGTGGCCCTGCTGTGGAGTGTGTTTATTCCTTTGCTCTACTTAGGCTGGGCTGCTAAAGGTTACAAGTGACATTTTTCAGCAGTGACATTTTGTTAGTTAGTGCTGCATTCATAAACCTGACGATTGCTCATTCAGTCAATCTGTCAAATGAAAAAAGCTTACAGCACCTGGTATTCCCAGGCGGTCTACCATCCAAGTACTAACCAGGCCCGACCCTGCTTAGCTTCCGAGATCGGACGAGATCGGGCGTGTTCAGGGTGGTATGGCCGTAAGCAACAGGCCGGTAGGCCTTATATAGATGACAGTGGCCCTGCTATGGAGTGTGTTTATTCCTTTACTCTACTTAGGCTGGGCTGCTAAAGGTTACAAGTGATATTTTTCAGCAGTGACATTTTGTTAGTTAGTGCTGCATTCATAAACATGACGATTGCTCATTCAGTCAGTCTGGCAAATGAAAAAAGCTTACAGCACCTGGTATTCCCAGGCGGTCTCCCATCCAAGTACTAACAAGGCCCGACCCTGCTTAGCTTCCGAGATCGGACGAGATCGGGCCTGTTCAGGGTGGTATGGCCGTAAGCAACAGCAGCAGCGGCCGGTAGGCCTTATATAGATGACAGTGGCCCTGCTGTGGAGTGTGTTTATTCCTTTGCTCTACTTAGGCTGGGCTGCTAAAGGTTACAAGTGACATTTTTCAGCAGTGACATTTTGTTAGTTAGTGCTGCATTCATAAACATGACGATTGCTCATTCAGTCAATCTGCCAAATGAAAAAAGCTTACAGCACCTGGTATTCCCAGGCGGTCTACCATCCAAGTACTAACCAGGCCCGACCCTGCTTAGCTTCCGAGATCGGACGAGATCGGGCCTTTTCAGGGTGGTATGGCCGTAAGCAAAAGCAGCAGCGGGCGGTAGGCCTTATATAGATGACAGTGGCCCTGATGTGGAGTGTGTTTATTCCCTTGCTCTACTTAGGCTGGGCTGCTAAAGGTTACAAGTGACATTTTTCAGCAGTGACATTTTGTTAGTTAGTGCTGCATTCATAAACATGACGATTGCTCATTCAGTCAGTCTGGCAAATGAAAAAAGCTTACAGCACCTGGTATTCCCAGGCGGTCTCCCATCCAAGTACTAACAAGGCCCGACCCTGCTTAGCTTCCGAGATCGGACGAGATCGGGCGTGTTCAGGGTGGTATGGCCGTAAGCAACAGCAGCAGCGGCCGGTAGGTCTTATATAGATGACAGTGGCCCTGCTGTGGAGTGTGTGCATTCCTTTACCCTACTTAGGCAGGGCTGCTAAAGGTTACAAGTGACATTTTTCAGCAGTGACATTTTGTTAGTTAGTGCTGCATTCATAAACATGACGATTGCTCATTCAGTCAGTCTGCCAAATGAAAAAAGGTTACAG
Source organism: Gymnoscopelus microlampas (assembly GCF_963454915.1). Classification (NCBI taxonomy): domain Eukaryota; kingdom Metazoa; phylum Chordata; class Actinopteri; order Myctophiformes; family Myctophidae; genus Gymnoscopelus; species Gymnoscopelus microlampas. The sequence goes on along the minus strand of NC_139959.1, from coordinate 446,670 downwards.
CACCTAGTATGCTCATTCAGTCAGTCTGCCAAATGAAAAAAGGTTACAGCACCTAGTATTCCCAGGCTGTCTCCCATCCAAGTACTAACCAGGCCCGACCCTGCTTAGCTTCCGAGATCGGACGAGATCGGGCGTGTTCAGGGTGGTATGGCCGTAAGCGACAGCAGCAGCGGCCGGTAGGCCTTATATAGATGACAGTGGCCCTGCTGTGGAGTGTGTTTATTCCTTTACTCTACTTAGGCTGGGCTGCTAAAGGTTACAAGTGACATTTTTCAGCAGTGACATTTTATTAGTTAGTGCTGCATTCATAAACATGACGATTGCTTATTCAGTCAGTCTGCCAAATGAAAAAAGCTTACAGCACCTGGTATTCCCAGGCGGTCTCCCATCCAAGTACTAACCAGGCCCGACCCTGCTTAGCTTCCGAGATCGAACGAGATCGGGCGTGTTCAGGGTGGTATGGCCGTAAGCGACAGCAGCAGCGGCCGGTAGGCGTTATATAGATGACAGTGGCCCTAATGTGGAGCGTGTTTATTCCTTTACTCTACTTAGGCTGGGCTGCTAAAGGTTACAAGTGACATTTTTCAGTAGTGACATTTTGTTAGTTAGTGCTGCATTCATAAACATGACGATTGCTCATTCAGTCAGTCTGCCAAATGAAAAAAGCTTACAGCACCTGGTATTCCCAGGCGGTCTCCCATCCAAGTACTAACCAGGCCCGACCCTGCTTAGCTTCCGAGATCGGACGAGATCGGGCGTGTTCAGGGTGGTATGGCCGTAAGCAACAGTAGCAGCGGCCGGTAGGCCTTATATAGATGACAGTGGCCCTGCTGTGGAGTGTGTGCATTCCTTTACTCTACTTAGGCTGGGCTGCTAAAGGTTACAAGTGACATTTTTCAGCAGTGACATTTTGTTAGTTAGTGCTGCATTCATAAACATGACGATTGCTCATTCAGTCAGTCTGCCAAATGAAAAAAGCTTACAGCACCTGGTATTCCCAGGCGGTCTCCCATCCAAGTACTAACCAGGCCCGACCCTGCTTAGCTTCCGAGATCGGACGAGATCGGGCGTGTTCAGGGTGGTATGGCCGTAAGCAACAGCAGCAGCGGCCGGTAGGCCTTATATAGATGACAGTGGCCCTGCTGTGGAGTGTGTGCATTCCTTTACTCTACTTAGGCTGGGCTGCTAAAGGTTACAAGTGACATTTTTCAGCAGTGACATTTTGTTAGTTAGTGCTGCATTCATAAACATGACGATTGCTCATTCAGTCAGTCTGCCAAATGAAAAAAGCTTACAGCACCTGGTATTCCCAGGCGGTCTCCCATCCAAGTACTAACCAGGCCCGACCCTGCTTAGCTTCCGAGATCGGACGAGATTGGGCGTGTTCAGGGTGGTATGGCCGTAAGCAACAGCAGCAGCGGCCGGTAGGCCTTATATAGATGACAGTGGCCCTGCTGTGGAGTGTGTGCATTCCTTTACTCTACTTAGGCTGGGCTGCAAAAGGTTACAAGTGACATTTTTCAGCAGTGACATTTTGTTAGTTAATGCTGCATTCATAAACATGACGATTGCTCATTCAGTCAGTCTGCCAAATGAAAAAAGCTTACAGCACCTGGTATTCCCAGGCGGTCTCCCATCCAAGTACTAACCAGGCCCGACCCTGCTTAGCTTCCGAGATCGGACGAGATCGGGCGTGTTCAGGGTGGTATGGCCGTAAGCAACAGTAGCAGCGGCCGGTAGGCATTATATAGATGACAGTGGCCCTGCTGTTGAGTGTGTGCATTCCTTTACTCTACTTAGGCTGGGCTGCTAAAGGTTACAAGTGACATTTTTCAGCAATGACATTTTGTTAGTTAGTGCTGCATTCATAAACATGACGATTGCTCATTCAGTCAGTCTGCCAAATGAAAAAAAGCTTACAGCACCTGGTATTCCCAGGCGGTCTCCCATCCAAGTACTAACCAGGCCCGACCCTGCTTAGCTTCCGAGATCGGGCGTGTTCAGTATGGTATGGCCGTAAGCAACAGTAGCAGCGGCCGGTAGGCCTTATATAGATGACAGTGGCCCTGCTGTGGAGTGTGTGCATTGCTTTACTCTACTTAGGCTGGGCTGCTAAAGGTTACAAGTGACATTTTTCAGCAGTGACATTTTGTTAGTTAGTGCTGCATTCATAAACATGACGATTGCTCATTCAGTCAGTCTGCCAAATGAAAAAAGCTTACAGCACCTGGTATTCCCAGGCGGTCTCCCATCCAAGTACTAAGCACGCCCGACCCTGCTTAGCTTCCGAGATCGGACGAGATCGGGCGTGTTCAGGGTGGTATGGCCGTAAGCAACAGCAGCAGCGGCCGGTAGGCCTTATATAGATGACAGTGGCCCTGCTGTGGAGTGTGTGCATTCCTTTACTCTACTTAGGCTGGGCTGCTAAAGGTTACAAGTGACATTTTTCAGCAGTGACATTTTGTTAGTTAGTGCTGCATTCATAAACATGACGATTGCTCATTCAGTCAGTCTGCCAAATGAAAAAAGCTTACAGCACCTGGTATTCCCAGGCGGTCTCCCATCCAAGTACTAACCAGGCCCGACCCTGCTTAGCTTCCGAGATCGGACGAGATCGGGCGTGTTCAGGGTGGTATGGCCGTAAGCAACAGTAGCAGCGGCCGGTAGGCCTTATATAGATGACAGTGGCCCTGCTGTGGAGTGTGTGCATTCCTTTACTCTACTTAGGCTGGGCTGCTAAAGGTTACAAGTGACATTTTTCAGCAGTGACATTTTGTTAGTTAGTGCTGCATTCATAAACATGACGATTGCTCATTCAGTCAGTCTGCCAAATGAAAAAAGCTTACAGCACCTGGTATTCCCAGGCGGTCTCCCATCCAAGTACTAACCAGGCCCGACCCTGCTTAGCTTCCGAGATCGGACGAGATTGGGCATGTTCAGGGTGGTATGGCCGTAAGCAACAGCAGCAGCGGCCGGTAGGCCTTATATAGATGACAGTGGCCCTGCTGTGGAGTGTGTGCATTCCTTTACTCTACTTAGGCTGGGCTGCAAAAGGTTACAAGTGACATTTTTCAGCAGTGACATTTTGTTAGTTAATGCTGCATTCATAAACATGACGATTGCTCATTCAGTCAGTCTGCCAAATGAAAAAAGCTTACAGCACCTGGTATTCCCAGGCGGTCTCCCATCCAAGTACTAACCAGGCCCGACCCTGCTTAGCTTCCGAGATCGGACGAGATCGGGCGTGTTCAGGGTGGTATGGCCGTAAGCGACAGCAGCAGCGGCCGGTAGGCCTTATATAGATGACAGTAATCTCTCAAGAACAGATTCCGACCTGCGGTGGAATCTGTCGGAGCGGTTCGTCCTAACCAGTGCTCATTGGATACAAGTGGGCGTGCCTTCAGATCAGGAAGTGGGCCGCGCTTTACCCAATCAAATGTAGTGGGCGGGATTCACGTGTCCATCCACCATGATCCACCCTCCCCCCCTCGAAACTAGCCGAAACTAATTTAACAATAGCGTCCTCGGAGCGGACAAAACCACGGAAAGATATTCACATTTTAAATTACTCTTTCATCATAGAAACAAGTGGGCTTATAACCAAAACCATCCATGTTCTCTGGGAGAAGTGGTGTTAGTGTTCCGTGTAGAAATATTGTTAGTGGGAATGAAAACATGGTCGCACCAGCTATGGCCGTAAGCAACAGCAGCAGCGGCCGGTAGGTCTTATATAGATGACAGTGGCCCTGCTGTGGAGTGTGTGCATTCCTTTACCCTACTTAGGCAGGGCTGCTAAAGGTTACAAGTGACATTTTTCAGCAGTGACATTTTGTTAGTTAGTGCTGCATTCATAAACATGACGATTGCTCATTCAGTCAGTCTGCCAAATGAAAAAAGGTTACAGCACCTAGTATGCTCATTCAGTCAGTCTGCCAAATGAAAAAACGTTACAGCACCTAGTATTCCCAGGCTGTCTCCCATCCAAGTACTAACCAGGCCCGACCCTGCTTAGCTTCCGAGATCGGACGAGATCGGGCGTGTTCAGGGTGGTATGGCCGTAAGCAACAGCAGCAGCGGCCGGTAGGCTTTACATAGATGACAGTGGCCCTGCTGTGGAGTGTGTGCATTCCTTTACTCTACTTAGGCTGGGCTGCTAAAGGTTACAAGTGACATTTTTCAGCAGTGACATTTTGTTAGTTAGTGCTGCATTCATAAACATGACGATTGCTCATTCAGTCAGTCTGCCAAATGAAAAAAGCTTACAGCACCTGGTATTCCCAGGCGGTCTCCCATCCAAGTACTAACCAGGCCCGACCCTGCTTAGCTTCCGAGATCGGACGAGATCGGGCGTGTTCAGGGTGGTATGGCCGTAAGCAACAGCAGCAGCGGCCGGTAGGCCTTATATAGATGACAGTGGCCCTGCTGTGGAGTGTGTGCATTCCTTTACTCTACTTAGGCTGGGCTGCTAAAGGTTACAAGTGACATTTTTCAGCAGTGACATTTTGTTAGTTAGTGCTGCATTCATAAACATGACGATTGCTCATTCAGTCAGTCTGGCAAATGAAAAAAGGTTACAGCACCTGGTATTCCCAGGCGGTCTCCCATCCAAGTACTAACCAGGCCCGACCCTGCTTAGCTTCCGAGATCGGACGAGATCGGCCGTGTTCAGGGTGGTATAGCCGTAAGCAACAGCAGCAGCAGCAGCCGGTAGGCCTTATATAGATGACAGTGGCCCTGCTGTGGAGTGTGTTTATTCCTTTACTCTACTTAGGCTGGGCTGCTAAAGGTTACAATTGACATTTTTCAGCAGTGACATTTTGTTAGTTAGTGCTGCATTCATAAACATGACGATTGCTCATTCAGTCAGTCTGCCAAATGAAAAAAGCTTACAGCACCTGGTATTCCCAGGCGGTCTCCCATCCAAGTACTAACCAGGCCCGACCCTGCTTAGCTTCCGAGATCGGACGAGATCGGGCGTGTTCAGGGTGGTACGGCCGTAAGCAGCAGCAGCAGCGGCTTGTAGGCCTCATATAGATGACAGTGGCCCTGCTATGGAGTGTCTTTATTCCTTTACTCTACTTAGGCTGGGCTGCTAAAGGTTACAAGTGACATTTTTCAGCAGTGACATTTTGTTAGTTAGTGCTGCATTCATAAACATGACGATTGCTCATTCAGTCAGTCTGGCAAATGAAAAAAGCTCACAGCACCTGGTATTCCCAGGCGGTCTCCCATCCAAGTACTAACCAGGCCCGATCCTGCTTAGCTTCCGAAATCGGACGAGATCGGGCGTGTTCAGGGTGGTATGGCCGTAAGCAACAGGCCGGTAGGCCTTATATAGATGACAGTGGCCCTGCTATGGAGTGTGTTTATTTCTTTACTCTACTTAGGCTGGGCTGCTAAAGGTTACAAGTGACATTTTTCAGCAGTGACATTTTGTTAGTTAGTGCTGCATTCATAAACATGACGATTGCTCATTCAGTCAGTCTGGCAAATGAAAAAAGCTTACAGCACCTGGTATTCCCAGGCGGTCTCCCATCCAAGTACTAACAAGGCCCGACCCTGCTTAGCTTCCGAGATCGGACGAGATCAGGCGTGTTCAGGGTGGTATGGCCGTAAGCAACAGCAGCAGCGGCCGGTAGGCCTTATATAGATTACAGTGGCCCTGCTGTGGAGTGTGTGCATTCCTTTACTCTACTTAGGCTGGGCTGCTAAAGGTTACAAGTGACATTTTTCAGCAGTGACATTTTGTTAGTTAGTGCTGCATTCATAAACATGACGATTGCTCATTCAGTCAGTCTGCCAAATGAAAAAAGGTTACAGCACCTAGTATTCCCAGGCTGTCTCCCATCCAAGTACTAACCAGGCCCGACCCTGCTTAGCTTCCGAGATCGGACGAGATCGGGCGTGTTCAGGGTGGTATGGCCGTAAGCGATAGCAGCAGCGGCCGGTAGGCCTTATATTGATGACAGTGGCCCTGCTGTGGAGCGTGTTTATTCCTTTACTCTACTTAGGCTGGGCTGCTAAAGGTTACAAGTGACATTTTTCAGTAGTGACATTTTGTTAGTTAGTGCTGCATTCATAAACATGACGATTGCTCATTCAGTCAGTCTGCCAAATGAAAAAAGCTTACAGCACCTGGTATTCCCAGGCGGTCTCCCATCCAAGTACTAACCAGGCCCGACCCTGCTTAGCTTCCGAGATCGGACGAGATCGGGCGTGTTCAGGGTGGTATGGCCGTAAGCAACAGCAGCAGCGGCCGGTAGGAATTATATAGATGACAGTGGCCCTGCTGTGGAGTGTGTTTATTCCTTTACTCTACTTAGGCTGGGCTGCTAAAGGTTACAAGTGACATTTTTCAGCAGTGACATTTTGTTAGTTAGTGCTGCATTTATAAACATGACGATTGCTCATTCAGTCAGTCTGGCAAATGAAAAAAGCTTACAGCACCTGGTATTCCCAGGCGGTCTCCCATCCAAGTACTAACCAGGCCGACCCTGCTTAGCTTCCGAGATCGGACGAGATCGGGCCTGTTCAGGGTGGTATGGCCGTAAGCAACAGGCCGGTAGGCCTTATATAGATGACAGTGGCCCTGCTATGGAGTGTGTTTATTCCTTTACTCTACTTAGGCTGGGCTGCTAAAGGTTACAAGTGACATTTTTCAGCAGTGACATTTTGTTAGTTAGTGCTGCATTCATAAACATGACGATTGCTCATTCAGTCAGTCTGGCAAATGAAAAAAGCTTACAGCACCTGGTATTCCCAGGCGGTCTCCCATCCAAGTACTAACAAGGCCCGACCCTGCTTAGCTTCCGAGATCGGACGAGATCGGGCCTGTTCAGGGTGGTATGGCCGTAAGCAACAGCAGCAGCGGCCGGTAGGCCTTATATAGATGACAGTGGCCCTGCTGTGGAGTGTGTTTATTCCTTTGCTCTACTTAGGCTGGGCTGATAAAGGTTACAAGTGACATTTTTCAGCAGTGACATTTTGTTAGTTAGTGCTGCATTCATAAACATGACGATTGCTCATTCAGCAGTCTGGCAAATGAAAAAAGCTTACAGCACCTGGTATTCCCAGGCGGTCTCCCATCCAAGTACTAACAAGGCCCGACCCTGCTTAGCGTCCGAGATCGGACGAGATCGGGCCTCTTCAGGGTGGTATGGCCGTAAGCAACAGCAGCAGCGGCCGGTGGGCCTTATATAGATGACAGTGGCCCTGCTGTGGAGTGTGTTTATTCCTTTGCTCTACTTAGGCTGCGCTGCTAAAGGTTACAAGTGACATTTTTCAGCAGTGACATTTTATTAGTTAGTGCTGCATTCATAAACATGACGATTGCTCATTCAGTCAATCTGCCAAATGAAAAAAGCTTACAGCACCTGGTATTCCCAGGCGGTCTACCATCCAAGTACTAACCAGGCCCGACCCTGCTTAGCTTCCGAGATCGGACGAGATCGGGCCTGTTCAGGGTGGTATGGCCGTAAGCAAAAGCAGCAGCGGGCGGTAGGCCTTATATAGATGACAGTGGCCCTGCTGTGGAGTGTGTTTATTCCTTTGCTCTACTTAGGCTGGGCTGCTAAAGGTTACAAGTGACATTTTTCAGCAGTGACATTTTGTTAGTTAGTGCTGCATTCATAAACATGACGATTGCTCATTCAGTCAGTCTGCCAAATGAAAAAAGCTTACAGCACCTGGTATTCCCAGGCGGTCTCCCATCCAAGTACTAACAAGGCCCGACCCTGCTTAGCTTCCGAGATCGGACGAGATCGGGCGTGTTCAGGGTGGTATGGCCGTAAGCAACAGCAGCAGCGGCCGGTAGGTCTTATATAGATGACAGTGGCCCTGCTGTGGAGTGTGTGCATTCCTTTACCCTACTTAGGCAGGGCTGCTAAAGGTTACAAGTGACATTTTTCAGCAGTGACATTTTGTTAGTTAGTGCTGCATTCATAAACATGACGATTGCTCATTCAGTCAGTCTGCCAAATGAAAAAAGGTTACAGCACCTAGTATGCTCATTCAGTCAGTCTGCCAAATGAAAAAAGGTTACAGCACCTAGTATTCCCAGGCTGTCTCCCATCCAAGTACTAACCAGGCCCGACCCTGCTTAGCTTCCGAGATCGGACGAGATCGGGCGTGTTCACGGTGGTATGGCCGTAAGCGACAGCAGCAGCGGCCGGTAGGCCTTATATAGATGACAGTGGCCCTGCTGTGGAGTGTGTTTATTCCTTTACTCTACTTAGGCTGGGCTGCTAAAGGTTACAAGTGACATTTTTCAGCAGTGACATTTTATTAGTTAGTGCTGCATTCATAAACATGACGATTGCTTATTCAGTCAGTCTGCCAAATGAAAAAAGCTTACAGCACCTGGTATTCCCAGGCGGTCTCCCATCCAAGTACTAACCAGGCCCGACCCTGCTTAGCTTCCGAGATCGGACGAGATCGGGCGTGTTCAGGGTGGTATGGCCGTAAGCAACAGCAGCAGCGGCCGGTAGGCCTTATATAGATGACAGTGGCCCTAATGTGGAGCGTGTTTATTCCTTTACTCTACTTAGGCTGGGCTGCTAAAGGTTACAAGTGCCATTTTTCAGTAGTGACATTTTGTTAGTTAGTGCTGCATTCATAAACATGACGATTGCTCATTCAGTCAGTCTGCCAAATGAAAAAAGCTTACAGCACCTGGTATTCCCAGGCGGTCTCCCATCCAAGTACTAACCAGGCCCGACCCTGCTTAGCTTCCGAGATCGGACGAGATCGGGCGTGTTCAGGGTGGTATGGCCGTAAGCAACAGCAGCAGCGGCCGGTAGGCTTTATATAGATGACAGTGGCCCTGCTGTGGAGTGTGTGCATTCCTTTACTCTACTTAGGCTGGGCTGCTAAAGGTTACAAGTGACATTTTTCAGCAGTGACATTTTGTTAGTTAGTGCTGTATTCATAAACATGACGATTGCTCATTCAGTCAGTCTGCCAAATGAAAAAAGCTTACAGCACCTGGTATTCCCAGGCGGTCTCCCATCCAAGTACTAACCAGGCCCGACCCTGCTTAGCTTCCGAGATCGGACGAGATCGGGCGTGTTCAGGGTGGTATGGCCGTAAGCAACAGCAGCAGCGGCCGGTAGGCCTTATATAGATGACAGTGGCCCTGCTGTGGAGTGTGTGCATTCCTTTACTCTACTTAGGCTGGGCTGCTAAAGGTTACAAGTGACATTTTTCAGCAGTGACATTTTGTTAGTTAGTGCTGCATTCATAAACATGACGATTGCTCATTCAGTCAGTCTGCCAAATGAAAAAAGGTTACAGCACCTAGTATGCTCATTCAGTCAGTCTGCCAAATGAAAAAAGGTTACAGCACCTAGTATTCCCAGGCTGTGTCCCATCCAAGTACTAACCAGGCCCGACCCTGCTTAGCTTCCGAGATCGGACGAGATCGGGCGTGTTCAGGGTGGTATGGCCGTAAGCGACAGCAGCAGCGGCCGGTAGGCCTTATATAGATGACAGTGGCCCTGCTGTGGAGTGTGTTTATTCCTTTACTCTACTTAGGCTGGGCTGCTAAAGGTTACAAGTGACATTTTTCAGCAGTGACATTTTATTAGTTAGTGCTGCATTCATAAACATGACGATTGCTTATTCAGTCAGTCTGCCAAATGAAAAAAGCTTACAGCACCTGGTATTCCCAGGCGGTCTCCCATCCAAGTACTAACCAGGCCCGACCCTGCTTAGCTTCCGAGATCGGACGAGATCGGGCCTGTTCAGGGTGGTATGGCCGTAAGCGACAGCAGCAGCGGCCGGTAGGCCTTATATAGATGACAGTGGCCCTAATGTGGAGCGTGTTTATTCCTTTACTCTACTTAGGCTGGGCTGCTAAAGGTTACAAGTGACATTTTTCAGTAGTGACATTTTGTTAGTTAGTGCTGCATTCATAAACATGACGATTGCTCATTCAGTCAGTCTGCCAAATGAAAAAAGCTTACAGCACCTGGTATTCCCAGGCGGTCTCCCATCCAAGTACTAACCAGGCCCGACCCTGCTTAGCTTCCGAGATCGGACGAGATCGGGCGTGTTCAGGGTGGTATGGCCGTAAGCAACAGCAGCAGCGGCCGGTAGGCTTTATATAGATGACAGTGGCCCTGCTGTGGAGTGTGTGCATTCCTTTACTCTACTTAGGCTGGGCTGCTAAAGGTTACAAGTGACATTTTTCAGCAGTGACATTTTGTTAGTTAGTGCTGCATTCATAAACATGACGATTGCTCATTCAGTCAGTCTGCCAAATGAAAAAAGCTTACAGCACCTGGTATTCCCAGGCGGTCTCCCATCCAAGTACTAACCAGGCCCGACCCTGCTTAGCTTCCGAGATCGGTCGAGATCGGGCGTGTTCAGGGTGGTATGGCCGTAAGCAACAGCAGCAGCGGCCGGTAGGCCTTATATAGATGACAGTGGCCCTGCTGTGGAGTGTGTGCATTCCTTTACTCTACTTAGGCTGGGCTGCTAAAGGTTACAAGTGACATTTTTCAGCAGTGACATTTTGTTAGTTAGTGCTGCATTCATAAACATGACGATTGCTCATTCAGTCAGTCTGCCAAATGAAAAAAGCTTACAGCACCTGGTATTCCCAGGCGGTCTCCCATCCAAGTACTAACCAGGCCCGACCCTGCTTAGCTTCCGAGATCGGACGAGATTGGGCGTGTTCAGGGTGGTATGGCCGTAAGCAACAGCAGCAGCGGCCGGTAGGCCTTATATAGATGACAGTGGCCCTGCTGTGGAGTGTGTGCATTCCTTTACTCTACTTAGGCTGGGCTGCTAAAGGTTACAAGTGACATTTTTCAGCAGTGACATTTTGTTAGTTAATGCTGCATTCATAAACATGACAATTGCTCATTCAGTCAGTCTGCCAAATGAAAAAAGCTTACAGCACCTGGTATTCCCAGGCGGTCTCCCATCCAAGTACTAACCAGGCCCGACCCTGCTTAGCTTCCGAGATCGGACGAGATCGGGCGTGTTCAGGGTGGTACGGCCGTAAGCAGCAGCAGCAGCATCGGCTGGTAGGCCTCATATAGATGACAGTGGCCCTGCTGTGGAGTTTGTTTATTCCTTTACTCTACTTAGGCTGGGCTGCTAAAGGTTACAAGTGACATTTTTCAGCAGTGACATTTTGTTAGTTAGTGCTGCATTCATAAACATGACGATTGCTCATTCAGTCAGTCTGGCAAATGAAAAAAGCTTACAGCACCTGGTATTCCCAGGCGGTCTCCCATCCAAGTACTAACCAGGCCCGACCCTGCTTAGCTTCCGAGATCGGTCGAGATCGGGCGTGTTCAGGGTGGTATGGCCGTAAGCAACAGGCCGGTAGGCCTTATATAGATGACAGTGGCCCTGCTATGGAGTGTGTTTATTCCTTTACTCTACTTAGGCTGGGCTGCTAAAGGTTACAAGTGACATTTTTCAGCAGTGACATTTTGTTAGTTAGTGCTGCATTCATAAACATGACGATTGCTCATTCAGTCAGTCTGCCAAATGAAAAAAGCTTACAGCACCTGGTATTCCCAGGCGGTCTCCCATCCAAGTACTAACAAGGCCCGACCCTGCTTAGCTTCCGAGATCGGACGAGATCGGGCGTGTTCAGGGTGGTATGGCCGTAAGCAACAGCAGCAGCGGCCGGTAGGTCTTATATAGATTACAGTGGCCCTGCTGTGGAGTGTGTGCATTCCTTTACCCTACTTAGGCAGGGCTGCTAAAGGTTACAAGTGACATTTTTCAGCAGTGACATTTTGTTAGTTAGTGCTGCATTCATAAACATGACGATTGCTCATTCAGTCAGTCTGCCAAATGAAAAAAGGTTACAGCACCTAGTATGCTCATTCAGTCAGTCTGCCAAATGAAAAAAGGTTACAGCACCTGTGTTCCCAGGCGGTCTCCCATCCAAGTACTAACCAGGCCCGACCCTGCTTAGCTTCCGAGATCGGACGAGATCGGGCGTGTTCAGGGTGGTATGGCCGTAAGCGACAGCAGCAGCGGCCGGTAGGCCTTATATAGATGACAGTGGCCCTAATGTGGAGCGTGTTTATTCCTTTACTCTACTTAGGCTGGGCTGCTAAAGGTTACAAGTGACATTTTTCAGTAGTGACATTTTGTTAGTTAGTGCTGCATTCATAAACATGACGATTGCTCATTCAGTCAGTCTGCCAAATGAAAAAAGCTTACAGCACCTGGTATTCCCAGGCGGTCTCCCATCCAAGTACTAACCAGGCCCGACCCTGCTTAGCTTCCGAGATCGGACGAGATCGGGCGTGTTCAGGGTGGTATGGCCGTAAGCAACAGCAGCAGCGGCCGGTAGGCTTTACATAGATGACAGTGGCCCTGCTGTGGAGTGTGTGCATTCCTTTACTCTACTTAGGCTGGGCTGCTAAAGGTTACAAGTGACATTTTTCAGCAGTGACATTTTGTTAGTTAGTGCTGCATTCATAAACATGACGATTGCTCATTCAGTCAGTCTGCCAAATGAAAAAAGCTTACAGCACCTGGTATTCCCAGGCGGTCTCCCATCCAAGTACTAACCAGGCCCGACCCTGCTTAGCTTCCGAGATCGGACGAGATCGGGCGTGTTCAGGGTGGTATGGCCGTAAGCAACAGCAGCAGCGGCCGGTAGGCCTTATATAGATGACAGTGGCCCTGCTGTGGAGTGTGTGCATTCCTTTACTCTACTTAGGCTGGGCTGCTAAAGGTTACAAGTGACATTTTTCAGCAGTGACATTTTGTTAGTTAGTGCTGCATTCATAAACATGACGATTGCTCATTCAGTCAGTCTGGCAAATGAAAAAAGGTTACAGCACCTGGTATTCCCAGTCGGTCTCCCATCCAAGTACTAACCAGGCCCGACCCTGCTTAGCTTCCGAGATCGGACGAGATCGGCCGTGTTCAGGGTGGTATGGCCGTAAGAAACAGCAGCAGCAGCAGCAGCAGCCGGTAGGCCATATATAGATGACAGTGGCCCTGCTGTGGAGTGTGTTTATTCCTTTACTCTACTTAGGCTGGGCTGCTAAAGGTTACAATTGACATTTTTCAGCAGTGACATTTTGTTAGTTAGTGCTGCATTCATAAACATGACGATTGCTCATTCAGTCAGTCTGCCAAATGAAAAAAGCTTACAGCACCTGGTATTCCCAGGCGGTCTCCCATCCAAGTACTAACCAGGCCCGACCCTGCTTAGCTTCCGAGATCGGACGAGATCGGGCGTGTTCAGGGTGGTACGGCCGTAAGCAACAGCAGCAGCGGCTTGTAGGCCTCATATAGATGACAGTGGCCCTGCTATGGAGTGTGTTTATTCCTTTACTCTACTTAGGCTGGGCTGCTAAAGGTTACAAGTGACATTTTTCAGCAGTGACATTTTGTTAGTTAGTGCTGCATTCATAAACATGACAATTGCTCATTCAGTCAGTCTGGCAAATGAAAAAAGCTTACAGCACCTGGTATTCCCAGGCGGTCTCCCATCCAAGTACTAACCAGGCCCGACCCTGCTTAGCTTCCGAAATCGGACGAGATCGGGCGTGTTCAGGGTGGTATGGCCGTAAGCAACAGGCCGGTAGGCCTTATATAGATGACAGTGGCCCTGCTATGGAGTGTGTTTATTCCTTTACTCTACTTAGGCTGGGCTGCTAATTGTTACAAGTGACATTTTTCAGCAGTGACATTTTGTTAGTTAGTGCTGCATTCATAAACATGACGATTGCTCATTCAGTCAGTCTGGCAAATGAAAAAAGCTTACAGCACCTGGTATTCCCAGGCGGTCTCCCATCCAAGTACTAACAAGGCCCGACCCTGCTTAGCTTCCGAGATCGGACGAGATCAGGCGTGTTCAGGGTGGTATGGCCGTAAGCAACAGCAGCAGCGGCCGGTAGGCCTTATATAGATTACAGTGGCCCTGCTGTGGAGTGTGTGCATTCCTTTACTCTACTTAGGCTGGGCTGCTAAAGGTAACAAGTGACATTTTTCAGCAGTGACATTTTGTTAGTTAGTGCTGCATTCATAAACATGACGATTGCTCATTCAGTCAGTCTGCCAAATGAAAAAAGGTTACAGCACCTAGTATTCCCAGGCTGTCTCCCATCCAAGTACTAACCAGGCCCGACCCTGCTTAGCTTCCGAGATCGGACGAGATCGGGCGTGTTCAGGGTGGTATGGCCGTAAGCGATAGCAGCAGCGGCCGGTAGGCCTTATATTGATGACAGTGGCCCTGCTGTGGAGCGTGTTTATTCCTTTACTCTACTTAGGCTGGACTGCTAAAGGTTACAAGTGACATTTTTCAGTAGTGACATTTTGTTAGTTAGTGCTGCATTCATAAACATGACGATTGCTCATTCAGTCAGTCTGCCAAATGAAAAAAGCTTACAGCACCTGGTATTCCCAGGCGGTCTCCCATCCAAGTACTAACCAGGCCCGACCCTGCTTAGCTTCCGAGATCGGACGAGATCGGGCGTGTTCAGGGTGGTATGGCCGTAAGCAACAGCAGCAGCGGCCGGTAGGAATTATATAGATGACAGTGGCCCTGCTGTGGAGTGTGTTTATTCCTTTACTCTACTTAGGCTGGGCTGCTAAAGGTTACAAGTGACATTTTTCAGCAGTGACATTTTGTTAGTTAGTGCTGCATTTATAAACATGACGATTGCTCATTCAGTCAGTCTGGCAAATGAAAAAAGCTTACAGCACCTGGTATTCCCAGGCGGTCTCCCATCCAAGTACTAACCAGGCCCGACCCTGCTTAGCTTCCGAGATCGGACGAGATCGGGCGTGTTCAGGGTGGTATGGCCGTAAGCAACAGGCCGGTAGGCCTTATATAGATGACAGTGGCCCTGCTATGGAGTGTGTTTATTCCTTTACTCTACTTAGGCTGGGCTGCTAAAGGTTACAAGTGACATTTTTCAGCAGTGACATTTTGTTAGTTAGTGCTGCATTCATAAACATGACGATTGCTCATTCAGTCAGTCTGGCAAATGAAAAAAGCTTACAGCACCTGGTATTCCCAGGCGGTCTCCCATCCAAGTACTAACAAGGCCCGACCCTGCTTAGCTTCCGAGATCGGACGAGATCGGGCCTGTTCAGGGTGGTATGGCCGTAAGCAACAGCAGCAGCGGCCGGTAGGCCTTATATAGATGACAGTGGCCCTGCTGTGGAGTGTGTTTATTCCTTTGCTCTACTTAGGCTGGGCTGCTAAAGGTTACAAGTGACATTTTTCAGCAGTGACATTTTGTTAGTTAGTGCTGCATTCATAAACATGACGATTGCTCATTCAGTCAGTCTGCCAAATGAAAAAAGGTTACAGCACCTAGTATTCCCAGGCTGTCTCCCATCCAAGTACTAACCAGGCCCGACCCTGCTTAGCTTCCGAGATCGGACGAGATCGGGCGTGTTCAGGGTGGTATGGCCGTAAGCGATAGCAGCAGCGGCCGGTAGGCCTTATATTGATGACAGTGGCCCTGCTGTGGAGCGTGTTTATTCCTTTACTCTACTTAGGCTGGGCTGCTAAAGGTTACAAGTGACATTTTTCAGTAGTGACATTTTGTTAGTTAGTGCTGCATTCATAAACATGACGATTGCTCATTCAGTCAGTCTGCCAAATGAAAAAAGCTTACAGCATCTGGTATTCCCAGGCGGTCTCCCATCCAAGTACTAACCAGGCCCGACCCTGCTTAGCTTCCGAGATCGGACGAGATTGGGCGTGTTCAGGGTGGTATGGCCGTAAGCAACAGCAGCAGCGGCCGGTAGGCCTTATATAGATGACAGTGGCCCTGCTGTGGAGTGTGTGCATTCCTTTACTCTACTTAGGCTGGGCTGCTAAAGGTTACAAGTGACATTTTTCAGCAGTGACATTTTGTTAGTTAATGCTGCATTCATAAACATGACAATTGCTCATTCAGTCAGTCTGCCAAATGAAAAAAGCTTACAGCACCTGGTATTCCCAGGCGGTCTCCCATCCAAGTACTAACCAGGCCAGACCCTGCTTAGCTTCCGAGATCGGACGAGATCGGGCGTGTTCAGGGTGGTACGGCCGTAAGCAGCAGCAGCAGCATCGGCTGGTAGGCCTCATATAGATGACAGTGGCCCTGCTGTGGAGTTTGTTTATTCCTTTACTCTACTTAGGCTGGGCTGCTAAAGGTTACAAGTGACATTTTTCAGCAGTGACATTTTGTTAGTTAGTGCTGCATTCATAAACATGACGATTGCTCATTCAGTCAGTCTGGCAAATGAAAAAAGCTTACAGCACCTGGTATTCCCAGGCGGTCTCCCATCCAAGTACTAACCAGGCCCGACCCTGCTTAGCTTCCGAGATCGGTCGAGATCGGGCGTGTTCAGGGTGGTATGGCCGTAAGCAACAGGCCGGTAGGCCTTATATAGATGACAGTGGCCCTGCTATGGAGTGTGTTTATTCCTTTACTCTACTTAGGCTGGGCTGATAAAGATTACAAGTGACATTTTTCAGCAGTGACATTTTGTTAGTTAGTGCTGCATTCATAAACATGACGATTGCTCATTCAGTCAGTCTGCCAAATGAAAAAAGCTTACAGCACCTGGTATTCCCAGGCGGTCTCCCATCCAAGTACTAACAAGGCCCGACCCTGCTTAGCTTCCGAGATCGGACGAGATCGGGCGTGTTCAGGGTGGTATGGCCGTAAGCAACAGCAGCAGCGGCCGGTAGGTCTTATATAGATTACAGTGGCCCTGCTGTGGAGTGTGTGCATTCCTTTACCCTACTTAGGCAGGGCTGCTAAAGGTTACAAGTGACATTTTTCAGCAGTGACATTTTGTTAGTTAGTGCTGCATTCATAAACATGACGATTGCTCATTCAGTCAGTCTGCCAAATGAAAAAAGGTTACAGCACCTAGTATGCTCATTCAGTCAGTCTGCCAAATGAAAAAAGGTTACAGCACCTGTGTTCCCAGGCGGTCTCCCATCCAAGTACTAACAAGGCCCGACCCTGCTTAGCTTCCGAGATCGGACGAGATCGGGCCTGTTCAGGGTGGTATGGCCGTAAGCAACAGCAGCAGCGGCCGGTAGGCCTTATATAGATGACAGTGGCCCTGCTGTGGAGTGTGTTTATTCCTTTGCTCTACTTAGGCTGGGCTGCTAAAGGTTACAAGTGACATTTTTCAGCAGTGACATTTTGTTAGTTAGTGCTGCATTCATAAACATGACGATTGCTCATTCAGTCAGTCTGCCAAATGAAAAAAGGTTACAGCACCTAGTATTCCCAGGCTGTCTCCCATCCAAGTACTAACCAGGCCCGACCCTGCTTAGCTTCCGAGATCGGACGAGATCGGGCGTGTTCAGGGTGGTATGGCCGTAAGCGATAGCAGCAGCGGCCGGTAGGCCTTATATTGATGACAGTGGCCCTGCTGTGGAGCGTGTTTATTCCTTTACTCTACTTAGGCTGGGCTGCTAAAGGTTACAAGTGACATTTTTCAGTAGTGACATTTTGTTAGTTAGTGCTGCATTCATAAACATGACGATTGCTCATTCAGTCAGTCTGCCAAATGAAAAAAGCTTACAGCATCTGGTATTCCCAGGCGGTCTCCCATCCAAGTACTAACCAGGCCCGACCCTGCTTAGCTTCCGAGATCGGACGAGATTGGGCGTGTTCAGGGTGGTATGGCCGTAAGCAACAGCAGCAGCGGCCGGTAGGCCTTATATAGATGACAGTGGCCCTGCTGTGGAGTGTGTGCATTCCTTTACTCTACTTAGGCTGGGCTGCTAAAGGTTACAAGTGACATTTTTCAGCAGTGACATTTTGTTAGTTAATGCTGCATTCATAAACATGACAATTGCTCATTCAGTCAGTCTGCCAAATGAAAAAAGCTTACAGCACCTGGTATTCCCAGGCGGTCTCCCATCCAAGTACTAACCAGGCCCGACCCTGCTTAGCCTCCGAGATCGGACGAGATCGGGCGTGTTCAGGGTGGTACGGCCGTAAGCAGCAGCAGCAGCATCGGCTGGTAGGCCTCATATAGATGACAGTGGCCCTGCTGTGGAGTTTGTTTATTCCTTTACTCTACTTAGGCTGGGCTGCTAAAGGTTACAAGTGACATTTTTCAGCAGTGACATTTTGTTAGTTAGTGCTGCATTCATAAACATGACGATTGCTCATTCAGTCAGTCTGGCAAATGAAAAAAGCTTACAGCACCTGGTATTCCCAGGCGGTCTCCCATCCAAGTACTAACCAGGCCCGACCCTGCTTAGCTTCCGAGATCGGTCGAGATCGGGCGTGTTCAGGGTGGTATGGCCGTAAGCAACAGGCCGGTAGGCCTTATATAGATGACAGTGGCCCTGCTATGGAGTGTGTTTATTCCTTTACTCTACTTAGGCTGGGCTGATAAAGATTACAAGTGACATTTTTCAGCAGTGACATTTTGTTAGTTAGTGCTGCATTCATAAACATGACGATTGCTCATTCAGTCAGTCTGCCAAATGAAAAAAGCTTACAGCACCTGGTATTCCCAGGCGGTCTCCCATCCAAGTACTAACAAGGCCCGACCCTGCTTAGCTTCCGAGATCGGACGAGATCGGGCGTGTTCAGGGTGGTATGGCCGTAAGCAACAGCAGCAGCGGCCGGTAGGTCTTATATAGATTACAGTGGCCCTGCTGTGGAGTGTGTGCATTCCTTTACCCTACTTAGGCAGGGCTGCTAAAGGTTACAAGTGACATTTTTCAGCAGTGACATTTTGTTAGTTAGTGCTGCATTCATAAACATGACGATTGCTCATTCAGTCAGTCTGCCAAATGAAAAAAGGTTACAGCACCTAGTATGCTCATTCAGTCAGTCTGCCAAATGAAAAAAGGTTACAGCACCTGTGTTCCCAGGCGGTCTCCCATCCAAGTACTAACCAGGCCCGACCCTGCTTAGCTTCCGAGATCGGACGAGATCGGGCGTGTTCAGGGTGGTATGGCCGTAAGCGACAGCAGCAGCGGCCGGTAGGCCTTATATAGATGACAGTGGCCCTAATGTGGAGCGTGTTTATTCCTTTACTCTACTTAGGCTGGGCTGCTAAAGGTTACAAGTGACATTTTTCAGTAGTGACATTTTGTTAGTTAGTGCTGCATTCATAAACATGACGATTGCTCATTCAGTCAGTCTGCCAAATGAAAAAAGCTTACAGCACCTGGTATTCCCAGGCGGTCTCCCATCCAAGTACTAACCAGGCCCGACCCTGCTTAGCTTCCGAGATCGGACGAGATCGGGCGTGTTCAGGGTGGTATGGCCGTAAGCAACAGCAGCAGCGGCCGGTAGGCTTTACATAGATGACAGTGGCCCTGCTGTGGAGTGTGTGCATTCCTTTACTCTACTTAGGCTGGGCTGCTAAAGGTTACAAGTGACATTTTTCAGCAGTGACATTTTGTTAGTTAGTGCTGCATTCATAAACATGACGATTGCTCATTCAGTCAGTCTGCCAAATGAAAAAAGCTTACAGCACCTGGTATTCCCAGGCGGTCTCCCATCCAAGTACTAACCAGGCCCGACCCTGCTTAGCTTCCGAGATCGGACGAGATCGGGCGTGTTCAGGGTGGTATGGCCGTAAGCAACAGCAGCAGCGGCCGGTAGGCCTTATATAGATGACAGTGGCCCTGCTGTGGAGTGTGTGCATTCCTTTACTCTACTTAGGCTGGGCTGCTAAAGGTTACAAGTGACATTTTTCAGCAGTGACATTTTGTTAGTTAGTGCTGCATTCATAAACATGACGATTGCTCATTCAGTCAGTCTGGCAAATGAAAAAAGGTTACAGCACCTGGTATTCCCAGTCGGTCTCCCATCCAAGTACTAACCAGGCCCGACCCTGCTTAGCTTCCGAGATCGGACGAGATCGGCCGTGTTCAGGGTGGTATGGCCGTAAGAAACAGCAGCAGCAGCAGCAGCAGCCGGTAGGCCTTATATAGATGACAGTGGCCCTGCTGTGGAGTGTGTTTATTCCTTTACTCTACTTAGGCTGGGCTGCTAAAGGTTACAATTGACATTTTTCAGCAGTGACATTTTGTTAGTTAGTGCTGCATTCATAAACATGACGATTGCTCATTCAGTCAGTCTGCCAAATGAAAAAAGCTTACAGCACCTGGTATTCCCAGGCGGTCTCCCATCCAAGTACTAACCAGGCCCGACCCTGCTTAGCTTCCGAGATCGGACGAGATCGGGCGTGTTCAGGGTGGTACGGCCGTAAGCAGCAGCAGCAGCGGCTTGTAGGCCTCATATAAATGACAGTGGCCCTGCTATGGAGTGTGTTTATTCCTTTACTCTACTTAGGCTGGGCTGCTAAAGGTTACAAGTGACATTTTTCAGCAGTGACATTTTGTTAGTTAGTGCTGCATTCATAAACATGACAATTGCTCATTCAGTCAGTCTGGCAAATGAAAAAAGCTTACAGCACCTGGTATTCCCAGGCGGTCTCCCATCCAAGTACTAACCAGGCCCGACCCTGCTTAGCTTCCGAAATCGGACGAGATCGGGCGTGTTCAGGGTGGTATGGCCGTAAGCAACAGGCCGGTAGGCCTTATACAGATGACAGTGGCCCTGCTATGGAGTGTGTTTATTCCTTTACTCTACTTAGGCTGGGCTGCTAAAGGTTACAAGTGACATTTTTCAGCAGTGACATTTTGTTAGTTAGTGCTGCATTCATAAACATGACGATTGCTCATTCAGTCAGTCTGGCAAATGAAAAAAGCTTACAGCACCTGGTATTCCCAGGCGGTCTCCCATCCAAGTACTAACAAGGCCCGACCCTGCTTAGCTTCCGAGATCGGACGAGATCAGGCGTGTTCAGGGTGGTATGGCCGTAAGCAACAGCAGCAGCGGCCGGTAGGCCTTATATAGATTACAGTGGCCCTGCTGTGGAGTGTGTGCATTCCTTTACTCTACTTAGGCTGGGCTGCTAAAGGTAACAAGTGACATTTTTCAGCAGTGACATTTTGTTAGTTAGTGCTGCATTCATAAACATGACGATTGCTCATTCAGTCAGTCTGCCAAATGAAAAAAGGTTACAGCACCTAGTATTCCCAGGCTGTCTCCCATCCAAGTACTAACCAGGCCCGACCCTGCTTAGCTTCCGAGATCGGACGAGATCGGGCGTGTTCAGGGTGGTATGGCCGTAAGCGATAGCAGCAGCGGCCGGTAGGCCTTATATTGATGACAGTGGCCCTGCTGTGGAGCGTGTTTATTCCTTTACTCTACTTAGGCTGGGCTGCTAAAGGTTACAAGTGACATTTTTCAGTAGTGACATTTTGTTAGTTAGTGCTGCATTCATAAACATGACGATTGCTCATTCAGTCAGTCTGCCAAATGAAAAAAGCTTACAGCACCTGGTATTCCCAGGCGGTCTCCCATCCAAGTACTAACCAGGCCCGACCCTGCTTAGCTTCCGAGATCGGACGAGATCGGGCGTGTTCAGGGTGGTATGGCCGTAAGCAACAGCAGCAGCGGCCGGTAGGAATTATATAGATGACAGTGGCCCTGCTGTGGAGTGTGTTTATTCCTTTACTCTACTTAGGCTGGGCTGCTAAAGGTTACAAGTGACATTTTTCAGCAGTGACATTTTGTTAGTTAGTGCTGCATTTATAAACATGACGATTGCTCATTCAGTCAGTCTGGCAAATGAAAAAAGGTTACAGCACCTGGTATTCCCAGTCGGTCTCCCATCCAAGTACTAACCAGGCCCGACCCTGCTTAGCTTCCGAGATCGGACGAGATCGGCCGTGTTCAGGGTGGTATGGCCGTAAGAAACAGCAGCAGCAGCAGCAACAGCCGGTAGGCCTTATATAGATGACAGTGGCCCTGCTGTGGAGTGTGTTTATTCCTTTACTCTACTTAGGCTGGGCTGCTAAAGGTTACAATTGACATTTTTCAGCAGTGACATTTTGTTAGTTAGTGCTGCATTCATAAACATGACGATTGCTCATTCAGTCAGTCTGCCAAATGAAAAAAGCTTACAGCACCTGGTATTCCCAGGCGGTCTCCCATCCAAGTACTAACCAGGCCCGACCCTGCTTAGCTTCCGAGATCGGACGAGATCGGGCGTGTTCAGGGTGGTACGGCCGTAAGCAGCAGCAGCAGCGGCTTGTAGGCCTCATATAGATGACAGTGGCCCTGCTATGGAGTGTGTTTATTCCTTTACTCTACTTAGGCTGGGCTGCTAAAGGTTACAAGTGACATTTTTCAGCAGTGACATTTTGTTAGTTAGTGCTGCATTCATAAACATGACAATTGCTCATTCAGTCAGTCTGGCAAATGAAAAAAGCTTACAGCACCTGGTATTCCCAGGCGGTCTCCCATCCAAGTACTAACCAGGCCCGACCCTGCTTAGCTTCCGAAATCGGACGAGATCGGGCGTGTTCAGGGTGGTATGGCCGTAAGCAACAGGCCGGTAGGCCTTATATAGATGACAGTGGCCCTGCTATGGAGTGTGTTTATTCCTTTACTCTACTTAGGCTGGGCTGCTAAAGGTTACAAGTGACATTTTTCAGCAGTGACATTTTGTTAGTTAGTGCTGCATTCATAAACATGACGATTGCTCATTCAGTCAGTCTGGCAAATGAAAAAAGCTTACAGCACCTGGTATTCCCAGGCGGTCTCCCATCCAAGTACTAACAAGGCCCGACCCTGCTTAGCTTCCGAGATCGGACGAGATCAGGCGTGTTCAGGGTGGTATGGCCGTAAGCAACAGCAGCAGCGGCCGGTAGGCCTTATATAGATTACAGTGGCCCTGCTGTGGAGTGTGTGCATTCCTTTACTCTACTTAGGCTGGGCTGCTAAAGGTAACAAGTGACATTTTTCAGCAGTGACATTTTGTTAGTTAGTGCTGCATTCATAAACATGACGATTGCTCATTCAGTCAGTCTGCCAAATGAAAAAAGGTTACAGCACCTAGTATTCCCAGGCTGTCTCCCATCCAAGTACTAACCAGGCCCGACCCTGCTTAGCTTCCGAGATCGGACGAGATCGGGCGTGTTCAGGGTGGTATGGCCGTAAGCGATAGCAGCAGCGGCCGGTAGGCCTTATATTGATGACAGTGGCCCTGCTGTGGAGCGTGTTTATTCCTTTACTCTACTTAGGCTGGGCTGCTAAAGGTTACAAGTGACATTTTTCAGTAGTGACATTTTGTTAGTTAGTGCTGCATTCATAAACATGACGATTGCTCATTCAGTCAGTCTGCCAAATGAAAAAAGCTTACAGCACCTGGTATTCCCAGGCGGTCTCCCATCCAAGTACTAACCAGGCCCGACCCTGCTTAGCTTCCGAGATCGGACGAGATCGGGCGTGTTCAGGGTGGTATGGCCGTAAGCAACAGCAGCAGCGGCCGGTAGGAATTATATAGATGACAGTGGCCCTGCTGTGGAGTGTGTTTATTCCTCTACTCTACTTAGGCTGGGCTGCTAAAGGTTACAAGTGACATTTTTCAGCAGTGACATTTTGTTAGTTAGTGCTGCATTTATAAACATGACGATTGCTCATTCAGTCAGTCTGGCAAATGAAAAAAGGTTACAGCACCTGGTATTCCCAGTCGGTCTCCCATCCAAGTACTAACCAGGCCCGACCCTGCTTAGCTTCCGAGATCGGACGAGATCGGCCGTGTTCAGGGTGGTATGGCCGTAAGAAACAGCAGCAGCAGCAGCAGCAGCCGGTAGGCCTTATATAGATGACAGTGGCCCTGCTGTGGAGTGTGTTTATTCCTTTACTCTACTTAGGCTGGGCTGCTAAAGGTTACAATTGACATTTTTCAGCAGTGACATTTTGTTAGTTAGTGCTGCATTCATAAACATGACGATTGCTCATTCAGTCAGTCTGGCAAATGAAAAAAGCTTACAGCACCTGGTATTCCCAGGCGGTCTCCCATCCAAGTACTAACCAGGCCCGACCCTGCTTAGCTTCCGAGATCGGACGAGATCGGGCGTGTTCAGGGTGGTACGGCCGTAAGCAGCAGCAGCAGCGGCTTGTAGGCCTCATATAGATGACAGTGGCCCTGCTATGGAGTGTGTTTATTCCTTTACTCTACTTAGGCTGGGCTGCTAAAGGTTACAAGTGACATTTTTCAGCAGTGACATTTTGTTAGTTAGTGCTGCATTCATAAACATGACAATTGCTCATTCAGTCAGTCTGGCAAATGAAAAAAGCTTACAGCACCTGGTATTCCCAGGCGGTCTCCCATCCAAGTACTAACCAGGCCCGACCCTGCTTAGCTTCCGAAATCGGACTAGATCGGGCGTGTTCAGGGTGGTATGGCCGTAAGCAACAGGCCGGTAGGCCTTATATAGATGACAGTGGCCCTGCTATGGAGTGTGTTTATTCCTTTACTCTACTTAGGCTGGGCTGCTAAAGGTTACAAGTGACATTTTTCAGCAGTGACATTTTGTTAGTTAGTGCTGCATTCATAAACATGACGATTGCTCATTCAGTCAGTCTGGCAAATGAAAAAAGCTTACAGCACCTGGTATTCCCAGGCGGTCTCCCATCCAAGTACTAACAAGGCCCGACCCTGCTTAGCTTCCGAGATCGGACGAGATCAGGCGTGTTCAGGGTGGTATGGCCGTAAGCAACAGCAGCAGCGGCCGGTAGGCCTTATATAGATTACAGTGGCCCTGCTGTGGAGTGTGTGCATTCCTTTACTCTACTTAGGCTGGGCTGCTAAAGGTAACAAGTGACATTTTTCAGCAGTGACATTTTGTTAGTTAGTGCTGCATTCATAAACATGACGATTGCTCATTCAGTCAGTCTGCCAAATGAAAAAAGGTTACAGCACCTAGTATTCCCAGGCTGTCTCCCATCCAAGTACTAACCAGGCCCGACCCTGCTTAGCTTCCAAGATCGGACGAGATCGGGCGTGTTCAGGGTGGTATGGCCGTAAGCGACAGCAGCAGCGGCCGGTAGGCCTTATATTGATGACAGTGGCCCTGCTGTGGAGCGTGTTTATTCCTTTACTCTACTTAGGCTGGGCTGCTAAAGGTTACAAGTGACATTTTTCAGTAGTGACATTTTGTTAGTTAGTGCTGCATTCATAAACATGACGATTGCTCATTCAGTCAGTCTGCCAAATGAAAAAAGCTTACAGCACCTGGTATTCCCAGGCGGTCTCCCATCCAAGTACTAACCAGGCCCGACCCTGCTTAGCTTCCGAGATCGGACGAGATCGGGCGTGTTCAGGGTGGTATGGCCGTAAGCAACAGCAGCAGCGGCCGGTAAGAATTATATAGATGACAGTGGCCCTGCTGTGGAGTGTGTTTATTCCTTTACTCTACTTAGGCTGGGCTGCTAAAGGTTACAAGTGACATTTTTCAGCAGTGACATTTTGTTAGTTAGTGCTGCATTTATAAACATGACGATTGCTCATTCAGTCAGTCTGGCAAATGAAAAAAGGTTACAGCACCTGGTATTCCCAGTCGGTCTCCCATCCAAGTACTAACCAGGCCCGACCCTGCTTAGCTTCCGAGATCGGACGAGATCGGCCGTGTTCAGGGTGGTATGGCCGTAAGAAACAGCAGCAGCAGCAGCAGCAGCCGGTAGGCCTTATATAGATGACAGTGGCCCTGCTGTGGAGTGTGTTTATTCCTTTACTCTACTTAGGCTGGGCTGCTAAAGGTTACAATTGACATTTTTCAGCAGTGACATTTTGTTAGTTAGTGCTGCATTCATAAACATGACGATTGCTCATTCAGTCAGTCTGCCAAATGAAAAAAGCTTACAGCACCTGGTATTCCCAGGCGGTCTCCCATCCAAGTACTAACCAGGCCCGACCCTGCTTAGCTTCCGAGATCGGACGAGATCGGGCGTGTTCAGGGTGGTACGGCCGTAAGCAGCAGCAGCAGCGGCTTGTAGGCCTCATATAGATGACAGTGGCCCTGCTATGGAGTGTGTTTATTCCTTTACTCTACTTAGGCTGGGCTGCTAAAGGTTACAAGTGACATTTTTCAGCAGTGACATTTTGTTAGTTAGTGCTGCATTCATAAACATGACAATTGCTCATTCAGTCAGTCTGGCAAATGAAAAAAGCTTACAGCACCTGGTATTCCCAGGCGGTCTCCCATCCAAGTACTAACCAGGCCCGACCCTGCTTAGCTTCCGAAATCGGACGAGATCGGGCGTGTTCAGGGTGGTATGGCCGTAAGCAACAGGCCGGTAGGCCTTATATAGATGACAGTGGCCCTGCTATGGAGTGTGTTTATTCCTTTACTCTACTTAGGCTGGGCTGCTAAAGGTTACAAGTGACATTTTTCAGCAGTGACATTTTGTTAGTTAGTGCTGCATTCATAAACATGACGATTGCTCATTCAGTCAGTCTGGCAAATGAAAAAAGCTTACAGCACCTGGTATTCCCAGGCGGTCTCCCATCCAAGTACTAACAAGGCCCGACCCTGCTTAGCTTCCGAGATCGGACGAGATCAGGCATGTTCAGGGTGGTATGGCCGTAAGCAACAGCAGCAGCGGCCGGTAGGCCTTATATAGATTACAGTGGCCCTGCTGTGGAGTGTGTGCATTCCTTTACTCTACTTAGGCTGGGCTGCTAAAGGTAACAAGTGACATTTTTCAGCAGTGACATTTTGTTAGTTAGTGCTGCATTCATAAACATGACGATTGCTCATTCAGTCAGTCTGCCAAATGAAAAAAGGTTACAGCACCTAGTATTCCCAGGCTGTCTCCCATCCAAGTACTAACCAGGCCCGACCCTGCTTAGCTTCCGAGATCGGACGAGATCGGGCGTGTTCAGGGTGGTATGGCCGTAAGCGATAGCAGCAGCGGCCGGTAGGCCTTATATTGATGACAGTGGCCCTGCTGTGGAGCGTGTTTATTCCTTTACTCTACTTAGG
This sequence comes from Gymnoscopelus microlampas, assembly GCF_963454915.1. Taxonomy (NCBI): domain Eukaryota; kingdom Metazoa; phylum Chordata; class Actinopteri; order Myctophiformes; family Myctophidae; genus Gymnoscopelus; species Gymnoscopelus microlampas. The sequence goes on along the minus strand of NC_139959.1, from coordinate 419,852 downwards.
CTGGGCTGCTAAAGGTTACAAGTGACATTTTTCAGTAGTGACATTTTGTTAGTTAGTGCTGCATTCATAAACATGACGATTGCTCATTCAGTCAGTCTGCCAAATGAAAAAAGCTTACAGCACCTGGTATTCCCAGGCGGTCTCCCATCCAAGTACTAACCAGGCCCGACCCTGCTTAGCTTCCGAGATCGGACGAGATCGGGCGTGTTCAGGGTGGTATGGCCGTAAGCAACAGCAGCAGCGGCCGGTAGGAATTATATAGATGACAGTGGCCCTGCTGTGGAGTGTGTTTATTCCTTTACTCTACTTAGGCTGGGCTGCTAAAGGTTACAAGTGACATTTTTCAGCAGTGACATTTTGTTAGTTAGTGCTGCATTTATAAACATGACGATTGCTCATTCAGTCAGTCTGGCAAATGAAAAAAGGTTACAGCACCTGGTATTCCCAGTCGGTCTCCCATCCAAGTACTAACCAGGCCCGACCCTGCTTAGCTTCCGAGATCGGACGAGATCGGCCGTGTTCAGGGTGGTATGGCCGTAAGAAACAGCAGCAGCAGCAGCAGCAGCCGGTAGGCCTTATATAGATGACAGTGGCCCTGCTGTGGAGTGTGTTTATTCCTTTACTCTACTTAGGCTGGGCTGCTAAAGGTTACAATTGACATTTTTCAGCAGTGACATTTTGTTAGTTAGTGCTGCATTCATAAACATGACGATTGCTCATTCAGTCAGTCTGCCAAATGAAAAAAGCTTACAGCACCTGGTATTCCCAGGCGGTCTCCCATCCAAGTACTAACCAGGCCCGACCCTGCTTAGCTTCCGAGATCGGACGAGATCGGGCGTGTTCAGGGTGGTACGGCCGTAAGCAGCAGCAGCAGCGGCTTGTAGGCCTCATATAGATGACAGTGGCCCTGCTATGGAGTGTGTTTATTCCTTTACTCTACTTAGGCTGGGCTGCTAAAGGTTACAAGTGACATTTTTCAGCAGTGACATTTTGTTAGTTAGTGCTGCATTCATAAACATGACAATTGCTCATTCAGTCAGTCTGGCAAATGAAAAAAGCTTACAGCACCTGGTATTCCCAGGCGGTCTCCCATCCAAGTACTAACCAGGCCCGACCCTGCTTAGCTTCCGAAATCGGACGAGATCGGGCGTGTTCAGGGTGGTATGGCCGTAAGCAACAGGCCGGTAGGCCTTATATAGATGACAGTGGCCCTGCTATGGAGTGTGTTTATTCCTTTACTCTACTTAGGCTGGGCTGCTAAAGGTTACAAGTGACATTTTTCAGTAGTGACATTTTGTTAGTTAGTGCTGCATTCATAAACATGACGATTGCTCATTCAGTCAGTCTGCCAAATGAAAAAAGCTTACAGCATCTGGTATTCCCAGGCGGTCTCCCATCCAAGTACTAACCAGGCCCGACCCTGCTTAGCTTCCGAGATCGGACGAGATCGGGCGTGTTCAGGGTGGTATGGCCGTAAGCAACAGCAGCAGCGGCCGGTAGGAATTATATAGATGACAGTGGCCCTGCTGTGGAGTGTGTTTATTCCTTTACTCTACTTAGGCTGGGCTGCTAAAGGTTACAAGTGACATTTTTCAGCAGTGACATTTTGTTAGTTAGTGCTGCATTTATAAACATGACGATTGCTCATTCAGTCAGTCTGGCAAATGAAAAAAGCTTACAGCACCTGGTATTCCCAGGCGGTCTCCCATCCAAGTACTAACCAGGCCCGACCCTGCTTAGCTTCCGAGATCGGACGAGATCGGGCGTGTTCAGGGTGGTATGGCCGTAAGCAACAGGCCGGTAGGCCTTATATAGATGACAGTGGCCCTGCTATGGAGTGTGTTTATTCCTTTACTCTACTTAGGCTGGGCTGCTAAAGGTTACAAGTGACATTTTTCAGCAGTGACATTTTGTTAGTTAGTGCTGCATTCATAAACATGACGATTGCTCATTCAGTCAGTCTGGCAAATGAAAAAAGCTTACAGCACCTGGTATTCCCAGGCGGTCTCCCATCCAAGTACTAACAAGGCCCGACCCTGCTTAGCTTCCGAGATCGGACGAGATCGGGCCTGTTCAGGGTGGTATGGCCGTAAGCAACAGCAGCAGCGGCCGGTAGGCCTTATATAGATGACAGTGGCCCTGCTGTGGAGTGTGTTTATTCCTTTGCTCTACTTAGGCTGGGCTGCTAAAGGTTACAAGTGACATTTTTCAGCAGTGACATTTTGTTAGTTAGTGCTGCATTCATAAACATGACGATTGCTCATTCAGTCAATCTGCCAAATGAAAAAAGCTTACAGCACCTGGTATTCCCAGGCGGTCTACCATCCAAGTACTAACCAGGCCCGACCCTGCTTAGCTTCCGAGATCGGACGAGATCGGGCGTGTTCAGGGTGGAATGGCCGTAAGCAACAGGCCGGTAGGCCTTATATAGATGACAGTGGCCCTGCTATGGAGTGTGTTTATTCCTTTACTCTACTTAGGCTGGGCTGCTAAAGGTTACAAGTGACATTTTTCAGCAGTGACATTTTGTTAGTTAGTGCTGCATTCATAAACATGACGATTGCTCATTCAGCAGTCTGGCAAATGAAAAAAGCTTACAGCACCTGGTATTCCCAGGCGGTCTCCCATCCAAGTACTAACAAGGCCCGACCCTGCTTAGCTTCCGAGATCGGACGAGATCGGGCCTGTTCAGGGTGGTATGGCCGTAAGCAACAGCAGCAGCGGCCGGTAGGCCTTATATAGATGACAGTGGCCCTGCTGTGGAGTGTGTTTATTCCTTTGCTCTACTTAGGCTGCGCTGCTAAAGGTTACAAGTGACATTTTTCAGCAGTGACATTTTGTTAGTTAGTGCTGCATTCATAAACATGACGATTGCTCATTCAGTCAATCTGCCAAATGAAAAAAGCTTACAGCACCTGGTATTCCCAGGCGGTCTACCATCCAAGTACTAACCAGGCCCGACCCTGCTTAGCTTCCGAGATCGGACGAGATCGGGCCTGTTCAGGGTGGTATGGCCGTAAGCAAAAGCAGCAGCGGCCGGTAGGCCCTAACATGACGATTGCTCATTCCGTCAATCTGCCAAATGAAAAAAGCTTACAGCACCTGGTATTCCCAGGCGGTCTACCATCCAAGTACTAACCAGGCCCGACCCTGCTTAGCTTCCGAGATCGGACGAGATCGGGCCTGTTCAGGGTGGTATGGCCGTAAGCGACAGCAGCAGCGGCCGGTAGGCCTTATATAGATGACAGTGGCCCTGCTGTGGAGTGTGTGCATTCCTTTACTCTACTTAGGCTGGGCTGCTAAAGGTTACAAGTGACATTTTTCAGCAGTGACATTTTGTTAGTTAGTGCTGCATTCATAAACATGACGATTGCTCATTCAGTCAGTCTGCCAAATGAAAGAAGCTTACAGCACCTGGTATTCAAAGCGGTCTCCCATCCAAGTACTAACCAGGCCCGACCCTGCTTAGCTTCCGAGATCGGACGAGATCGGGCGTGTTCAGGGTGGTATGGCCGTAAGCAACAGCAGCAGCGGCCGGTAGGCTTTATATAGATGACAGTGGCCCTGCTGTGGAGTGTGTGCATTCCTTTACTCTACTTAGGCTGGGCAGCTAAAGGTTACAAGTGACATTTTTCAGCAGTGACATTTTGTTAGTTAGTGCTGCATTCATAAACATGACGATTGCTCATTCAGTCAATCTGCCAAATGAAAAAAGCTTACAGCACCTGGTATTCCCAGGCGGTCTACCATCCAAGTACTAACCAGGCCCGACCCTGCTTAGCTTCCGAGATCGGACGAGATCGGGCCTGTTCAGGGTGGTATGGCCGTAAGCAAAAGCAGCAGCGGGCGGTAGGCCTTATATAGATGACAGTGGCCCTGCTGTGGAGTGTGTTTATTCCTTTACTCTACTTAGGCTGGGCTGCTAAAGGTTACAAGTGACATTTTTCAGCAGTGACATTTTGTTAGTTAGTGCTGCATTCATAAACATGACGATTGCTCATTCAGTCAGTCTGCCAAATGAAAAAAGCTTACAGCACCTGGTATTCCCAGGCGGTCTCCCATCCAAGTACTAACCAGGCCCGACCCTGCTTAGCTTCCGAGATCGGACGAGATCGGGCGTGTTCAGGGTGGTATGGCCGTAAGCAACAGCAGCAGCGGCCGGTAGGCTTTATATAGATGACAGTGGCCCTGCTGTGGAGTGTGTGCATTCCTTTACTCTACTTAGGCTGGGCTGCTAAAGGTTACAAGTGACATTTTTCAGCAGTGACATTTTGTTAGTTAGTGCTGCATTCATAAACATGACGATTGCTCATTCAGTCAGTCTGCCAAATGAAAAAAGCTTACAGCACCTGGTATTCCCAGGCGGTCTCCCATCCAAGTACTAACCAGGCCCGACCCTGCTTAGCTTCCGAGATCGGACGAGATCGGGCGTGTTCAGGGTGGTATGGCCGTAAGCAACAGCAGCAGCGGCCGGTAGGCGTTATATAGATGACAGTGGCCCTGCTGTGGAGTGTGTGCATTCCTTTACTCTACTTAGGCTGGGCTGCTAAAGGTTACAAGTGACATTTTTCAGCAGTGACATTTTGTTAGTTAGTGCTGCATTCATAAACATGACGATTGCTCATTCAGTCAGTCTGCCAAATGAAAAAAGCTTACAACACCTGGTATTGCCAGGCGGTCTCCCATCCAAGTACTAACCAGGCCCGACCCTGCTTAGCTTCCGAGATCGGACGAGATCGGGCGTGTTCAGGGTGGTATGGCCGTAAGCAACAGCAGCAGCGGCCGGTAGGCCTTATATAGATGACAGTGGCCCTGCTGTGGAGTGTGTGCATTCCTTTACTCTACTTAGGCTGGGCTGCTAAAGGTTACAAGTGACATTTTTCAGCAGTGACATTTTGTTAGTTACTGCTGCATTCATAAACATGACGATTGCTCATTCAGTCAGTCTGCCAAATGAAATAAGCTTACAGCACCTGGTATTCCCAGGCGGTCTCCCATCCAAGTACTAACCAGGCCCGACCCTGCTTAGCTTCCGAGATCGGACGAGATCGGGCGTGTTCAGGGTGGTATGGCCGTAAGCAACAGCAGCAGCGGCCGGTAGGCCTTATATAGATGACAGTGGCCCTGCTGTGGAGTGTGTGCATTCCTTTACTCTACTTAGGCTGGGCTGCTAAGGGTTACAAGTGACATTTTTCAGCAGTGACATTTTGTTAGTTAGTGCTGCATTCATAAACATGACGATTGCTCATTCAGTCAGTCTGCCAAATGAAAAAAGCTTACAGCACCTGGTATTCCCAGGCGGTCTCCCATCCAAGTACTAACCAGGCCCGACCCTGCTTAGCTTCCGAGATCGGGCGTGTTCAGGGTGGTATGGCCGTAAGCAACAGCAGCAGCGGCCGGTAGGCCTTATATAGATGACAGTGGCCCTGCTGTGGAGTGTGTGCATTCCTTTACTCTACTTAGGCTGGGCTGCTAAAGGTTACAAGTGACATTTTTCAGCAGTGACATTTTGTTAGTTAGTGCTGCATTCATAAACATGACGATTGCTCATTCAGTCAGTCTGCCAAATGAAAAAAGCTTTCAGCACCTGGTATTCCCAGGCGGTGTCCCATCCAAGTACTAACCAGGCCCGACCCTGCTTAGCTTCCGAGATCGGACGAGATCGGGCGTGTTCAGGGTGGTACGGCCGTAAGCAACAGCAGCAGCGGCCGGTGTAACTTGTTCCCAGTACAGTCTAAGTGGCTGCTGACTGTGTGACTTGGCTAAAAGTTGCCAAATAGAAGCCCAATCCACAATACATGAGCCCAAAGGCCTTCCTTATGACTAAACTGACACCCACTTTCTTAAAAATATCATGGGTCTAAATAGCCTTTTCAGGCTGAGAGAAGCACTTTGGTGACATTTGGCTGTAACTTGTTCCCAGTAAATTCTGAGTGGCTGGTGACTGTGTGTTGTACCTAAAAGTGCCCAAATAGAATCCCAATGCACTATATATGGGCCCAAATGCCTTCCTTATGAAAAATCGGACACTCATTTTCTTTGAAAAATGCATTGGTCAAAGTAGCCTTTTCAGGCTGAGAGAAGCACTTTGGTGACGTTTAACTGTAACTTGTTCCCAGTACAGTCTAAGTGGCTGCTGACTGTGTGACTTGGCTAAAAGTGGCCAAATAGAAGGCAAATCCACAATACAAGAGCCCAAAGGCCTTCCTTATGACTAAACTGACATCCACTTTCTTAAAAATATCATGGGTCTAAATAGCCTTTTCAGGCTGAGAGAAGCACTTTGGTGACATTTGGCTGTAACTTGTTCCCAGTACATTCTGAGTGGCTGGCGACTGTGTGTTGTACCTAAAAGTGCCCAAATAGAATCCCAATGCACTATACATGGGCCCAAATGCCTTCCTTATGACAAAACTGACACTCATTTTCTTAAAAATATCATTGGTCAAAATAGCCTTTTCAGGCTGAGAGAAGCACTTTGGTGACATTTGGCTGTAACTTGTTCCCAGTAAATTCTGAGTGGCTGGTGACTGTGTGTTGTACCTAAAAGTGCCCAAATAGAATCCCAATGCACTATACATGGGCCCAAATGCCTTCCTTATGACAAAACTGACACTCATTTTCTTAAAAATATCATTGGTCAAAATAGCCTTTTCAGGCTGAGAGAAGCACTTTGGTGACGTTTAACTGTAACTTCTTCCCAGTACAGTCTAAGTGGCTGCTGACTGTGTGACTTGGCTAAAAGTGGCCAAATAGAAGCCCAATCCACAATACATGAGCCCAAAGGCCTTCCTGATGACTAAACTGACACCCACTTTCTTAAAAATATCATGGGTCTAAATAGCCTTTTCAGGCTGAGAGAAGCACTTTGGTGACATTTGGCTGTAACTTGTTCCCAGTACATTCTGAGTGGCTGGTGACTGTGTGTTGTACCTAAAAGTGCCCAAATAGAATCCCAATGCACTATACATGGGCCCAAATGCCTGCCTTATGACAAATCGGACACTCATTTTCTTTAAAAAATCATTGGTCAAAATAGCCTTTTCATGCTGAGAGAAGCACTTTGGTGACGTTTAACTGTAACTTGTTCCCAGTACAGTCTAAGTGGCTGCTGACTGTGTGACTTGGCTAAAAGTGGCCAAATAGAAGCCCAATCCACAATACATGAGCCCAAAGGCCTTCCTTATGACTAAACTGACACCCACTTTCTTAAAAATATCATGGGTCTAAATAGCCTTTTCAGGCTGAGAGAAGCACTTTGGTGACATTTGGCTGTAACTTGTTCCCAGTACATTCTGAGTGGCTGGCTACTGTGTGTTGTACCTAAAAGTGCCCAAATAGAATCCCAATGCACTATACATGGGCCCAAATGCCTTCCTTATGACAAAACTGACACTCATTTTCTTAAAAATATCATTGGTCAAAATAGCCTTTTCAGGCTGAGAGAAGCACTTTGGTGACGTTTAACTGTAACTTGTTCCCAGTACAGTCTAAGTGGCTGCTGACTGTGTGACTTGGCTAAAAGTGGCCAAATAGAAGGCAAATCCACAATACAAGAGCCCAAAGGCCTTCCTTATGACTAAACTGACACCCATTTTCGTAAAAATATCATGGGTCTAAATAGCCTTTTCAGGCTGAGAGAAGCACTTTGGTGACATTTGGCTGTAACTTTTTCCCAGTACATTCTGAGTGGCTGGCGACTGTGTGACTTGGCTAAAAGTGGCCAAATAGAAGCCCAATGCACTATACATGGGCCCAAATGCCTTCCTTATGACAAAACTGACACTCATTTTCTTTAAAAAATCATTGGTCAAAATAGCCTTTTCAGGCTGAGAGAAGCACTTTGGTGACATTTAACTGTAACTTGTTCCCAGTACAGTCTAAGTGGCTGCTGACTGTGTGTTGTACCTAAAAGTGCCCAAATAGAATCCCAATGCACTATACATGGGCCCAAATGCCTTCCTTATGACAAAACTGACACTCATTTTCTTTAAAAAATCATTGGTCAAAATAGCCTTTTCAGGCTGAGAGAAGCACTTTGGTGACATTTAACTGTAACTTGTTCCCAGTACAGTCTAAGTGGCTGCTGACTGTGTGACTTGGCTAAAAGTGGCCAAATAGAAGCCCAATCCACAATACATGAGCCCAAAGGCCTTCCTTATGACTAAACTGACACCCACTTTCTTAAAAATATCATGGGTCTAAATAGCCTTTTCAGGCTGAGAGAAGCACTTTGGTGACATTTGGCTGTAACTTGTTCCCAGTACATTCTGAGTGGCTGGCTACTGTGTGTTGTACCTAAAAGTGCCCAAATAGAATCCCAATGCACTATACATGGGCCCAAATGCCTTCCTTATGACAAATCGGACACTCATTTTCTTTGAAAAATGCATTGGTCAAAGTAGCCTTTTCAGGCTGAGAGAAGCACTTTGGTGACGTTTAACTGTAACTTGTTCCCAGTACAGTCTAAGTGGCTGCTGACTGTGTGACTTGGCTAAAAGTGGCCAAATAGAAGGCAAATCCACAATACAAGAGTCCAAAGGCCTTCCTTATGACTAAACTGACACCCATTTTCTTAAAAATATCATGGGTCTAAATAGCCTTTTCAGGCTGAGAGAAGCACTTTGGTGACATTTGGCTGTAACTTTTTCCCAGTACATTCTGAGTGGCTGGCGACTGTGTGTTGTACCTAAAAGTGCCCAAATAGAATCCCAATGCACTATACATGGGCCCAAATGCCTTCCTTATGACAAAACTGACACTCATTTTCTTAAAAATATCATTGGTCAAAATAGCCTTTTCAGGCTGAGAGAAGCACTTTGGTGACATTTGGCTGTAACTTGTTCCCAGTACATTCTGAGTGGCTGGCGACTGTGTGTTGTACCTAAAAGTGCCCAAATAGAATCCCAATGCACTATACATGAGCCCAAAGGCCTTCCTTATGACTAAACTGACACCCACTTTCTTAAAAATATCATGGGTCTAAATAGCCTTTTCAGGCTGAGAGAAGCACTTTGGTGACATTTGGCTGTAACTTGTTCCCAGTAAATTCTGAGTGGCTTGGTGACTGTGTGTTGTACCTAAAAGTGCCCAAATAGAATCCCAATGCACTATACATGGGCCCAAATGCCTTCCTTATGACAAATCGGACACTCATTTTCTTTAAAAAATCATTGGTCAAAATAGCCTTTTCATGCTGAGAGAAGCACTTTGGTGACGTTTAACTGTAACTTGTTCCCAGTACAGTCTAAGTGGCTGCTGACTGTGTGACTTGGCTAAAAGTGGCCAAATAGAAGCCCAATCCACAATACATGAGCCCAAAGGCCTTCCTTATGACTAAACTGACACCCACTTTCTTAAAAATATCATGGGTCTAAATAGCCTTTTCAGGCTGAGAGAAGCACTTTGGTGACATTTGGCTGTAACTTGTTCCCAGTACATTCTGAGTGGCTGATGACTGTGTGTTGTACTTAAAAGTGCCCAAATAGAATCCCAATGCACTATACATGGGCCCAAATGCCTTCCTTATGACAAAACTGACACTCATTTTCTTTAAAAAATCATTGGTCAAAATAGCCTTTTCAGGCTGAGAGAAGCACTTTGGTGACATTTAACTGTAACTTGTTCCCAGTACAGTCTAAGTGGCTGCTGACTGTGTGACTTGGTTAAAAGTGGCCAAATAGAAGCCCAATCCACAATACATGAGCCCAAAGGCCTTCCTTATGACTAAACTGACACCCACCTTCTTAAAAATATCATGGGTCTAAATAGCCTTTTCAGGCTGAGAGAAGCACTTTGGTGACATTTGGCTGTAACTTGTTCCCAGTACATTCTGAGTGGCTGGCGACTGTGTGTTGTACCTAAAAGTGCCCAAATAGAATCCCGATGCACTATACATGGGCCCAAATGCCTTCCTTATGACAAAACTGACACTCATTTTCTTAAAAATATCATTGGTCAAAATAGCCTTTTCAGGCTGAGAGAAGCACTTTGGTGACGTTTAACTGTAACTTGTTCCCAGTACAGTCTAAGTGGCTGCTGACTGTGTGACTTGGTTAAAAGTGGCCAAATAGAAGCCCAATCCACAATACATGAGCCCAAAGGCCTTCCTTATGACTAAACTGACACCCACTTTCTTAAAAAAATCATTGGTCAAAATAGCCTTTTCAGGCTGAGAGAAGCACTTTGGTGACATTTAACTGTAACTTGTTCCCAGTACAGTGTGAGTGGCTGGTGACTGTGTGTTGTACCTAAAAGTGCCCAAATAGAATCCCAATGCACTATACATGAGCCCAAAGGCCTTCCTTATGACTAAACTGACACCCACTTTCTTAAAAATATCATGGGTCTAAATAGCCTTTTCAGGCTGAGAGAAGCACTTTGGTGACATTTGGCTGTAACTTGTTCCCAGTAAATTCTGAGTAGCTGGTGACTGTGTGTTGTACCTAAAAGTGCCCAAATAGAATCCCAATGCACTATACATGGGCCCAAATGTCTTCCTTATGACAAAACTGACACTCATTTTCTTAAAAATATCATTGGTCAAAATAGCCTTTTCAGTTTGAGAGAAGCACTTTGGTGACGTTTAACTGTAACTTCTTCCCAGTACAGTCTAAGTGGCTGCTGACTGTGTGACTTGGCTAAAAGTGGCCAAATAGAAGCCCAATCCACAATACATGAGCCCAAAGGCCTTCCTTATGACTAAACTGACACCCACTTTCTTAAAAATATCATGGGTCTAAATAGCCTTTTCAGGCTGAGAGAAGCACTTTGGTGACATTTGGCTGTAACTTGTTCCCAGTACATTCTGAGTGGCTGGTGACTGTGTGTTGTACTTAAAAGTGCCCAAATAGAATCCCAATGCACTATACATGGGCCCAAATGCCTTCCTTATGACAAAACTGACACTCATTTTCTTTAAAAAAATCATTGGTCAAAATAGCCTTTTCAGGCTGAGAGAAGCACTTTGGTGACATTTAACTGTAACTTGTTCCCAGTACAGTCTAAGTGGCTGCTGACTGTGTGACTTGGTTAAAAGTGGCCAAATAGAAGCCCAATCCACAATACATGAGCCCAAAGGCCTTCCTTATGACTAAACTGACACCCACTTTCTTAAAAATATCATGGGTCTAAATAGCCTTTTCAGGCTGAGAGAAGCACTTTGGTGACATTTGGCTGTAACTTGTTCCCAGTACATTCTGAGTGGCTGGCGACTGTGTGTTGTACCTAAAAGTGCCCAAATAGAATCCCGATGCACTATACATGGGCCCAAATGCCTTCCTTATGACAAAACTGACACTCATTTTCTTAAAAATATCATTGGTCAAAATAGCCTTTTCAGGCTGAGAGAAGCACTTTGGTGACGTTTAACTGTAACTTGTTCCCAGTACAGTCTAAGTGGCTGCTGACTGTGTGACTTGGTTAAAAGTGGCCAAATAGAAGCCCAATCCACAATACATGAGCCCAAAGGCCTTCCTTAGGACTAAACTGACACCCACTTTCTTAAAAAAATCATTGGTCAAAATAGCCTTTTCAGGCTGAGAGAAGCACTTTGGTGACATTTAACTGTAACTTGTTCCCAGTACAGTCTGAGTGTCTGGTGACTATGGAAGTCCATAGGTCCAAAAATTAAATAATAAATATCACAATGAAATAAATAATACACACAATGATATAAATACAAAATACAATGAAATAAATAAAAAATACAATGAAATAAATACATTTATTTATTTATTGTGTATTTTTTTTATATCATTGAGTTTTCTATTTATTTCTTTGTGGTTCTTATTTATTTCATTGTAACTTTTAATGTCAACCTATATATATTACATGATGCCACTTTTAGCTATTTAATCAAGTCCATAGGTCCAAAAATTAAAAAATAAATATCGCAATGAAATTAATAAAATCCACAATGAATTAGATAAAAAACACAATGATATAAATAAAAATACAATGAAATAAATAAAAAATACAATTAAATACATAAATGTATTTATTTATTGTGTAATGTTTTCTATTTTATTGCGTTTTATATTTATTTCATTGTGACTTTTAATTTCAACCTATATATATTACATGTTGCCACTTTTAGCTATTTCATAAGGTACATTGGTCCAAAAATGTTATAACAAATACCACAATGAAATATATAAAAAACGTAATGATATAAATAAAAAATGCAAATAAATAAATAAATACATGTATGTATTTTCTAGTGTTTTTCATTTAATTGTGCTTTTTATTTATTTATTTTGTTATTTATTTAATGGTTCTTTTATTTCATGCTGTCTTTTCAAAAGAATGGCTCCCATTTACAGGATAATGGTTTGACATCGCCGTCTGTCAATCAACAGGAACGGGGCGGGACCATGGGGCGGGACCTATTTGCTGATTGGGTAATCCCTGGCTCTGGATTACTTTGGTCTGTCTGTAAACATAGGAGACTGAAGCCAGCTCCGCCATTTTTAAATCCCACTGAATAACACTAGTGTTTTTATCTGTAGGTAAAGTAGGCCTATTATAATCGATTTTGAAGTAAAAGTTATGGCATATTTGAATGAGAATGACTTGAGGGATGTGATGTTTACTTTAGATTAGATAGTTGTTGTTTTTTTCGCGGACCCCCCGTGGACCCCCCCGCGATTTCCTCCCTCACAAAAATGATAGCCTACTTACTTGTTAATGTTTTTTTTTCTCCACACATTGGGTAAATAGATCAGAGAGAGAGAGAGAGAGAGAGAGAGAGAGAGAGAGAGAGAGAGAGAGAGAGAGAGAGAGAAGGTGTCAACGAGGTGGTCAGCAGTGTAAATGGCTCTTACAATTTAAATAAGGCTACAATGACCAGTTACAGATACACTTCATCCACCTGAAAGGTGCGAATAGTTGCTACTATACTTTTTGGGAGGGATGTTCAGCAATCAAAATGACCAAAAAAATGACAGTATCAGTATGCTCAGGTTTAAAAACGTGACAGTGCTTACAGACAAATTATATGCTTGGCTTGATTAATAAGCTAAATTGAAAAAAGAAAGAAAAAAACAGATTACAGGACAACAATATCAGATATCCCCATCATGCAAGAATAAAGACAGTAAACTCAAATAGCATTCAATGTGGTTAATTATGAAAAAATATGTAATCAGTTTCTTCAACTTGATTATAAAGTATGCAAGTATAAAGACCGTAAAACTATATATACATTGGGGGTGGTTAATAATGAATAATACGAATTAATATTTGATGGGGCGCTGGGTCCGCGGAAGTTTACAAAATTGTGGAGGGGGTCCTTTGGTCCTAAAAGGATGGGGACCCCTGAGATAGAGAATGCCAGTGTTAAACATTACTTACAGGGGCCCTGAAGGTTAAATCTGTACTCCAGGTTGAACACCTGTATATCGGTATCAGAGAATGAACATTTTTAATTGAATGTTCAATAAGGAGGTTCAAGCATGTTTGTTTTTACTTTATTTTCTTTTTTCCCCAGTTTTTTTTTCCATAAGCATAATTAGAGGGTATCCAACAACATAATTATGATTTGTTTTGGTTTTCATTTCATTTAATTGTATTATTTAAATATTGTGTTATATATACATCGTGGGTTTTCCTTTCCTTTAATGCCTATGCGAACCCGGGGTCTGGAGAAGGGGGTAAGAAGCGGCCTGGGATGTTTTACAATCACATGACCACCAGATCAGAGGACGAGAATGTCCCTATTTCTAGCAGGCAAACTATAGAGTACATTAATGATCACTGACTGATCTATGTACTGAAAATATATGCTTTTTTATGCTAGTGTGTGATGTTGTGTGAACTGTTTGTCCATACATAGTAATGTGATGTAATGTCTCTCCCCTCTGAAAAGCTTTAAAAAAAATAAAATACAAAGTTGGTAACCAAAAAAAATAAGCCGGTTCTTCAGAGGGTATCCAGATATATATGGTTTGTTTTTGTCTTTATTTTATGTTTTAAAATGTTTTGTTATACATAATTGTTTTCTTTTCTGAGGGTAAATTAGTAATGTCTGTGAGAACCCTGGGGTCTAGTGTGGTTTGTTTTGCAACCACAGGACAGCTATGTCATAGGAAGAGATATTGTTGTAAGCAAGCAAACAGCCGAATACATTAATATATATCACTGATAGACAATCTGTACACTGGAAAAAGAGGCACCTCTTTCATTTGCAGTGGGAATTTGTGTGAACTGTTTCTCTGCTTACATGACATTATATCTTATCTCAGGTACGTGATATAGGTATGTGTAAATATGTAGATAATGTGTTTACTTGATTGATCTCCGTTCCCCCTTGCACCCCACCCCCTTCTTTTTGTTCCCTTTCTTTTTTTCTATGGAAATAATATGATGGGAACTATGCACACAAACAAATTCACCCACTTTTTTACTTCTGTAAACCTGTGATGTGACAATAAAGCTGATTTTGAAGGGACCGGGCCGAGTTCGTAGTCAAAGAGGGCAGAGAGCTCCATTCTTTTCTTGCTCCCCTGATGAGGCAATCCACCCATAGGTATAGCCTGTGGGGTGCTCTCTCGCTTTCTCCAGGAATACCATTATCTACTCATGAGTCTTTTCTCCCTCCTCTAAGAAGTCTTGAAGAAGAACAGACACTACCATGCAGATGCTCCTCCACTTCCACAGCTGTTGAATCAATCTGTTATCGGGTTAAGCCGACAAAAGACATTAGAGTGTGCATCATCCCAGGTCTGAGCACCACTGATGACCATCGCTGTGGATCACTTCACTAGATCAGGCAAGCGACCATACAGCTGCATGTCAAACGTTATATGACTGTAGCTCATGCTGAGTGATGTATCTTAAGTAGGCAGTGGTACTGAGCACTGTATCAGGATGGGCAGGGGGCAAGTCAAGCAGCGGACAAAGACACTTATTGTTTTCAGCTTCATCACCATTGTGATCTTGCACAACATTATAAGCCAACCAGCCCAGGGGAAGAGTGGAGCTGACAGAGCCAAGCAGTGTCCTCCTTCTGTGCTCTTGAAACATGGCATCTTGGATAGCATCAGTTCTTGGTACTTGTTTTAGAGCTGGTATATAGAGACATCTTATTGGGGCCTGTATAATGCTCAATCTCTCTTATCAGCTAGACAAAGTTTCCCCGCTTCGAGGTACGAGGACGGGGGTAGTTTTAGTGATATGACCACAGTACCAGGAGTGGCTCCTCCAGTGAAGAGGATATCTGCTAGATTCTGCACAAACTGACTGGCTATGGCATGATTTGTGTGGTGACCATTGGCTGTGAAGACCACAAGATCAACATTATCCAACTGTGTATAGTCCCAAATTGTAAGATTTCAGAGACAGTTCCATACAGGTTCTGAACCAGATCTGAGATACCATGCTTATAAGCAAGCCTTGCCGAGCCCTGAGGCCCATAGGGCAGGAGCCTGTTTCCTTAGCGTAAGGCAGCTTTATGTACAAGCACATCCCCTGGACATGACGCTAGTATGTCGCAGGGACTTACCCCAATCCAACCATCGATGCTGTGCCAATCAGGGAGGCACTTTGCCTGCTAGAAATAGGGACATTCTCTTCCTCTGATCTGGTGGTCATGTGATTGTAAAACAATCCAGGCCGCTTCTTACCCCCTTCTCCAGACCCCGGGTTCGCATAGGCATTAAAGGAAAGGAAAACCCACGATGTATATATAACACAATATTCAAATAATACAACTAAATGAAATGAAAACAAAACAAATCATAATTATGTTGTTGGATACCCTCTAATTATGCGTATGGAAAAAACACTGGGGAAAAAATAAAATAAAATAAAAACAAACATGCTTGAACCTCCTTATTGAACATTCAATTAAAAATGTTCATTCTCTGATACCGATATACAGGTGTTCAACCTGGAGTACAGATTTAACCTTCAGGGCCGCTGTAAGTAATGTTTAACACTGGCATTCTCTATCTCAGGGGTCCCCATCCTTTTAGGACCAAAGGACCCCCTCCACAATTTTGTAAACTTCCGTGGACCCAGCGCCCCATCAAATATTAATTTGTATTATTCATTATTAACCACCCCCAATGTATATATAGTTTTACGGTCTTTATACTTGCATATAATCAAGTTGAAGTAACTGATTACATATTTTTTTCATTAACCACATTGAATGCTATTTGAGTTTACTGTCTTTATTCTTGCATGATGGGGATATCTGATATTGTTGTCCTGTAATCTGTTTTTTTCTTTCTTTTTTCAATTTAGCTTATTAATCAAGCCAAGCATATCATTTGTCTGTAAGCACTGTCACGTTTTTAAACCTGAGCATACTGATACTGTCATTTTTTTGGTCATTTTTATTGCTGAACATCCCTCCCAAAAAGTACAGTAGCAACTATTCGCACCTTTCAGGTGGATGAAGTGTATCTGTAACTGGTCATTGTAGCCTTATTTAAATTGTAAGAGCCATTTACACTGCTGACCACCTCCTTGACACCTTATTGTGGCAACTTCTCTCTCTCTCTCTCTCTCTCTCTCTCTCTCTCTCTCTCTCTCTCTCTCTCTCTCTCTCTCTCTCTCTCTCTCTCTCTCTCTCTCTGATCTATTTACCCAATGTGTGAAGAAAAAAAAACGATCTAATCTAAAGTAAACATCACATCCCTCAAGTCATTCTCATTCAAATATGCCATAACTTTTACTTCAAAATCGATTATAATAGGCCTACTTTACCTACAGATAAAAACACTAGTGTTATTCAGTGGGATTTAAAAATGGCGGAGCTGGCTTCAGTCTCCTATGTTTACAGACAGACCAAAGTAATCCAGAGCCAGGGATTACCCAATCAGCAAATAGGTCCCGCCCCATGGTCCCGCCCCGTTCCTGTTGATTGACAGACGGCGATGTCAAACCATTATCCTGTAAATGGGAGCCATTCTTTTGAAAAGACAGCATGAAATAAAAGAACCATTAAATAAATAACAAAATAAATAAATAAAAAGCACAATTAAATGAAAAACACTAGCAAATAAATACATGTATTTATTTATTTATTTGCATTTTTTATTTATATCATTACGTTTTTTATATATTTCATTGTGGTATTTGTTATAACATTTTTGGACCAATGTACCTTATGAAATAGCTAAAAGTGGCAACATGTAATATATATAGGTTGAAATTAAAAGTCACAATGAAATAAATATAAAACGCAATAAAATAGAAAACATTACACAATAAATAAATACATTTATGTATTTAATTGTATTTTTTATTTATTTCATTGTATTTTTATTTATATCATTGTGTTTTTTATCTAATTCATTGTGGATTTTATTACTTTCATTGCGATATTTATTTTTTAATTTTTGGACCTATGGACTTGATTAAATAGCTAAAAGTGGCATCATGTAATATATATAGGTTGACATTAAAAGTTACAATGAAATAAATAAGAACCACAAAGAAATAAATAGAAAACTCAATGATATAAAAAAAAATACACAATAAATAAATAAATGTATTTATTTCATTGTATTTTTTATTTATTTAATTGTATTTTGTATTTATATCATTGTGTGTATTATTTATTTCATTGTGATATTTATTATTTAATTTTTGGACCTATGGACTTCCATAGGTGACTGTGTGTTGTACCTAAAAGTGCCCAAATAGAATCCCAATGCACTATACATGGGCCCAAATGCCTTCCTTATGACAAAACTGACACTCATTTTCTTAAAAAAATCATTGGTCAAAATAGCCTTTTCATGCTGAGAGAAGCACTTTGGTGACGTTTAACTGTAACTTGTTCCCAGTACAGTCTAAGTGGCTGGCGACTGTGTGACTTGGCTAAAAGTGGCCAAATAGAAGCCCAATCCACAATACATGAGCCCAAAGGCCTTCCTTATGACTAAACTGACACCCACTTTCTTAAAAATATCATCGGTCTAAATAGCCTTTTCAGGCTGAGAGAAGCACTTTGGTGACATTTGGCTGTAACTTGTTCCCAGTACATTCTAAGTGGCTGCTGACTGTGTGACTTGGTTAAAAGTGGCCAAATAGAAGCCCAATCCACAATACATGAGCCCAAAGGCCTTCCTTATGACTAAACTGACACCCACTTTCTTAAAAATATCAAGGGTCTAAATAGCCTTTTCAGGCTGAGAGAAGCACTTTGGTGACATTTGGCTGTAACTTGTTCCCAGTACATTCTGAGTGGCTGGCTACTGTGTGTTGTACCTAAAAGTGCCCAAATAGAATCCCGATGCACTATACATGGGCCCAAATGCCTTCCTTATGACAAATCGGACACTCATTTTCTTTGAAAAATGCATTGGTCAAAGTAGCCTTTTCAGGCTGAGAGAAGCACTTTGGTGACGTTTAACTGTAACTTGTTCCCAGTACAGTCTAAGTGGCTGCTGACTGTGTGACTTGGCTAAAAGTGGCCAAATAGAAGGCAAATCCACAATACAAGAGCCCAAAGGCCTTCCTTATGACTAAACTGACACCCACTTTCTTAAAAATATCATGGGTCTAAATAGCCTTTTCAGGCTGAGAGAAGCACTTTGGTGACATTTGGCTGTAACTTTTTCCCAGTACATTCTGAGTGGCTGGCGACTGTGTGTTGTACCTAAAAGTGCCCAAATAGAATCCCAATGCACTATACATGGGCCCAAATGCCTTCCTTATGACAAAACTGACACTCATTTTCTTAAAAATATCATTGGTCAAAATAGCCTTTTCAGGCTGAGAGAAGCACTTTGGTGACATTTGGCTGTAACTTGTTCCCAGTACATTCTGAGTGGCTGGCGACTGTGTGTTGTACCTAAAAGTGCCCAAATAGAATCCCAATGCACTATACATGGGCCCAAATGCCTTCCTTATGACAAAACTGACACTCATTTTCTTAAAAATATCATTGGTCAAAATAGCCTTTTCAGGCTGAGAGAAGCACTTTGGTGACGTTTAACTGTAACTTGTTCCCAGTACAGTCTAAGTGGCTGCTGACTGTGTGACTTGGCTAAAAGTGCCCAAATAGAAGCCCAATCCACAATACATGAGCCCAAAGGCCTTCCTTATGACTAAACTGACACCCACTTTCTTAAAAATATCATGGGTCTAAATAGCCTTTTCAGGCTGAGAGAAGCACTTTGGTGACATTTGGCTGTAACTTGTTCCCAGTAAATTCTGAGTGGCTGGTGACTGTGTGTTGTACCTAAAAGTGCCCAAATAGAATCCCAATGCACTATACATGGGCCCAAATGCCTTCCTTATGACAAAACTGACACTCATTTTCTTAAAAATATCATTGGTCTAAATAGCCTTTTCAGGCTGAGAGAAGCACTTTGGTGACATTTGGCTGTAACTTGTTCCCAGTACATTCTGAGTGGCTGGTGACTGTGTGTTGTACTTAAAAGTGCCCAAATAGAATCCCAATGCACTATACATGGGCCCAAATGCCTTCCTTATGACAAAACTGACACTCATTTTCTTTAAAAAAATCATTGGTCAAAATAGCCTTTTCAGGCTGAGAGAAGCACTTTGGTGACATTTAACTGTAACTTGTTCCCAGTACAGTCTGAGTGTCTGGTGACTGTGTGTTGTACCTAAAAGTGCCCAAATAGAATCCCAATGCACTATACATGGGCCCAAATGCCTTCCTTATGACAAAACTGACACTCATTTTCTTAAAAAAATCATTGGTCAAAATAGCCTTTTCATGCTGAGAGAAGCACTTTGGTGACGTTTAACTGTAACTTGTTCCCAGTACAGTCTAAGTGGCTGGCGACTGTGTGACTTGGCTAAAAGTGGCCAAATAGAAGCCCAATCCACAATACATGAGCCCAAAGGCCTTCCTTATGACTAAACTGACACCCACTTTCTTAAAAATATCATCGGTCTAAATAGCCTTTTCAGGCTGAGAGAAGCACTTTGGTGACATTTGGCTGTAACTTGTTCCCAGTACATTCTAAGTGGCTGCTGACTGTGTGACTTGGTTAAAAGTGGCCAAATAGAAGCCCAATCCACAATACATGAGCCCAAAGGCCTTCCTTATGACTAAACTGACACCCACTTTCTTAAAAATATCAAGGGTCTAAATAGCCTTTTCAGGCTGAGAGAAGCACTTTGGTGACATTTGGCTGTAACTTGTTCCCAGTACATTCTGAGTGGCTGGCTACTGTGTGTTGTACCTAAAAGTGCCCAAATAGAATCCCGATGCACTATACATGGGCCCAAATGCCTTCCTTATGACAAATCGGACACTCATTTTCTTTGAAAAATGCATTGGTCAAAGTAGCCTTTTCAGGCTGAGAGAAGCACTTTGGTGACGTTTAACTGTAACTTGTTCCCAGTACAGTCTAAGTGGCTGCTGACTGTGTGACTTGGCTAAAAGTGGCCAAATAGAAGCCCAATCCACAATACATGAGCCCAAAGGCCTTCCTTATGACTAAACTGACACCCACTTTCTTAAAAATATCATGGGTCTAAATAGCCTTTTCAGGCTGAGAGAAGCACTTTGGTGACATTTGGCTGTAACTTGTTCCCAGTAAATTCTGAGTGGCTGGTGACTGTGTGTTGTACCTATAAGTGCCCAAATAGAATCCCAATGCACTATACATGGGCCCAAATGTCTTCCTTATGACAAAACTGACACTCATTTTCTTAAAAATATCATTGGTCAAAATAGCCTTTTCAGGCTGAGAGAAGCACTTTGGTGACGTTTAACTGTAACTTCTTCCCAGTACAGTCTAAGTGGCTGCTGACTGTGTGACTTGGCTAAAAGTGGCCAAATAGAAGCCCAATCCACAATACATGAGCCCAAAGGCCTTCCTTATGACTAAACTGACACCCACTTTCTTAAAAATATCATGGGTCTAAATAGCCTTTTCAGGCTGAGAGAAGCACTTTGGTGACATTTGGCTGTAACTTGTTCCCAGTACATTCTAAGTGGCTGCTGACTGTGTGACTTGGTTAAAAGTGGCCAAATAGAAGCCCAATCCACAATACATGAGCCCAAAGGCCTTCCTTATGACTAAACTGACACCCACTTTCTTAAAAATATCAAGGGTCTAAATAGCCTTTTCAGGCTGAGAGAAGCACTTTGGTGACATTTGGCTGTAACTTGTTCCCAGTAAATTCTGAGTGGCTTGGTGACTGTGTGTTGTACCTAAAAGTGCCCAAATAGAATCCCAATGCACTATACATGGGCCCAAATGCCTTCCTTATGACAAATCGGACACTCATTTTCTTTAAAAAATCATTGGTCAAAATAGCCTTTTCAGGCTGAGAGAAGCACTTTGGTGACATTTAACTGTAACTTGTTCCCAGTACAGTCTAAGTGGCTGCTGACTGTGTGACTTGGTTAAAAGTGGCCAAATAGAAGCCCAATCCACAATACATGAGCCCAAAGGCCTTCCTTATGACTAAACTGACACCCACTTTCTTAAAAAAATCATTAGTCAAAATAGCCTTTTCAGGCTGAGAGAAGCACTTTGGTGACATTTAACTGTAACTTGTTCCCAGTACAGTCTGAGTGGCTGGTGACTGTGTGTTGCACCTAAAAGTGCCCAAATAGAATCCCAATGCACTATACATGGGCCCAAAGGCCTTCCTTATGACTAAACTGACACCCACTTTCTTAAAAATATCATGGGTCTAAATAGCCTTTTCAGGCTGAGAGAAGCACTTTGGTGACATTTAACTGTAACTTGTTCCCAGTACAGTCTAAGTGGCTGCTGACTTGTGTGACTTGGTTAAAAGTGGCCAAATAGAAGCCCAATCCACAATACATGAGCCCAAAGGCCTTCCTTATGACTAAACTGACACCCACTTTCTTAAAAATATCATGGGTCTAAATAGCCTTTTCAGGCTGAGAGAAGCACTTTGGTGACATTTGGCTGTAACTTGTTCCCAGTACATTCTGAGTGGCTGGCGACTGTGTGTTGTACCTAAAAGTGCCCAAATAGAATCCCAATGCACTATACATGGGCCCAAATGCCTTCCTTATGACAAAACTGACACTCATTTTCTTTAAAAAAATCATTGGTCAAAATAGCCTTTTCAGGCTGAGAGAAGCACTTTGGTGACATTTAACTGTAACTTGTTCCCAGTACAGTCTGAGTGTCTGGTGACTGTGTGTTGTACCTAAAAGTGCCCAAATAGAATCCCAATGCACTATACATGGGCCCAAATGCCTTCCTTATGACAAAACTGACACTCATTTTCTTAAAAAAATCATTGGTCAAAATAGCCTTTTCATGCTGAGAGAAGCACTTTGGTGACGTTTAACTGTAACTTGTTCCCAGTACAGTCTAAGTGGCTGGCGACTGTGTGACTTGGCTAAAAGTGGCCAAATAGAAGCCCAATCCACAATACATGAGCCCAAAGGCCTTCCTTATGACTAAACTGACACCCACTTTCTTAAAAATATCATCGGTCTAAATAGCCTTTTCAGGCTGAGAGAAGCACTTTGGTGACATTTGGCTGTAACTTGTTCCCAGTACATTCTAAGTGGCTGCTGACTGTGTGACTTGGTTAAAAGTGGCCAAATAGAAGCCCAATCCACAATACATGAGCCCAAAGGCCTTCCTTATGACTAAACTGACACCCACTTTCTTAAAAATATCATGGGTCTAAATAGCCTTTTCAGGCTGAGAGAAGCACTTTGGTGACATTTGGCTGTAACTTGTTCCCAGTACATTCTGAGTGGCTGGCTACTGTGTGTTGTACCTAAAAGTGCCCAAATAGAATCCCAATGCACTATACATGGGCCCAAATGCCTTCCTTATGACAAATCGGACACTCATTTTCTTTGAAAAATGCATTGGTCAAAGTAGCCTTTTCAGGCTGAGAGAAGCACTTTGGTGACGTTTAACTGTAACTTGTTCCCAGTACAGTCTAAGTGGCTGCTGACTGTGTGACTTGGCTAAAAGTGGCCAAATAGAAGGCAAATCCACAATACAAGAGCCCAAAGGCCTTCCTTATGACTAAACTGACACCCACTTTCTTAAAAATATCATGGGTCTAAATAGCCTTTTCAGGCTGAGAGAAGCACTTTGGTGACATTTGGCTGTAACTTTTTCCCAGTACATTCTGAGTGGCTGGCGACTGTGTGTTGTACCTAAAAGTGCCCAAATAGAATCCCAATGCACTATACATGGGCCCAAATGCCTTCCTTATGACAAAACTGACACTCATTTTCTTAAAAATATCATTGGTCAAAATAGCCTTTTCAGGCTGAGAGAAGCACTTTGGTGACATTTGGCTGTAACTTGTTCCCAGTACATTCTGAGTGGCTGGCGACTGTGTGTTGTACCTAAAAGTGCCCAAATAGAATCCCAATGCACTATACATGGGCCCAAATGCCTTCCTTATGACAAAACTGACACTCATTTTCTTAAAAATATCATTGGTCAAAATAGCCTTTTCAGGCTGAGAGAAGCACTTTGGTGACGTTTAACTGTAACTTGTTCCCAGTACAGTCTAAGTGGCTGCTGACTGTGTGACTTGGCTAAAAGTGGCCAAATAGAAGCCCAATCCACAATACATGAGCCCAAAGGCCTTCCTTATGACTAAACTGACACCCACTTTCTTAAAAATATCATGGGTCTAAATAGCCTTTTCAGGCTGAGAGAAGCACTTTGGTGACATTTGGCTGTAACTTGTTCCCAGTAAATTCTGAGTGGCTGGTGACTGTGTGTTGTACCTAAAAGTGCCCAAATAGAATCCCAATGCACTATACATGGGCCCAAATGCCTTCCTTATGACAAAACTGACACTCATTTTCTTAAAAATATCATTGGTCTAAATAGCCTTTTCAGGCTGAGAGAAGCACTTTGGTGACATTTGGCTGTAACTTGTTCCCAGTACATTCTGAGTGGCTGGCGACTGTGTGTTGTACCTAAAAGTGCCCAAATAGAATCCCAATGCACTATACATGGGCCCAAATGCCTTCCTTATGACAAAACTGACACTCATTTTCTTAAAAATATCATTGGTCAAAATAGCCTTTTCAGGCTGAGAGAAGCACTTTGGTGACGTTTAACTGTAACTTGTTCCCAGTACAGTCTAAGTGGCTGCTGACTGTGTGACTTGGCTAAAAGTGGCCAAATAGAAGCCCAATCCACAATACATGAGCCCAAAGGCCTTCCTTATGACTAAACTGACACCCACTTTCTTAAAAATATCATGGGTCTAAATAGCCTTTTCAGGCTGAGAGAAGCACTTTGGTGACATTTGGCTGTAACTTGTTCCCAGTAAATTCTGAGTGGCTGGTGACTGTGTGTTGTACCTATAAGTGCCCAAATAGAATCCCAATGCACTATACATGGGCCCAAATGTCTTCCTTATGACAAAACTGACACTCATTTTCTTAAAAATATCATTGGTCAAAATAGCCTTTTCAGGCTGAGAGAAGCACTTTGGTGACGTTTAACTGTAACTTCTTCCCAGTACAGTCTAAGTGGCTGCTGACTGTGTGACTTGGCTAAAAGTGGCCAAATAGAAGCCCAATCCACAATACATGAGCCCAAAGGCCTTCCTTATGACTAAACTGACACCCACTTTCTTAAAAATATCATGGGTCTAAATAGCCTTTTCAGGCTGAGAGAAGCACTTTGGTGACATTTGGCTGTAACTTGTTCCCAGTAAATTCTGAGTGGCTTGGTGACTGTGTGTTGTACCTAAAAGTGCCCAAATAGAATCCCAATGCACTATACATGGGCCCAAATGCCTTCCTTATGACAAATCGGACACTCATTTTCTTTAAAAAATCATTGGTCAAAATAGCCTTTTCAGGCTGAGAGAAGCACTTTGGTGACATTTAACTGTAACTTGTTCCCAGTACAGTCTAAGTGGCTGCTGACTGTGTGACTTGGTTAAAAGTGGCCAAATAGAAGCCCAATCCACAATACATGAGCCCAAAGGCCTTCCTTATGACTAAACTGACACCCACTTTCTTAAAAAAATCATTAGTCAAAATAGCCTTTTCAGGCTGAGAGAAGCACTTTGGTGACATTTAACTGTAACTTGTTCCCAGTACAGTCTGAGTGGCTGGTGACTGTGTGTTGCACCTAAAAGTGCCCAAATAGAATCCCAATGCACTATACATGGGCCCAAAGGCCTTCCTTATGACTAAACTGACACCCACTTTCTTAAAAATATCATGGGTCTAAATAGCCTTTTCAGGCTGAGAGAAGCACTTTGGTGACATTTAACTGTAACTTGTTCCCAGTACAGTCTAAGTGGCTGCTGACTTGTGTGACTTGGTTAAAAGTGGCCAAATAGAAGCCCAATCCACAATACATGAGCCCAAAGGCCTTCCTTATGACTAAACTGACACCCACTTTCTTAAAAATATCATGGGTCTAAATAGCCTTTTCAGGCTGAGAGAAGCACTTTGGTGACATTTGGCTGTAACTTGTTCCCAGTACATTCTGAGTGGCTGGCGACTGTGTGTTGTACCTAAAAGTGCCCAAATAGAATCCCAATGCACTATACATGGGCCCAAATGCCTTCCTTATGACAAAACTGACACTCATTTTCTTAAAAATATCATTGGTCAAAATAGCCTTTTCAGGCTGAGAGAAGCACTTTGGTGACGTTTAACTGTAACTTGTTCCCAGTACAGTCTAAGTGGCTGCTGACTGTGTGACTTGGCTAAAAGTGGCCAAATAGAAGGCAAATCCACAATACAAGAGCCCAAAGGCCTTCCTTATGACTAAACTGACACCCACTTTCTTAAAAATATCATGGGTCTAAATAGCCTTTTCAGGCTGAGAGAAGCACTTTGGTGACATTTGGCTGTAACTTGTTCCCAGTACATTCTGAGTGGCTGGCGACTGTGTGTTGTACCTAAAAGTGCCCAAATAGAATCCCGATGCACTATACATGGGCCCAAATGCCTTCCTTATGACAAAACTGACACTCATTTTCTTAAAAATATCATTGGTCAAAATAGCCTTTTCAGGCTGAGAGAAGCACTTTGGTGACGTTTAACTGTAACTTGTTCCCAGTACAGTCTAAGTGGCTGCTGACTGTGTGACTTGGTTAAAAGTGGCCAAATAGAAGCCCAATCCACAATACATGAGCCCAAAGGCCTTCCTTAGGACTAAACTGACACCCACTTTCTTAAAAAAATCATTGGTCAAAATAGCCTTTTCAGGCTGAGAGAAGCACTTTGGTGACATTTAACTGTAACTTGTTCCCAGTACAGTCTGAGTGTCTGGTGACTGTGTGTTGTACCTAAAAGTGCCCAAATAGAATCCCAATGCACTATACATGGGCCCAAATGCCTTCCTTATGACAAAACTGACACTCATTTTCTTAAAAAAATCATTGGTCAAAATAGCCTTTTCATGCTGAGAGAAGCACTTTGGTGACGTTTAACTGTAACTTGTTCCCAGTACAGTCTAAGTGGCTGGCGACTGTGTGACTTGGCTAAAAGTGGCCAAATAGAAGCCCAATCCACAATACATGAGCCCAAAGGCCTTCCTTATGACTAAACTGACACCCACTTTCTTAAAAATATCATCGGTCTAAATAGCCTTTTCAGGCTGAGAGAAGCACTTTGGTGACATTTGGCTGTAACTTGTTCCCAGTACATTCTAAGTGGCTGCTGACTGTGTGACTTGGTTAAAAGTGGCCAAATAGAAGCCCAATCCACAATACATGAGCCCAAAGGCCTTCCTTATGACTAAACTGACACCCACTTTCTTAAAAATATCATGGGTCTAAATAGCCTTTTCAGGCTGAGAGAAGCACTTTGGTGACATTTGGCTGTAACCTTTTCCCAGTACATTCTGAGTGGCTGGCTACTGTGTGTTGTACCTAAAAGTGCCCAAATAGAATCCCAATGCACTATACATGGGCCCAAATGCCTTCCTTATGACAAATCGGACACTCATTTTCTTTGAAAAATGCATTGGTCAAAGTAGCCTTTTCAGGCTGAGAGAAGCACTTTGGTGACGTTTAACTGTAACTTGTTCCCAGTACAGTCTAAGTGGCTGCTGACTGTGTGACTTGGCTAAAAGTGGCCAAATAGAAGGCAAATCCACAATACAAGAGCCCAAAGGCCTTCCTTATGACTAAACTGACACCCACTTTCTTAAAAATATCATGGGTCTAAATAGCCTTTTCAGGCTGAGAGAAGCACTTTGGTGACATTTGGCTGTAACTTTTTCCCAGTACATTCTGAGTGGCTGGCGACTGTGTGTTGTACCTAAAAGTGCCCAAATAGAATCCCAATGCACTATACATGGGCCCAAATGCCTTCCTTATGACAAAACTGACACTCATTTTCTTAAAAATATCATTGGTCAAAATAGCCTTTTCAGGCTGAGAGAAGCACTTTGGTGACATTTGGCTGTAACTTGTTCCCAGTACATTCTGAGTGGCTGGCGACTGTGTGTTGTACCTAAAAGTGCCCAAATAGAATCCCAATGCACTATACATGGGCCCAAATGCCTTCCTTATGACAAAACTGACACTCATTTTCTTAAAAATATCATTGGTCAAAATAGCCTTTTCAGGCTGAGAGAAGCACTTTGGTGACGTTTAACTGTAACTTGTTCCCAGTACAGTCTAAGTGGCTGCTGACTGTGTGACTTGGCTAAAAGTGGCCAAATAGAAGCCCAATCCACAATACATGAGCCCAAAGGCCTTCCTTATGACTAAACTGACACCCACTTTCTTAAAAATATCATGGGTCTAAATAGCCTTTTCAGGCTGAGAGAAGCACTTTGGTGACATTTGGCTGTAACTTGTTCCCAGTAAATTCTGAGTGGCTGGTGACTGTGTATTGTACCTAAAAGTGCCCAAATAGAATCCCAATGCACTATACATGGGCCCAAATGCCTTCCTTATGACAAAACTGACACTCATTTTCTTAAAAATATCATTGGTCAAAATAGCCTTTTCAGGCTGAGAGAAGCACTTTGGTGACGTTTAACTGTAACTTCTTCCCAGTACAGTCTAAGTGGCTGCTGACTGTGTGACTTGGCTAAAAGTGGCCAAATAGAAGCCCAATCCACAATACATGAGCCCAAAGGCCTTCCTTATGACTAAACTGACACCCACTTTCTTAAAAATATCATGGGTCTAAATAGCCTTTTCAGGCTGAGAGAAGCACTTTGGTGACATTTGGCTGTAACTTGTTCCCAGTAAATTCTGAGTGGCTTGGTGACTGTGTGTTGTACCTAAAAGTGCCCAAATAGAATCCCAATGCACTATACATGGGCCCAAATGCGTTCCTTATGACAAATCGGACACTCATTTTCTTTAAAAAATCATTGGTCAAAATAGCCTTTTCAGGCTGAGAGAAGCACTTTGGTGACATTTAACTGTAACTTGTTCCCAGTACAGTCTAAGTGGCTGCTGACTGTGTGACTTGGTTAAAAGTGGCCAAATAGAAGCCCAATCCACAATACATGAGCCCAAAGGCCTTCCTTATGACTAAACTGACACCCACTTTCTTAAAAAAATCATTAGTCAAAATAGCCTTTTCAGGCTGAGAGAAGCACTTTGGTGACATTTAACTGTAACTTGTTCCCAGTACAGTCTGAGTGGCTGGTGACTGTGTGTTGTACCTAAAAGTGCCCAAATAGAATCCCAATGCACTATACATGGGCCCAAAGGCCTTCCTTATGACTAAACTGACACCCACTTTCTTAAAAATATCATGGGTCTAAATAGCCTTTTCAGGCTGAGAGAAGCACTTTGGTGACATTTGGCTGTAACTTGTTCCCAGTACATTCTGAGTGGCTGGTGACTGTGTGTTGTACCTAAAAGTGCCCAAATAGAATCCCAATGCACTATACATGGGCCCAAATGCCTTCCTTATGACAAAACTGACACTCATTTTCTTTAAAAAATCATTGGTCAAAATAGCCTTTTCAGGCTGAGAGAAGCACTTTGGTGACATTTAACTGTAACTTGTTCCCAGTACAGTCTAAGTGGCTGCTGACTGTGTGACTTGGCTAAAAGTGGCCAAATAGAAGCCCAATCCACAATACATGAGACCAAAGGCCTTCCTTATGACTAAACTGACACCCACTTTCTTAAAAATATCATGGGTCTAAATAGCCTTTTCAGGCTGAGAGAAGCACTTTGGTGACATTTGGCTGTAACTTGTTCCCAGTACATTCTGAGTGGCTGGCGACTGTGTGTTGTACCTAAAAGTGCCCAAATAGAATCCCAATGCACTATACATGGGCCCAAATGCCTTCCTTATGACAAAACTGACACTCATTTTCTAAAAAATATCATTGGTCAAAATAGCCTTTTCAGGCTGAGAGAAGCACTTTGGTGACGTTTAACTGTAACTTGTTCCCAGTACAGTCTAAGTGGCTGCTGACTGTGTGACTTGGCTAAAAGTGGCCAAATAGAAGGCAAATCCACAATACAAGAGCCCAAAGGCCTTCCTTATGACTAAACTGACACCCACTTTCTTAAAAATATCATGGGTCTAAATAGCCTTTTCAGGCTGAGAGAAGCACTTTGGTGACATTGGGCTGTAACTTGTTCCCAGTACATTCTGAGTGGCTGGCGACTGTGTGTTGTACCTAAAAGTGCCCAAATAGAATCCCAATGCACTATACATGGGCCCAAATGCCTTCCTTATGAAAAATCGGACACTCATTTTCTTTGAAAAATGCATTGGTCAAAGTAGCCTTTTCAGGCTGAGAGAAGCACTTTGGTGACGTTTAACTGTAACTTGTTCCCAGTACAGTCTAAGTGGCTGCTGACTGTGTGACTTGGCTAAAAGTGGCCAAATAGAAGCCCAATCCACAATACATGAGCCCAAAGGCCTTCCTTATGACTAAACTGACACCCACTTTCTTAAAAATATCATGGGTCTAAATAGCCTTTTCAGGCTGAGAGAAGCACTTTGGTGACATTTGGCTGTAACTTGTTCCCAGTACATTCTGAGTGGCTGGCGACTGTGTGTTGTACCTAAAAGTGCCCAAATAGAATCCCAATGCACTATACATGGGCCCAAATGCCTTCCTTATGAAAAATCGGACACTCATTTTCTTTGAAAAATGCATTGGTCAAAGTAGCCTTTTCAGGCTGAGAGAAGCACTTTGGTGACGTTTAACTGTAACTTGTTCCCAGTACAATCTAAGTGGCTGCTGACTGTGTGACTTGGCTAAAAGTGGCCAAAAAGAAGGCAAATCCACAATACAAGAGCCCAAAGGCCTTCCTTATGACTAAACTGACACCCACTTTCTTAAAAATATCATGGGTCTAAATAGCCTTTTCAGGCTGAGAGAAGCACTTTGGTGACATTTGGCTGTAACTTGTTCCCAGTACATTCTGAGTGGCTGGCGACTGTGTGTTGTACCTAAAAGTGCCCAAATAGAATCCCAATGCACTATACATGGGCCCAAATGCCTTCCTTATGACTAAACTGACACCCACTTTCTTAAAAATATCATGGGTCTAAATAGCCTTTTCAGGCTGAGAGAAGCACTTTGGTGACATTTGGCTGTAACTTGTTCCCAGTACATTCTGAGTGGCTGGCGACTGTGTGTTGTACCTAAAAGTGCCCAAATAGAATCCCAATGCACTATACATGGGCCCAAATGCCTTCCTTATGAAAAATCGGACACTCATTTTCTTTGAAAAATGCATTGGTCAAAGTAGTCTTTTCAGGCTGAGAGAAGCACTTTGGTGACGTTTAACTGTAACTTGTTCCCAGTACAGTCTAAGTGGCTGCTGACTGTGTGACTTGGCTAAAAGTGGCCAAATAGAAGCCCAATCCACAATACATGAGCCCAAAGGCCTTCCTTATGACTAAACTGACACCCACTTTCTTAAAAATATCATGGGTCTAAATAGCCTTTTCAGGCTGAGAGAAGCACTTTGGTGACATTTGGCTGTAACTTGTTCCCAGTACATTCTGAGTGGCTGGCGACTGTGTGTTGTACCTAAAAGTGCCCAAATAGAATCCCAATGCACTATACATGGGCCCAAATGCCTTCCTTATGACAAAACTGACACTCATTTTCTTAAAAATATCATTGGTCAAAATAGCCTTTTCAGGCTGAGAGAAGCACTTTGGTGACGTTTAACTGTAACTTCTTCCCAGTACAGTCTAAGTGGCTGCTGACTGTGTGACTTGGCTAAAAGTGGCCAAATAGAAGCCCAATCCACAATACATGAGCCCAAAGGCCTTCCTTATGACTAAACTGACACCCACTTTCTTAAAAATATCATGGGTCTAAATAGCCTTTTCAGGCTGAGAGAAGTACTTTGGTGACATTTGGCTGTAACTTGTTCCCAGTACATTCTGAGTGGCTGGTGACTGTGTGTTGTACCTAAAAGTGCCCAAATAGAATCCCAATGCACTATACATGGGCCCAAATGCCTTCCTTATGACAAAACTGACACTCATTTTCTTTAAAAAATCATCGGTCAAAATAGCCTTTTCAGGCTGAGAGAAGCACTTTGGTGACATTTAACTGTAACTTGTTCCCAGTACAGTCTAAGTGGCTGCTGACTGTGTGACTTGGTTAAAAGTGGCCAAATAGAAGCCCAATCCACAATACATGAGCCCAAAGGCCTTCCTTATGACTAAACTGACACCCACTTTCTTAAAAATATCATGGGTCTAAATAGCCTTTTCAGGCTGAGAGAAGCACTTTGGTGACATTTGGCTGTAACTTGTTCCCAGTACATTCTGAGTGGCTGGCGACTGTGTGTTGTACCTAAAAGTGCCCAAATAGAATCCCAATGCACTATACATGGGCCCAAATGCCTTCCTTATGAAAAATCGGACACTCATTTTCTTTGAAAAATGCATTGGTCAAAGTAGCCTTTTCAGGCTGAGAGAAGCACTTTGGTGACGTTTAACTGTAACTTGTTCCCAGTACAATCTAAGTGGCTGCTGACTGTGTGACTTGGCTAAAAGTGGCCAAATAGAAGGCAAATCCACAATACAAGAGCCCAAAGGCCTTCCTTATGACTAAACTGACACCCACTTTCTTAAAAATATCATGGGTCTAAATAGCCTTTTCAGGCTGAGAGAAGCACTTTGGTGACATTTGGCTGTAACTTGTTCCGAGTACATTCTGAGTGGCTGGCGACTGTGTGTTGTACCTAAAAGTGCCCAAATAGAATCCCAATGCACTATACATGGGCCCAAATGCCTTCCTTATGACTAAACTGACACCCACTTTCTTAAAAATATCATTGGTCAAAATAGCCTTTTCAGGCTGAGAGAAGCACTTTGGTGACGTTTAACTGTAACTTGTTCCCAGTACAGTCTAAGTGGCTGCTGACTGTGTGACTTGGCTAAAAGTGGCCAAATAGAAGCCCAATCCACAATACATGAGCCCAAAGGCCTTCCTTATGACTAAACTGACACCCACTTTCTTAAAAATATCATGGGTCTAAATAGCCTTTTCAGGCTGAGAGAAGCACTTTGGTGACATTTGGCTGTAACTTGTTCCCAGTAAATTCTGAGTGGCTGGTGACTGTGTGTTGTACCTATAAGTGCCCAAATAGAATCCCAATGCACTATACATGGGCCCAAATGTCTTCCTTATGACAAAACTGACACTCATTTTCTTAAAAATATCATTGGTCAAAATAGCCTTTTCAGGCTGAGAGAAGCACTTTGGTGACGTTTAACTGTAACTTCTTCCCAGTACAGTCTAAGTGGCTGCTGACTGTGTGACTTGGCTAAAAGTGGCCAAATAGAAGCCCAATCCACAATACATGAGCCCAAAGGCCTTCCTTATGACTAAACTGACACCCACTTTCTTAAAAATATCATGGGTCTAAATAGCCTTTTCAGGCTGAGAGAAGCACTTTGGTGACATTTGGCTGTAACTTGTTCCCAGTAAATTCTGAGTGGCTTGGTGACTGTGTGTTGTACCTAAAAGTGCCCAAATAGAATCCCAATGCACTATACATGGGCCCAAATGCGTTCCTTATGACAAATCGGACACTCATTTTCTTTAAAAAATCATTGGTCAAAATAGCCTTTTCAGGCTGAGAGAAGCACTTTGGTGACATTTAACTGTAACTTGTTCCCAGTACAGTCTAAGTGGCTGCTGACTGTGTGACTTGGTTAAAAGTGGCCAAATAGAAGCCCAATCCACAATACATGAGCCCAAAGGCCTTCCTTATGACTAAACTGACACCCACTTTCTTAAAAAAATCATTAGTCAAAATAGCCTTTTCAGGCTGAGAGAAGCACTTTGGTGACATTTAACTGTAACTTGTTCCCAGTACAGTCTGAGTGGCTGGTGACTGTGTGTTGTACCTAAAAGTGCCCAAATAGAATCCCAATGCACTATACATGGGCCCAAAGGCCTTCCTTATGACTAAACTGACACCCACTTTCTTAAAAATATCATGGGTCTAAATAGCCTTTTCAGGCTGAGAGAAGCACTTTGGTGACATTTGGCTGTAACTTGTTCCCAGTACATTCTGAGTGGCTGGTGACTGTGTGTTGTACCTAAAAGTGCCCAAATAGAATCCCAATGCACTATACATGGGCCCAAATGCCTTCCTTATGACAAAACTGACACTCATTTTCTTTAAAAAATCATTGGTCAAAATAGCCTTTTCAGGCTGAGAGAAGCACTTTGGTGACATTTAACTGTAACTTGTTCCCAGTACAGTCTAAGTGGCTGCTGACTGTGTGACTTGGCTAAAAGTGGCCAAATAGAAGCCCAATCCACAATACATGAGCCCAAAGGCCTTCCTTATGACTAAACTGACACCCACTTTCTTAAAAATATCATGGGTCTAAATAGCCTTTTCAGGCTGAGAGAAGCACTTTGGTGACATTTGGCTGTAACTTGTTCCCAGTACATTCTGAGTGGCTGGCGACTGTGTGTTGTACCTAAAAGTGCCCAAATAGAATCCCAATGCACTATACATGGGCCCAAATGCCTTCCTTATGACAAAACTGACACTCATTTTCTAAAAAATATCATTGGTCAAAATAGCCTTTTCAGGCTGAGAGAAGCACTTTGGTGACGTTTAACTGTAACTTGTTCCCAGTACAGTCTAAGTGGCTGCTGACTGTGTGACTTGGCTAAAAGTGGCCAAATAGAAGGCAAATCCACAATACAAGAGCCCAAAGGCCTTCCTTATGACTAAACTGACACCCACTTTCTTAAAAATATCATGGGTCTAAATAGCCTTTTCAGGCTGAGAGAAGCACTTTGGTGACATTGGGCTGTAACTTGTTCCCAGTACATTCTGAGTGGCTGGCGACTGTGTGTTGTACCTAAAAGTGCCCAAATAGAATCCCAATGCACTATACATGGGCCCAAATGCCTTCCTTATGAAAAATCGGACACTCATTTTCTTTGAAAAATGCATTGGTCAAAGTAGCCTTTTCAGGCTGAGAGAAGCACTTTGGTGACGTTTAACTGTAACTTGTTCCCAGTACAGTCTAAGTGGCTGCTGACTGTGTGACTTGGCTAAAAGTGGCCAAATAGAAGCCCAATCCACAATACATGAGCCCAAAGGCCTTCCTTATGACTAAACTGACACCCACTTTCTTAAAAATATCATGGGTCTAAATAGCCTTTTCAGGCTGAGAGAAGCACTTTGGTGACATTTGGCTGTAACTTGTTCCCAGTACATTCTGAGTGGCTGGCGACTGTGTGTTGTACCTAAAAGTGCCCAAATAGAATCCCAATGCACTATACATGGGCCCAAATGCCTTCCTTATGAAAAATCGGACACTCATTTTCTTTGAAAAATGCATTGGTCAAAGTAGCCTTTTCAGGCTGAGAGAAGCACTTTGGTGACGTTTAACTGTAACTTGTTCCCAGTACAATCTAAGTGGCTGCTGACTGTGTGACTTGGCTAAAAGTGGCCAAATAGAAGGCAAATCCACAATACAAGAGCCCAAAGGCCTTCCTTATGACTAAACTGACACCCACTTTCTTAAAAATATCATGGGTCTAAATAGCCTTTTCAGGCTGAGAGAAGCACTTTGGTGACATTTGGCTGTAACTTGTTCCCAGTACATTCTGAGTGGCTGGCGACTGTGTGTTGTACCTAAAAGTGCCCAAATAGAATCCCAATGCACTATACATGGGCCCAAATGCCTTCCTTATGACTAAACTGACACCCACTTTCTTAAAAATATCATGGGTCTAAATAGCCTTTTCAGGCTGAGAGAAGCACTTTGGTGACATTTGGCTGTAACTTGTTCCCAGTACATTCTGAGTGGCTGGCGACTGTGTGTTGTACCTAAAAGTGCCCAAATAGAATCCCAATGCACTATACATGGGCCCAAATGCCTTCCTTATGAAAAATCGGACACTCATTTTCTTTGAAAAATGCATTGGTCAAAGTAGTCTTTTCAGGCTGAGAGAAGCACTTTGGTGACGTTTAACTGTAACTTGTTCCCAGTACAGTCTAAGTGGCTGCTGACTGTGTGACTTGGCTAAAAGTGGCCAAATAGAAGCCCAATCCACAATACATGAGCCCAAAGGCCTTCCTTATGACTAAACTGACACCCACTTTCTTAAAAATATCATGGGTCTAAATAGCCTTTTCAGGCTGAGAGAAGCACTTTGGTGACATTTGGCTGTAACTTGTTCCCAGTACATTCTGAGTGGCTGGCGACTGTGTGTTGTACCTAAAAGTGCCCAAATAGAATCCCAATGCACTATACATGGGCCCAAATGCCTTCCTTATGACAAAACTGACACTCATTTTCTTAAAAATATCATTGGTCAAAATAGCCTTTTCAGGCTGAGAGAAGCACTTTGGTGACGTTTAACTGTAACTTCTTCCCAGTACAGTCTAAGTGGCTGCTGACTGTGTGACTTGGCTAAAAGTGGCCAAATAGAAGCCCAATCCACAATACATGAGCCCAAAGGCCTTCCTTATGACTAAACTGACACCCACTTTCTTAAAAATATCATGGGTCTAAATAGCCTTTTCAGGCTGAGAGAAGTACTTTGGTGACATTTGGCTGTAACTTGTTCCCAGTACATTCTGAGTGGCTGGTGACTGTGTGTTGTACCTAAAAGTGCCCAAATAGAATCCCAATGCACTATACATGGGCCCAAATGCCTTCCTTATGACAAAACTGACACTCATTTTCTTTAAAAAATCATCGGTCAAAATAGCCTTTTCAGGCTGAGAGAAGCACTTTGGTGACATTTAACTGTAACTTGTTCCCAGTACAGTCTAAGTGGCTGCTGACTGTGTGACTTGGTTAAAAGTGGCCAAATAGAAGCCCAATCCACAATACATGAGCCCAAAGGCCTTCCTTATGACTAAACTGACACCCACTTTCTTAAAAATATCATGGGTCTAAATAGCCTTTTCAGGCTGAGAGAAGCACTTTGGTGACATTTGGCTGTAACTTGTTCCCAGTACATTCTGAGTGGCTGGCGACTGTGTGTTGTACCTAAAAGTGCCCAAATAGAATCCCAATGCACTATACATGGGCCCAAATGCCTTCCTTATGAAAAATCGGACACTCATTTTCTTTGAAAAATGCATTGGTCAAAGTAGCCTTTTCAGGCTGAGAGAAGCACTTTGGTGACGTTTAACTGTAACTTGTTCCCAGTACAATCTAAGTGGCTGCTGACTGTGTGACTTGGCTAAAAGTGGCCAAATAGAAGGCAAATCCACAATACAAGAGCCCAAAGGCCTTCCTTATGACTAAACTGACACCCACTTTCTTAAAAATATCATGGGTCTAAATAGCCTTTTCAGGCTGAGAGAAGCACTTTGGTGACATTTGGCTGTAACTTGTTCCCAGTACATTCTGAGTGGCTGGCGACTGTGTGTTGTACCTAAAAGTGCCCAAATAGAATCCCAATGCACTATACATGGGCCCAAATGCCTTCCTTATGACTAAACTGACACCCACTTTCTTAAAAATATCATGGGTCTAAATAGCCTTTTCAGGCTGAGAGAAGCACTTTGGTGACATTTGGCTGTAACTTGTTCCCAGTACATTCTGAGTGGCTGGCGACTGTGTGTTGTACCTAAAAGTGCCCAAATAGAATCCCAATGCACTATACATGGGCCCAAATGCCTTCCTTATGAAAAATCGGACACTCATTTTCTTTGAAAAATGCATTGGTCAAAGTAGTCTTTTCAGGCTGAGAGAAGCACTTTGGTGACGTTTAACTGTAACTTGTTCCCAGTACAGTCTAAGTGGCTGCTGACTGTGTGACTTGGCTAAAAGTGGCCAAATAGAAGCCCAATCCACAATACATGAGCCCAAAGGCCTTCCTTATGACTAAACTGACACCCACTTTCTTAAAAATATCATGGGTCTAAATAGCCTTTTCAGGCTGAGAGAAGCACTTTGGTGACATTTGGCTGTAACTTGTTCCCAGTACATTCTGAGTGGCTGGCGACTGTGTGTTGTACCTAAAAGTGCCCAAATAGAATCCCAATGCACTATACATGGGCCCAAATGCCTTCCTTATGACAAAACTGACACTCATTTTCTTAAAAATATCATTGGTCAAAATAGCCTTTTCAGGCTGAGAGAAGCACTTTGGTGACGTTTAACTGTAACTTCTTCCCAGTACAGTCTAAGTGGCTGCTGACTGTGTGACTTGGCTAAAAGTGGCCAAATAGAAGCCCAATCCACAATACATGAGCCCAAAGGCCTTCCTTATGACTAAACTGACACCCACTTTCTTAAAAATATCATGGGTCTAAATAGCCTTTTCAGGCTGAGAGAAGTACTTTGGTGACATTTGGCTGTAACTTGTTCCCAGTACATTCTGAGTGGCTGGTGACTGTGTGTTGTACCTAAAAGTGCCCAAATAGAATCCCAATGCACTATACATGGGCCCAAATGCCTTCCTTATGACAAAACTGACACTCATTTTCTTTAAAAAATCATTGGTCAAAATAGCCTTTTCAGGCTGAGAGAAGCACTTTGGTGACATTTAACTGTAACTTGTTCCCAGTACAGTCTAAGTGGCTGCTGACTGTGTGACTTGGTTAAAAGTGGCCAAATAGAAGCCCAATCCACAATACATGAGCCCAAAGGCCTTCCTTATGACTAAACTGACACCCACTTTCTTAAAAATATCATGGGTCTAAATAGCCTTTTCAGGCTGAGAGAAGCACTTTGGTGACATTTGGCTGTAACTTGTTCCCAGTACATTCTGAGTGGCTGGCGACTGTGTGTTGTACCTAAAAGTGCCCAAATAGAATCCCAATGCACTATACATGGGCCCAAATGCCTTCCTTATGAAAAATCGGACACTCATTTTCTTTGAAAAATGCATTGGTCAAAGTAGCCTTTTCAGGCTGAGAGAAGCACTTTGGTGACGTTTAACTGTAACTTGTTCCCAGTACAATCTAAGTGGCTGCTGACTGTGTGACTTGGCTAAAAGTGGCCAAATAGAAGGCAAATCCACAATACAAGAGCCCAAAGGCCTTCCTTATGACTAAACTGACACCCACTTTCTTAAAAATATCATGGGTCTAAATAGCCTTTTCAGGCTGAGAGAAGCACTTTGGTGACATTTGGCTGTAACTTGTTCCCAGTACATTCTGAGTGGCTGGCGACTGTGTGTTGTACCTAAAAGTGCCCAAATAGAATCCCAATGCACTATACATGGGCCCAAATGCCTTCCTTATGACAAAACTGACACTCATTTTCTTAAAAATATCATTGGTCAAAATAGCCTTTTCAGGCTGAGAGAAGCACTTTGGTGACGTTTAACTGTAACTTGTTCCCAGTACAGTCTAAGTGGCTGCTGACTGTGTGACTTGGCTAAAAGTGGCCAAATAGAAGCCCAATCCACAATACATGAGCCCAAAGGCCTTCCTTATGACTAAACTGACACCCACTTTCTTAAAAAAATCATTAGTCAAAATAGCCTTTTCAGGCTGAGAGAAGCACTTTGGTGACATTTAACTGTAACTTGTTCCCAGTACAGTCTGAGTGGCTGGTGACTGTGTGTTGTACCTAAAAGTGCCCAAATAGAATCCCAATGCACTATACATGGGCCCAAAGGCCTTCCTTATGACTAAACTGACACCCACTTTCTTAAAAATATCATGGGTCTAAATAGCCTTTTCAGGCTGAGAGAAGCACTTTGGTGACATTTGGCTGTAACTTGTTCCCAGTACATTCTGAGTGGCTGGTGACTGTGTGTTGTACCTAAAAGTGCCCAAATAGAATCCCAATGCACTATACATGGGCCCAAATGCCTTCCTTATGACAAAACTGACACTCATTTTCTTTAAAAAATCATTGGTCAAAATAGCCTTTTCAGGCTGAGAGAAGCACTTTGGTGACATTTAACTGTAACTTGTTCCCAGTACAGTCTAAGTGGCTGCTGACTGTGTGACTTGGCTAAAAGTGGCCAAATAGAAGCCCAATCCACAATACATGAGCCCAAAGGCCTTCCTTATGACTAAACTGACACCCACTTTCTTAAAAATATCATGGGTCTAAATAGCCTTTTCAGGCTGAGAGAAGCACTTTGGTGACATTTGGCTGTAACTTGTTCCCAGTACATTCTGAGTGGCTGGCGACTGTGTGTTGTACCTAAAAGTGCCCAAATAGAATCCCAATGCACTATACATGGGCCCAAATGCCTTCCTTATGACAAAACTGACACTCATTTTCTAAAAAATATCATTGGTCAAAATAGCCTTTTCAGGCTGAGAGAAGCACTTTGGTGACGTTTAACTGTAACTTGTTCCCAGTACAGTCTAAGTGGCTGCTGACTGTGTGACTTGGCTAAAAGTGGCCAAATAGAAGGCAAATCCACAATACAAGAGCCCAAAGGCCTTCCTTATGACTAAACTGACACCCACTTTCTTAAAAATATCATGGGTCTAAATAGCCTTTTCAGGCTGAGAGAAGCACTTTGGTGACATTGGGCTGTAACTTGTTCCCAGTACATTCTGAGTGGCTGGCGACTGTGTGTTGTACCTAAAAGTGCCCAAATAGAATCCCAATGCACTATACATGGGCCCAAATGCCTTCCTTATGAAAAATCGGACACTCATTTTCTTTGAAAAATGCATTGGTCAAAGTAGCCTTTTCAGGCTGAGAGAAGCACTTTGGTGACGTTTAACTGTAACTTGTTCCCAGTACAGTCTAAGTGGCTGCTGACTGTGTGACTTGGCTAAAAGTGGCCAAATAGAAGCCCAATCCACAATACATGAGCCCAAAGGCCTTCCTTATGACTAAACTGACACCCACTTTCTTAAAAATATCATGGGTCTAAATAGCCTTTTCAGGCTGAGAGAAGCACTTTGGTGACATTTGGCTGTAACTTGTTCCCAGTACATTCTGAGTGGCTGGCGACTGTGTGTTGTACCTAAAAGTGCCCAAATAGAATCCCAATGCACTATACATGGGCCCAAATGCCTTCCTTATGAAAAATCGGACACTCATTTTCTTTGAAAAATGCATTGGTCAAAGTAGCCTTTTCAGGCTGAGAGAAGCACTTTGGTGACGTTTAACTGTAACTTGTTCCCAGTACAATCTAAGTGGCTGCTGACTGTGTGACTTGGCTAAAAGTGGCCAAATAGAAGGCAAATCCACAATACAAGAGCCCAAAGGCCTTCCTTATGACTAAACTGACACCCACTTTCTTAAAAATATCATGGGTCTAAATAGCCTTTTCAGGCTGAGAGAAGCACTTTGGTGACATTTGGCTGTAACTTGTTCCCAGTACATTCTGAGTGGCTGGCGACTGTGTGTTGTACCTAAAAGTGCCCAAATAGAATCCCAATGCACTATACATGGGCCCAAATGCCTTCCTTATGACTAAACTGACACCCACTTTCTTAAAAATATCATGGGTCTAAATAGCCTTTTCAGGCTGAGAGAAGCACTTTGGTGACATTTGGCTGTAACTTGTTCCCAGTACATTCTGAGTGGCTGGCGACTGTGTGTTGTACCTAAAAGTGCCCAAATAGAATCCCAATGCACTATACATGGGCCCAAATGCCTTCCTTATGAAAAATCGGACACTCATTTTCTTTGAAAAATGCATTGGTCAAAGTAGTCTTTTCAGGCTGAGAGAAGCACTTTGGTGACGTTTAACTGTAACTTGTTCCCAGTACAGTCTAAGTGGCTGCTGACTGTGTGACTTGGCTAAAAGTGGCCAAATAGAAGCCCAATCCACAATACATGAGCCCAAAGGCCTTCCTTATGACTAAACTGACACCCACTTTCTTAAAAATATCATGGGTCTAAATAGCCTTTTCAGGCTGAGAGAAGCACTTTGGTGACATTTGGCTGTAACTTGTTCCCAGTACATTCTGAGTGGCTGGCGACTGTGTGTTGTACCTAAAAGTGCCCAAATAGAATCCCAATGCACTATACATGGGCCCAAATGCCTTCCTTATGACAAAACTGACACTCATTTTCTTAAAAATATCATTGGTCAAAATAGCCTTTTCAGGCTGAGAGAAGCACTTTGGTGACGTTTAACTGTAACTTCTTCCCAGTACAGTCTAAGTGGCTGCTGACTGTGTGACTTGGCTAAAAGTGGCCAAATAGAAGCCCAATCCACAATACATGAGCCCAAAGGCCTTCCTTATGACTAAACTGACACCCACTTTCTTAAAAATATCATGGGTCTAAATAGCCTTTTCAGGCTGAGAGAAGTACTTTGGTGACATTTGGCTGTAACTTGTTCCCAGTACATTCTGAGTGGCTGGTGACTGTGTGTTGTACCTAAAAGTGCCCAAATAGAATCCCAATGCACTATACATGGGCCCAAATGCCTTCCTTATGACAAAACTGACACTCATTTTCTTTAAAAAATCATCGGTCAAAATAGCCTTTTCAGGCTGAGAGAAGCACTTTGGTGACATTTAACTGTAACTTGTTCCCAGTACAGTCTAAGTGGCTGCTGACTGTGTGACTTGGTTAAAAGTGGCCAAATAGAAGCCCAATCCACAATACATGAGCCCAAAGGCCTTCCTTATGACTAAACTGACACCCACTTTCTTAAAAATATCATGGGTCTAAATAGCCTTTTCAGGCTGAGAGAAGCACTTTGGTGACATTTGGCTGTAACTTG
This sequence comes from Gymnoscopelus microlampas, assembly GCF_963454915.1. Taxonomy (NCBI): domain Eukaryota; kingdom Metazoa; phylum Chordata; class Actinopteri; order Myctophiformes; family Myctophidae; genus Gymnoscopelus; species Gymnoscopelus microlampas. The sequence continues at coordinate 377,856 of NC_139959.1, read as the reverse complement.
TTCCCAGTACATTCTGAGTGGCTGGCGACTGTGTGTTGTACCTAAAAGTGCCCAAATAGAATCCCAATGCACTATACATGGGCCCAAATGCCTTCCTTATGAAAAATCGGACACTCATTTTCTTTGAAAAATGCATTGGTCAAAGTAGCCTTTTCAGGCTGAGAGAAGCACTTTGGTGACGTTTAACTGTAACTTGTTCCCAGTACAATCTAAGTGGCTGCTGACTGTGTGACTTGGCTAAAAGTGGCCAAATAGAAGGCAAATCCACAATACAAGAGCCCAAAGGCCTTCCTTATGACTAAACTGACACCCACTTTCTTAAAAATATCATGGGTCTAAATAGCCTTTTCAGGCTGAGAGAAGCACTTTGGTGACATTTGGCTGTAACTTGTTCCCAGTACATTCTGAGTGGCTGGCGACTGTGTGTTGTACCTAAAAGTGCCCAAATAGAATCCCAATGCACTATACATGGGCCCAAATGCCTTCCTTATGACTAAACTGACACCCACTTTCTTAAAAATATCATGGGTCTAAATAGCCTTTTCAGGCTGAGAGAAGCACTTTGGTGACATTTGGCTGTAACTTGTTCCCAGTACATTCTGAGTGGCTGGCGACTGTGTGTTGTACCTAAAAGTGCCCAAATAGAATCCCAATGCACTATACATGGGCCCAAATGCCTTCCTTATGAAAAATCGGACACTCATTTTCTTTGAAAAATGCATTGGTCAAAGTAGTCTTTTCAGGCTGAGAGAAGCACTTTGGTGACGTTTAACTGTAACTTGTTCCCAGTACAGTCTAAGTGGCTGCTGACTGTGTGACTTGGCTAAAAGTGGCCAAATAGAAGCCCAATCCACAATACATGAGCCCAAAGGCCTTCCTTATGACTAAACTGACACCCACTTTCTTAAAAATATCATGGGTCTAAATAGCCTTTTCAGGCTGAGAGAAGCACTTTGGTGACATTTGGCTGTAACTTGTTCCCAGTACATTCTGAGTGGCTGGCGACTGTGTGTTGTACCTAAAAGTGCCCAAATAGAATCCCAATGCACTATACATGGGCCCAAATGCCTTCCTTATGACAAAACTGACACTCATTTTCTTAAAAATATCATTGGTCAAAATAGCCTTTTCAGGCTGAGAGAAGCACTTTGGTGACGTTTAACTGTAACTTCTTCCCAGTACAGTCTAAGTGGCTGCTGACTGTGTGACTTGGCTAAAAGTGGCCAAATAGAAGCCCAATCCACAATACATGAGCCCAAAGGCCTTCCTTATGACTAAACTGACACCCACTTTCTTAAAAATATCATGGGTCTAAATAGCCTTTTCAGGCTGAGAGAAGTACTTTGGTGACATTTGGCTGTAACTTGTTCCCAGTACATTCTGAGTGGCTGGTGACTGTGTGTTGTACCTAAAAGTGCCCAAATAGAATCCCAATGCACTATACATGGGCCCAAATGCCTTCCTTATGACAAAACTGACACTCATTTTCTTTAAAAAATCATTGGTCAAAATAGCCTTTTCAGGCTGAGAGAAGCACTTTGGTGACATTTAACTGTAACTTGTTCCCAGTACAGTCTAAGTGGCTGCTGACTGTGTGACTTGGTTAAAAGTGGCCAAATAGAAGCCCAATCCACAATACATGAGCCCAAAGGCCTTCCTTATGACTAAACTGACACCCACTTTCTTAAAAATATCATGGGTCTAAATAGCCTTTTCAGGCTGAGAGAAGCACTTTGGTGACATTTGGCTGTAACTTGTTCCCAGTACATTCTGAGTGGCTGGCGACTGTGTGTTGTACCTAAAAGTGCCCAAATAGAATCCCAATGCACTATACATGGGCCCAAATGCCTTCCTTATGAAAAATCGGACACTCATTTTCTTTGAAAAATGCATTGGTCAAAGTAGCCTTTTCAGGCTGAGAGAAGCACTTTGGTGACGTTTAACTGTAACTTGTTCCCAGTACAATCTAAGTGGCTGCTGACTGTGTGACTTGGCTAAAAGTGGCCAAATAGAAGGCAAATCCACAATACAAGAGCCCAAAGGCCTTCCTTATGACTAAACTGACACCCACTTTCTTAAAAATATCATGGGTCTAAATAGCCTTTTCAGGCTGAGAGAAGCACTTTGGTGACATTTGGCTGTAACTTGTTCCCAGTACATTCTGAGTGGCTGGCGACTGTGTGTTGTACCTAAAAGTGCCCAAATAGAATCCCAATGCACTATACATGGGCCCAAATGCCTTCCTTATGACAAAACTGACACTCATTTTCTTAAAAATATCATTGGTCAAAATAGCCTTTTCAGGCTGAGAGAAGCACTTTGGTGACGTTTAACTGTAACTTGTTCCCAGTACAGTCTAAGTGGCTGCTGACTGTGTGACTTGGCTAAAAGTGGCCAAATAGAAGGCAAATCCACAATACAAGAGCCCAAAGGCCTTCCTTATGACTAAACTGACACCCACTTTCTTAAAAATATCATGGGTCTAAATAGCCTTTTCAGGCTGAGAGAAGCACTTTGGTGACATTTGGCTGTAACTTGTTCCCAGTACATTCTGAGTGGCTGGCGACTGTGTGTTGTACCTAAAAATGCCCAAATAGAATCCCAATGCACTATACATGGGCCCAAATGCCTTCCTTATGAAAAGTCGGACACTCATTTTCTTTGAAAAATGCATTGGTCAAAGTAGCCTTTTCAGGCTGAGAGAAGCACTTTGGTGACGTTTAACTGTAACTTGTTCCCAGTACAGTCTAAGTGGCTGCTGACTGTGTGACTTGGCTAAAAGTGGCCAAATAGAAGCCCAATCCACAATACATGAGCCCAAAGGCCTTCCTTATGACTAAACTGACACCCACTTTCTTAAAAATATCATGGGTCTAAATAGCCTTTTCAGGCTGAGAGAAGCACTTTGGTGACATTTGGCTGTAACTTGTTCCCAGTACATTCTGAGTGGCTGGCGACTGTGTGTTGTACCTAAAAGTGCCCAAATAGAATCCCAATGCACTATACATGGGCCCAAATGCCTTCCTTATGACAAAACTGACACTCATTTTCTTAAAAATATCATTGGTCAAAATAGCCTTTTCAGGCTGAGAGAAGCACTTTGGTGACGTTTAACTGTAACTTGTTCCCAGTACAGTCTAAGTGGCTGCTGACTGTGTGACTTGGCTAAAAGTGGCCAAATAGAAGGCAAATCCACAATACAAGAGCCCAAAGGCCTTCCTTATGACTAAACTGACACCCACTTTCTTAAAAATATCATGGGTCTAAATAGCCTTTTCAGGCTGAGAGAAGCACTTTGGTGACATTTGGCTGTAACTTGTTCCCAGTACATTCTGAGTGGCTGGCGACTGTGTGTTGTACCTAAAAGTGCCCAAATAGAATCCCAATGCACTATACATGGGCCCAAATGCCTTCCTTATGAAAAATCGGACACTCATTTTCTTTGAAAAATGCATTGGTCAAAGTAGCCTTTTCAGGCTGAGAGAAGCACTTTGGTGACGTTTAACTGTAACTTGTTCCCAGTACAGTCTAAGTGGCTGCTGACTGTGTGACTTGGCTAAAAGTGGCCAAATAGAAGCCCAATCCACAATACATGAGCCCAAAGGCCTTCCTTATGACTAAACTGACACCCACTTTCTTAAAAATATCATGGGTCTAAATAGCCTTTTCAGGCTGAGAGAAGCACTTTGGTGACATTTGGCTGTAACTTGTTCCCAGTACATTCTGAGTGGCTGGCGACTGTGTGTTGTACCTAAAAGTGCCCAAATAGAATCCCAATGCACTATACATGGGCCCAAATGCCTTCCTTATGAAAAATCGGACACTCATTTTCTTTGAAAAATGCATTGGTCAAAGTAGCCTTTTCAGGCTGAGAGAAGCACTTTGGTGACGTTTAACTGTAACTTGTTCCCAGTACAATCTAAGTGGCTGCTGACTGTGTGACTTGGCTAAAAGTGGCCAAATAGAAGGCAAATCCACAATACAAGAGCCCAAAGGCCTTCCTTATGACTAAACTGACACCCACTTTCTTAAAAATATCATGGGTCTAAATAGCCTTTTCAGGCTGAGAGAAGCACTTTGGTGACATTTGGCTGTAACTTGTTCCCAGTACATTCTGAGTGGCTGGCGACTGTGTGTTGTACCTAAAAGTGCCCAAATAGAATCCCAATGCACTATACATGGGCCCAAATGCCTTCCTTATGACTAAACTGACACCCACTTTCTTAAAAATATCATGGGTCTAAATAGCCTTTTCAGGCTGAGAGAAGCACTTTGGTGACATTTGGCTGTAACTTGTTCCCAGTACATTCTGAGTGGCTGGCGACTGTGTGTTGTACCTAAAAGTGCCCAAATAGAATCCCAATGCACTATACATGGGCCCAAATGCCTTCCTTATGAAAAATCGGACACTCATTTTCTTTGAAAAATGCATTGGTCAAAGTAGTCTTTTCAGGCTGAGAGAAGCACTTTGGTGACGTTTAACTGTAACTTGTTCCCAGTACAGTCTAAGTGGCTGCTGACTGTGTGACTTGGCTAAAAGTGGCCAAATAGAAGCCCAATCCACAATACATGAGCCCAAAGGCCTTCCTTATGACTAAACTGACACCCACTTTCTTAAAAATATCATGGGTCTAAATAGCCTTTTCAGGCTGAGAGAAGCACTTTGGTGACATTTGGCTGTAACTTGTTCCCAGTACATTCTGAGTGGCTGGCGACTGTGTGTTGTACCTAAAAGTGCCCAAATAGAATCCCAATGCACTATACATGGGCCCAAATGCCTTCCTTATGACAAAACTGACACTCATTTTCTTAAAAATATCATTGGTCAAAATAGCCTTTTCAGGCTGAGAGAAGCACTTTGGTGACGTTTAACTGTAACTTCTTCCCAGTACAGTCTAAGTGGCTGCTGACTGTGTGACTTGGCTAAAAGTGGCCAAATAGAAGCCCAATCCACAATACATGAGCCCAAAGGCCTTCCTTATGACTAAACTGACACCCACTTTCTTAAAAATATCATGGGTCTAAATAGCCTTTTCAGGCTGAGAGAAGTACTTTGGTGACATTTGGCTGTAACTTGTTCCCAGTACATTCTGAGTGGCTGGTGACTGTGTGTTGTACCTAAAAGTGCCCAAATAGAATCCCAATGCACTATACATGGGCCCAAATGCCTTCCTTATGACAAAACTGACACTCATTTTCTTTAAAAAATCATTGGTCAAAATAGCCTTTTCAGGCTGAGAGAAGCACTTTGGTGACATTTAACTGTAACTTGTTCCCAGTACAGTCTAAGTGGCTGCTGACTGTGTGACTTGGTTAAAAGTGGCCAAATAGAAGCCCAATCCACAATACATGAGCCCAAAGGCCTTCCTTATGACTAAACTGACACCCACTTTCTTAAAAATATCATGGGTCTAAATAGCCTTTTCAGGCTGAGAGAAGCACTTTGGTGACATTTGGCTGTAACTTGTTCCCAGTACATTCTGAGTGGCTGGCGACTGTGTGTTGTACCTAAAAGTGCCCAAATAGAATCCCAATGCACTATACATGGGCCCAAATGCCTTCCTTATGAAAAATCGGACACTCATTTTCTTTGAAAAATGCATTGGTCAAAGTAGCCTTTTCAGGCTGAGAGAAGCACTTTGGTGACGTTTAACTGTAACTTGTTCCCAGTACAATCTAAGTGGCTGCTGACTGTGTGACTTGGCTAAAAGTGGCCAAATAGAAGGCAAATCCACAATACAAGAGCCCAAAGGCCTTCCTTATGACTAAACTGACACCCACTTTCTTAAAAATATCATGGGTCTAAATAGCCTTTTCAGGCTGAGAGAAGCACTTTGGTGACATTTGGCTGTAACTTGTTCCCAGTACATTCTGAGTGGCTGGCGACTGTGTGTTGTACCTAAAAGTGCCCAAATAGAATCCCAATGCACTATACATGGGCCCAAATGCCTTCCTTATGACAAAACTGACACTCATTTTCTTAAAAATATCATTGGTCAAAATAGCCTTTTCAGGCTGAGAGAAGCACTTTGGTGACGTTTAACTGTAACTTGTTCCCAGTACAGTCTAAGTGGCTGCTGACTGTGTGACTTGGCTAAAAGTGGCCAAATAGAAGGCAAATCCACAATACAAGAGCCCAAAGGCCTTCCTTATGACTAAACTGACACCCACTTTCTTAAAAATATCATGGGTCTAAATAGCCTTTTCAGGCTGAGAGAAGCACTTTGGTGACATTTGGCTGTAACTTGTTCCCAGTACATTCTGAGTGGCTGGCGACTGTGTGTTGTACCTAAAAATGCCCAAATAGAATCCCAATGCACTATACATGGGCCCAAATGCCTTCCTTATGAAAAATCGGACACTCATTTTCTTTGAAAAATGCATTGGTCAAAGTAGCCTTTTCAGGCTGAGAGAAGCACTTTGGTGACGTTTAACTGTAACTTGTTCCCAGTACAGTCTAAGTGGCTGCTGACTGTGTGACTTGGCTAAAAGTGGCCAAATAGAAGCCCAATCCACAATACATGAGCCCAAAGGCCTTCCTTATGACTAAACTGACACCCACTTTCTTAAAAATATCATGGGTCTAAATAGCCTTTTCAGGCTGAGAGAAGCACTTTGGTGACATTTGGCTGTAACTTGTTCCCAGTACATTCTGAGTGGCTGGCGACTGTGTGTTGTACCTAAAAGTGCCCAAATAGAATCCCAATGCACTATACATGGGCCCAAATGCCTTCCTTATGACAAAACTGACACTCATTTTCTTAAAAATATCATTGGTCAAAATAGCCTTTTCAGGCTGAGAGAAGCACTTTGGTGACGTTTAACTGTAACTTCTTCCCAGTACAGTCTAAGTGGCTGCTGACTGTGTGACTTGGCTAAAAGTGGCCAAATAGAAGCCCAATCCACAATACATGAGCCCAAAGTTCTTCCTTATGACTAAACTGACACCCACTTTCTTAAAAATATCATGGGTCTAAATAGCCTTTTCAGGCTGAGAGAAGTACTTTGGTGACATTTGGCTGTAACTTGTTCCCAGTACATTCTGAGTGGCTGGTGACTGTGTGTTGTACCTAAAAGTGCCCAAATAGAATCCCAATGCACTATACATGGGCCCAAATGCCTTCCTTATGACAAAACTGACACTCATTTTCTTTAAAAAATCATTGGTCAAAATAGCCTTTTCAGGCTGAGAGAAGCACTTTGGTGACATTTAACTGTAACTTGTTCCCAGTACAGTCTAAGTGGCTGCTGACTGTGTGACTTGGTTAAAAGTGGCCAAATAGAAGCCCAATCCACAATACATGAGCCCAAAGGCCTTCCTTATGACTAAACTGACACCCACTTTCTTAAAAATATCATGGGTCTAAATAGCCTTTTCAGGCTGAGAGAAGCACTTTGGTGACATTTGGCTGTAACTTGTTCCCAGTACATTCTGAGTGGCTGGCGACTGTGTGTTGTACCTAAAAGTGCCCAAATAGAATCCCAATGCACTATACATGGGCCCAAATGCCTTCCTTATGAAAAATCGGACACTCATTTTCTTTGAAAAATGCATTGGTCAAAGTAGCCTTTTCAGGCTGAGAGAAGCACTTTGGTGACGTTTAACTGTAACTTGTTCCCAGTACAATCTAAGTGGCTGCTGACTGTGTGACTTGGCTAAAAGTGGCCAAATAGAAGGCAAATCCACAATACAAGAGCCCAAAGGCCTTCCTTATGACTAAACTGACACCCACTTTCTTAAAAATATCATGGGTCTAAATAGCCTTTTCAGGCTGAGAGAAGCACTTTGGTGACATTTGGCTGTAACTTGTTCCCAGTACATTCTGAGTGGCTGGCGACTGTGTGTTGTACCTAAAAGTGCCCAAATAGAATCCCAATGCACTATGCATGGGCCCAAATGCCTTCCTTATGAAAAATCGGACACTCATTTTCTTTGAAAAATGCATTGGTCAAAGTAGCCTTTTCAGGCTGAGAGAAGCACTTTGGTGACGTTTAACTGTAACTTGTTCCCAGTACAGTCTAAGTGGCTGCTGACTGTGTGACTTGGCTAAAAGTGGCCAAATAGAAGCCCAATCCACAATACATGAGCCCAAAGGCCTTCCTTATGACTAAACTGACACCCACTTTCTTAAAAATATCATGGGTCTAAATAGCCTTTTCAGGCTGAGAGAAGCACTTTGGTGACATTTGGCTGTAACTTGTTCCCAGTACATTCTGAGTGGCTGGCGACTGTGTGTTGTACCTAAAAGTGCCCAAATAGAATCCCAATGCACTATACATGGGCCCAAATGCCTTCCTTATGACAAAACTGACACTCATTTTCTTAAAAATATCATTGGTCAAAATAGCCTTTTCAGGCTGAGAGAAGCACTTTGGTGACGTTTAACTGTAACTTCTTCCCAGTACAGTCTAAGTGGCTGCTGACTGTGTGACTTGGCTAAAAGTGGCCAAATAGAAGCCCAATCCACAATACATGAGCCCAAAGGCCTTCCTTATGACTAAACTGACACCCACTTTCTTAAAAATATCATGGGTCTAAATAGCCTTTTCAGGCTGAGAGAAGTACTTTGGTGACATTTGGCTGTAACTTGTTCCCAGTACATTCTGAGTGGCTGGTGACTGTGTGTTGTACCTAAAAGTGCCCAAATAGAATCCCAATGCACTATACATGGGCCCAAATGCCTTCCTTATGACAAAACTGACACTCATTTTCTTTAAAAAAATCATTGGTCAAAATAGCCTTTTCAGGCTGAGAGAAGCACTTTGGTGATATTTAACTGTAACTTGTTCCCAGTACAGTCTAAGTGGCTGCTGACTGTGTGACTTGGTTAAAAGTGGCCAAATAGAAGCCCAATCCACAATACATGAGCCCAAAGGCCTTCCTTATGACTAAACTGACACCCACTTTCTTAAAAATATCATGGGTCTAAATAGCCTTTTCAGGCTGAGAGAAGCACTTTGGTGACATTTGGCTGTAACTTCTTCCCAGTACATTCTGAGTGGCTGGCGACTGTGTGTTGTACCTAAAAGTGCCCAAATAGAATCCCAATGCACTATACATGGGCCCAAATGCCTTCCTTATGAAAAATCGGACACTCATTTTCTTTGAAAAATGCATTGGTCAAAGTAGCCTTTTCAGGCTGAGAGAAGCACTTTGGTGACGTTTAACTGTAACTTGTTCCCAGTACAATCTAAGTGGCTGCTGACTGTGTGACTTGGCTAAAAGTGGCCAAATAGAAGGCAAATCCACAATACAAGAGCCCAAATGCCTTCCTTATGACAAAACTGACACTCATTTTCTTAAAAATATCATTGGTCAAAATAGCCTTTTCAGGCTGAGAGAAGCACTTTGGTGACGTTTAACTGTAACTTCTTCCCAGTACAGTCTAAGTGGCTGCTGACTGTGTGACTTGGCTAAAAGTGGCCAAATAGAAGCCCAATCCACAATACATGAGCCCAAAGGCCTTCCTTATGACTAAACTGACACCCACTTTCTTAAAAATATCATGGGTCTAAATAGCCTTTTCAGGCTGAGAGAAGTACTTTGGTGACATTTGGCTGTAACTTGTTCCCAGTACATTCTGAGTGGCTGGCGACTGTGTGTTGTACCTAAAAGTGCCCAAATAGAATCCCAATGCACTATACATGGGCCCAAATGCCTTCCTTATGACAAAACTGACACTCATTTTCTTAAAAATATCATTGGTCAAAATAGCCTTTTCAGGCTGAGAGAAGCACTTTGGTGACGTTTAACTGTAACTTGTTCCCAGTACAGTCTAAGTGGCTGCTGACTGTGTGACTTGGCTAAAAGTGGCCAAATAGAAGGCAAATCCACAATACAAGAGCCCAAAGGCCTTCCTTATGACTAAACTGACACCCACTTTCTTAAAAATATCATGGGTCTAAATAGCCTTTTCAGGCTGAGAGAAGCACTTTGGTGACATTTGGCTGTAACTTGTTCCCAGTACATTCTGAGTGGCTGGCGACTGTGTGTTGTACCTAAAAATGCCCAAATAGAATCCCAATGCACTATACATGGGCCCAAATGCCTTCCTTATGAAAAATCGGACACTCATTTTCTTTGAAAAATGCATTGGTCAAAGTAGCCTTTTCAGGCTGAGAGAAGCACTTTGGTGACGTTTAACTGTAACTTGTTCCCAGTACAGTCTAAGTGGCTGCTGACTGTGTGACTTGGCTAAAAGTGGCCAAATAGAAGCCCAATCCACAATACATGAGCCCAAAGGCCTTCCTTATGACTAAACTGACACCCACTTTCTTAAAAATATCATGGGTCTAAATAGCCTTTTCAGGCTGAGAGAAGCACTTTGGTGACATTTGGCTGTAACTTGTTCCCAGTACATTCTGAGTGGCTGGCGACTGTGTGTTGTACCTAAAAGTGCCCAAATAGAATCCCAATGCACTATACATGGGCCCAAATGCCTTCCTTATGACAAAACTGACACTCATTTTCTTAAAAATATCATTGGTCAAAATAGCCTTTTCAGGCTGAGAGAAGCACTTTGGTGACATTTAACTGTAACTTGTTCCCAGTACAGTCTAAGTGGCTGCTGACTGTGTGACTTGGTTAAAAGTGGCCAAATAGAAGCCCAATCCACAATACATGAGCCCAAAGGCCTTCCTTATGACTAAACTGACACCCACTTTCTTAAAAATATCATGGGTCTAAATAGCCTTTTCAGGCTGAGAGAAGCACTTTGGTGACATTTGGCTGTAACTTGTTCCCAGTACATTCTGAGCGGCTGGCGACTGTGTGTTGTACCTAAAAGTGCCCAAATAGAATCCCAATGCACTATACATGGGCCCAAATGCCTTCCTTATGAAAAATCGGACACTCATTTTCTTTGAAAAATGCATTGGTCAAAGTAGCCTTTTCAGGCTGAGAGAAGCACTTTGGTGACGTTTAACTGTAACTTGTTCCCAGTACAATCTAAGTGGCTGCTGACTGTGTGACTTGGCTAAAAGTGGCCAAATAGAAGGCAAATCCACAATACAAGAGCCCAAAGGCCTTCCTTATGACTAAACTGACACCCACTTTCTTAAAAATATCATGGGTCTAAATAGCCTTTTCAGGCTGAGAGAAGCACTTTGGTGACATTTGGCTGTAACTTGTTCCCAGTACAGTCTAAGTGGCTGGCGACTGTGTGTTGTACCTAAAAGTGCCCAAATAGAATCCCAATGCACTATACATGGGCCCAAATGCCTTCCTTATGAAAAATCGGACACTCATTTTCTTTGAAAAATGCATTGGTCAAAGTAGCCTTTTCAGGCTGAGAGAAGCACTTTGGTGACGTTTAACTGTAACTTGTTCCCAGTACAGTCTAAGTGGCTGCTGACTGTGTGACTTGGCTAAAAGTGGCCAAATAGAAGCCCAATCCACAATACATGAGCCCAAAGGCCTTCCTTATGACTAAACTGACACCCACTTTCTTAAAAATATCATGGGTCTAAATAGCCTTTTCAGGCTGAGAGAAGCACTTTGGTGACATTTGGCTGTAACTTGTTCCCAGTACATTCTGAGTGGCTGGCGACTGTGTGTTGTACCTAAAAGTGCCCAAATAGAATCCCAATGCACTATACATGGGCCCAAATGCCTTCCTTATGACAAAACTGACACTCATTTTCTTAAAAATATCATTGGTCAAAATAGCCTTTTCAGGCTGAGAGAAGCACTTTGGTGACGTTTAACTGTAACTTCTTCCCAGTACAGTCTAAGTGGCTGCTGACTGTGTGACTTGGCTAAAAGTGGCCAAATAGAAGCCCAATCCACAATACATGAGCCCAAAGGCCTTCCTTATGACTAAACTGACACCCACTTTCTTAAAAATATCATGGGTCTAAATAGCCTTTTCAGGCTGAGAGAAGTACTTTGGTGACATTTGGCTGTAACTTGTTCCCAGTACATTCTGAGTGGCTGGTGACTGTGTGTTGTACCTAAACGTGCCCAAATAGAATCCCAATGCACTATACATGGGCCCAAATGCCTTCCTTATGACAAAACTGACACTCATTTTCTTTAAAAAAATCATTGGTCAAAATAGCCTTTTCAGGCTGAGAGAAGCACTTTGGTGACATTTAACTGTAACTTGTTCCCAGTACAGTCTAAGTGGCTGCTGACTGTGTGACTTGGTTAAAAGTGGCCAAATAGAAGCCCAATCCACAATACATGAGCCCAAAGGCCTTCCTTATGACTAAACTGACACCCACTTTCTTAAAAATATCATGGGTCTAAATAGCCTTTTCAGGCTGAGAGAAGCACTTTGGTGACATTTGGCTGTAACTTCTTCCCAGTACATTCTGAGTGGCTGGCGACTGTGTGTTGTACCTAAAAGTGCCCAAATAGAATCCCAATGCACTATACATGGGCCCAAATGCCTTCCTTATGAAAAATCGGACACTCATTTTCTTTGAAAAATGCATTGGTCAAAGTAGCCTTTTCAGGCTGAGAGAAGCACTTTGGTGACGTTTAACTGTAACTTGTTCCCAGTACAATCTAAGTGGCTGCTGACTGTGTGACTTGGCTAAAAGTGGCCAAATAGAAGGCAAATCCACAATACAAGAGCCCAAAGGCCTTCCTTATGACTAAACTGACACCCACTTTCTTAAAAATATCATGGGTCTAAATAGCCTTTTCAGGCTGAGAGAAGCACTTTGGTGACATTTGGCTGTAACTTGTTCCCAGTACATTCTGAGTGGCTGGCGACTGTGTGTTGTACCTAAAAGTGCCCAAATAGAATCCCAATGCACTATACATGGGCCCAAATGCCTTCCTTATGACAAAACTGACACTCATTTTCTTAAAAATATCATTGGTCAAAATAGCCTTTTCAGGCTGAGAGAAGCACTTTGGTGACGTTTAACTGTAACTTGTTCCCAGTACAGTCTAAGTGGCTGCTGACTGTGTGACTTGGCTAAAAGTGGCCAAATAGAAGCCCAATCCACAATACATGAGCCCAAAGGCCTTCCTTATGACTAAACTGACACCCACTTTCTTAAAAATATCATGGGTCTAAATAGCCTTTTCAGGCTGAGAGAAGTACTTTGGTGACATTTGGCTGTAACTTGTTCCCAGTACATTCTGAGTGGCTGGCGACTGTGTGTTGTACCTAAAAGTGCCCAAATAGAATCCCAATGCACTATACATGGGCCCAAATGCCTTCCTTATGACAAAACTGACACTCATTTTCTTAAAAATATCATTGGTCAAAATAGCCTTTTCAGGCTGAGAGAAGCACTTTGGTGACATTTAACTGTAACTTGTTCCCAGTACAGTCTAAGTGGCTGCTGACTGTGTGACTTGGTTAAAAGTGGCCAAATAGAAGCCCAATCCACAATACATGAGCCCAAAGGCCTTCCTTATGACTAAACTGACACCCACTTTCTTAAAAATATCATGGGTCTAAATAGCCTTTTCAGGCTGAGAGAAGCACTTTGGTGACATTTGGCTGTAACTTGTTCCCAGTACATTCTGAGTGGCTGGCGACTGTGTGTTGTACCTAAAAGTGCCCAAATAGAATCCCAATGCACTATACATGGGCCCAAATGCCTTCCTTATGAAAAATCGGACACTCATTTTCTTTGAAAAATGCATTGGTCAAAGTAGCCTTTTCAGGCTGAGAGAAGCACTTTGGTGACGTTTAACTGTAACTTGTTCCCAGTACAATCTAAGTGGCTGCTGACTGTGTGACTTGGTTAAAAGTGGCCAAATAGAAGCCCAATCCACAATACATGAGCCCAAAGGCCTTCCTTATGACTAAACTGACACCCACTTTCTTAAAAATATCATGGGTCTAAATAGCCTTTTCAGGCTGAGAGAAGCACTTTGGTGACATTTGGCTGTAACTTGTTCCCAGTACATTCTGAGTGGCTGGCGACTGTGTGTTGTACCTAAAAGTGCCCAAATAGAATCCCAATGCACTATACATGGGCCCAAATGCCTTCCTTATGACAAAACTGACACTCATTTTCTTAAAAAAATCATTGGTCAAAATAGCCTTTTCAGGCTGAGAGAAGCACTTTGGTGACATTTAACTGTAACTTGTTCCCAGTACAGTCTAAGTGGCTGCTGACTGTGTGACTTGGTTAAAAGTGGCCAAATAGAAGCCCAATCCACAATACATGAGCCCAAAGGCCTTCCTTATGACTAAACTGACACCCACTTTCTTAAAAATATCATGGGTCTAAATAGCCTTTTCAGGCTGAGAGAAGCACTTTGGTGACATTTGGCTGTAACTTCTTCCCAGTACATTCTGAGTGGCTGGCGACTGTGTGTTGTACCTAAAAGTGCCCAAATAGAATCCCAATGCACTATACATGGGCCCAAATGCCTTCCTTATGAAAAATCGGACACTCATTTTCTTTGAAAAATGCATTGGTCAAAGTAGCCTTTTCAGGCTGAGAGAAGCACTTTGGTGACGTTTAACTGTAACTTGTTCCCAGTACAATCTAAGTGGCTGCTGACTGTGTGACTTGGCTAAAAGTGGCCAAATAGAAGGCAAATCCACAATACAAGAGCCCAAAGGCCTTCCTTATGACTAAACTGACACCCACTTTCTTAAAAATATCATGGGTCTAAATAGCCTTTTCAGGCTGAGAGAAGTACTTTGGTGACATTTGGCTGTAACTTGTTCCCAGTACATTCTGAGTGGCTGGCGACTGTGTGTTGTACCTAAAAGTGCCCAAATAGAATCCCAATGCACTATACATGGGCCCAAATGCCTTCCTTATGACAAAACTGACACTCATTTTCTTAAAAATATCATTGGTCAAAATAGCCTTTTCAGGCTGAGAGAAGCACTTTGGTGACGTTTAACTGTAACTTGTTCCCAGTACAGTCTAAGTGGCTGCTGACTGTGTGACTTGGCTAAAAGTGGCCAAATAGAAGGCAAATCCACAATACAAGAGCCCAAAGGCCTTCCTTATGACTAAACTGACACCCACTTTCTTAAAAATATCATGGGTCTAAATAGCCTTTTCAGGCTGAGAGAAGCACTTTGGTGACATTTGGCTGTAACTTGTTCCCAGTACATTCTGAGTGGCTGGCGACTGTGTGTTGTACCTAAAAATGCCCAAATAGAATCCCAATGCACTATACATGGGCCCAAATGCCTTCCTTATGAAAAATCGGACACTCATTTTCTTTGAAAAATGCATTGGTCAAAGTAGCCTTTTCAGGCTGAGAGAAGCACTTTGGTGACGTTTAACTGTAACTTGTTCCCAGTACAGTCTAAGTGGCTGCTGACTGTGTGACTTAGCTAAAAGTGGCCAAATAGAAGCCCAATCCACAATACATGAGCCCAAAGGCCTTCCTTATGACTAAACTGACACCCACTTTCTTAAAAATATCATGGGTCTAAATAGCCTTTTCAGGCTGAGAGAAGCACTTTGGTGACATTTGGCTGTAACTTGTTCCCAGTACATTCTGAGTGGCTGGCGACTGTGTGTTGTACCTAAAAGTGCCCAAATAGAATCCCAATGCACTATACATGGGCCCAAATGCCTTCCTTATGACAAAACTGACACTCATTTTCTTAAAAATATCATTGGTCAAAATAGCCTTTTCAGGCTGAGAGAAGCACTTTGGTGACGTTTAACTGTAACTTCTTCCCAGTACAGTCTAAGTGGCTGCTGACTGTGTGACTTGGCTAAAAGTGGCCAAATAGAAGCCCAATCCACAATACATGAGCCCAAAGGCCTTCCTTATGACTAAACTGACACCCACTTTCTTAAAAATATCATGGGTCTAAATAGCCTTTTCAGGCTGAGAGAAGTACTTTGGTGACATTTGGCTGTAACTTGTTCCCAGTACATTCTGAGTGGCTGGTGACTGTGTGTTGTACCTAAAAGTGCCCAAATAGAATCCCAATGCACTATACATGGGCCCAAATGCCTTCCTTATGACAAAACTGACACTCATTTTCTTTAAAAAATCATTGGTCAAAATAGCCTTTTCAGGCTGAGAGAAGCACTTTGGTGACATTTAACTGTAACTTGTTCCCAGTACAGTCTAAGTGGCTGCTGACTGTGTGACTTGGTTAAAAGTGGCCAAATAGAAGCCCAATCCACAATACATGAGCCCAAAGGCCTTCCTTATGACTAAACTGACACCCACTTTCTTAAAAATATCATGGGTCTAAATAGCCTTTTCAGGCTGAGAGAAGCACTTTGGTGACATTTGGCTGTAACTTGTTCCCAGTACATTCTGAGTGGCTGGCGACTGTGTGTTGTACCTAAAAGTGCCCAAATAGAATCCCAATGCACTATACATGGGCCCAAATGCCTTCCTTATGAAAAATCGGACACTCATTTTCTTTGAAAAATGCATTGGTCAAAGTAGCCTTTTCAGGCTGAGAGAAGCACTTTGGTGACGTTTAACTGTAACTTGTTCCCAGTACAATCTAAGTGGCTGCTGACTGTGTGACTTGGCTAAAAGTGGCCAAATAGAAGGCAAATCCACAATACAAGAGCCCAAAGGCCTTCCTTATGACTAAACTGACACCCACTTTCTTAAAAATATCATGGGTCTAAATAGCCTTTTCAGGCTGAGAGAAGCACTTTGGTGACATTTGGCTGTAACTTGTTCCCAGTACATTCTGAGTGGCTGGCGACTGTGTGTTGTACCTAAAAGTGCCCAAATAGAATCCCAATGCACTATACATGGGCCCAAATGCCTTCCTTATGACAAAACTGACACTCATTTTCTTAAAAATATCATTGGTCAAAATAGCCTTTTCAGGCTGAGAGAAGCACTTTGGTGACGTTTAACTGTAACTTGTTCCCAGTACAGTCTAAGTGGCTGCTGACTGTGTGACTTGGCTAAAAGTGGCCAAATAGAAGGCAAATCCACAATACAAGAGCCCAAAGGCCTTCCTTATGACTAAACTGACACCCACTTTCTTAAAAATATCATGGGTCTAAATAGCCTTTTCAGGCTGAGAGAAGCACTTTGGTGACATTTGGCTGTAACTTGTTCCCAGTACATTCTGAGTGGCTGGCGACTGTGTGTTGTACCTAAAAATGCCCAAATAGAATCCCAATGCACTATACATGGGCCCAAATGCCTTCCTTATGAAAAATCGGACACTCATTTTCTTTGAAAAATGCATTGGTCAAAGTAGCCTTTTCAGGCTGAGAGAAGCACTTTGGTGACGTTTAACTGTAACTTGTTCCCAGTACAGTCTAAGTGGCTGCTGACTGTGTGACTTGGCTAAAAGTGGCCAAATAGAAGCCCAATCCACAATACATGAGCCCAAAGGCCTTCCTTATGACTAAACTGACACCCACTTTCTTAAAAATATCATGGGTCTAAATAGCCTTTTCAGGCTGAGAGAAGCACTTTGGTGACATTTGGCTGTAACTTGTTCCCAGTACATTCTGAGTGGCTGGCGACTGTGTGTTGTACCTAAAAGTGCCCAAATAGAATCCCAATGCACTATACATGGGCCCAAATGCCTTCCTTATGACAAAACTGACACTCATTTTCTTAAAAATATCATTGGTCAAAATAGCCTTTTCAGGCTGAGAGAAGCACTTTGGTGACGTTTAACTGTAACTTCTTCCCAGTACAGTCTAAGTGGCTGCTGACTGTGTGACTTGGCTAAAAGTGGCCAAATAGAAGCCCAATCCACAATACATGAGCCCAAAGTTCTTCCTTATGACTAAACTGACACCCACTTTCTTAAAAATATCATGGGTCTAAATAGCCTTTTCAGGCTGAGAGAAGTACTTTGGTGACATTTGGCTGTAACTTGTTCCCAGTACATTCTGAGTGGCTGGTGACTGTGTGTTGTACCTAAAAGTGCCCAAATAGAATCCCAATGCACTATACATGGGCCCAAATGCCTTCCTTATGACAAAACTGACACTCATTTTCTTTAAAAAATCATTGGTCAAAATAGCCTTTTCAGGCTGAGAGAAGCACTTTGGTGACATTTAACTGTAACTTGTTCCCAGTACAGTCTAAGTGGCTGCTGACTGTGTGACTTGGTTAAAAGTGGCCAAATAGAAGCCCAATCCACAATACATGAGCCCAAAGGCCTTCCTTATGACTAAACTGACACCCACTTTCTTAAAAATATCATGGGTCTAAATAGCCTTTTCAGGCTGAGAGAAGCACTTTGGTGACATTTGGCTGTAACTTGTTCCCAGTACATTCTGAGTGGCTGGCGACTGTGTGTTGTACCTAAAAGTGCCCAAATAGAATCCCAATGCACTATACATGGGCCCAAATGCCTTCCTTATGAAAAATCGGACACTCATTTTCTTTGAAAAATGCATTGGTCAAAGTAGCCTTTTCAGGCTGAGAGAAGCACTTTGGTGACGTTTAACTGTAACTTGTTCCCAGTACAATCTAAGTGGCTGCTGACTGTGTGACTTGGCTAAAAGTGGCCAAATAGAAGGCAAATCCACAATACAAGAGCCCAAAGGCCTTCCTTATGACTAAACTGACACCCACTTTCTTAAAAATATCATGGGTCTAAATAGCCTTTTCAGGCTGAGAGAAGCACTTTGGTGACATTTGGCTGTAACTTGTTCCCAGTACATTCTGAGTGGCTGGCGACTGTGTGTTGTACCTAAAAGTGCCCAAATAGAATCCCAATGCACTATACATGGGCCCAAATGCCTTCCTTATGAAAAATCGGACACTCATTTTCTTTGAAAAATGCATTGGTCAAAGTAGCCTTTTCAGGCTGAGAGAAGCACTTTGGTGACGTTTAACTGTAACTTGTTCCCAGTACAGTCTAAGTGGCTGCTGACTGTGTGACTTGGCTAAAAGTGGCCAAATAGAAGCCCAATCCACAATACATGAGCCCAAAGGCCTTCCTTATGACTAAACTGACACCCACTTTCTTAAAAATATCATGGGTCTAAATAGCCTTTTCAGGCTGAGAGAAGCACTTTGGTGACATTTGGCTGTAACTTGTTCCCAGTACATTCTGAGTGGCTGGCGACTGTGTGTTGTACCTAAAAGTGCCCAAATAGAATCCCAATGCACTATACATGGGCCCAAATGCCTTCCTTATGACAAAACTGACACTCATTTTCTTAAAAATATCATTGGTCAAAATAGCCTTTTCAGGCTGAGAGAAGCACTTTGGTGACGTTTAACTGTAACTTCTTCCCAGTACAGTCTAAGTGGCTGCTGACTGTGTGACTTGGCTAAAAGTGGCCAAATAGAAGGCAAATCCACAATACAAGAGCCCAAAGGCCTTCCTTATGACTAAACTGACACCCACTTTCTTAAAAATATCATGGGTCTAAATAGCCTTTTCAGGCTGAGAGAAGCACTTTGGTGACATTTGGCTGTAACTTGTTCCCAGTACATTCTGAGTGGCTGGCGACTGTGTGTTGTACCTAAAAATGCCCAAATAGAATCCCAATGCACTATACATGGGCCCAAATGCCTTCCTTATGAAAAATCGGACACTCATTTTCTTTGAAAAATGCATTGGTCAAAGTAGCCTTTTCAGGCTGAGAGAAGCACTTTGGTGACGTTTAACTGTAACTTGTTCCCAGTACAGTCTAAGTGGCTGCTGACTGTGTGACTTGGCTAAAAGTGGCCAAATAGAAGCCCAATCCACAATACATGAGCCCAAAGGCCTTCCTTATGACTAAACTGACACCCACTTTCTTAAAAATATCATGGGTCTAAATAGCCTTTTCAGGCTGAGAGAAGCACTTTGGTGACATTTGGCTGTAACTTGTTCCCAGTACATTCTGAGTGGCTGGCGACTGTGTGTTGTACCTAAAAGTGCCCAAATAGAATCCCAATGCACTATACATGGGCCCAAATGCCTTCCTTATGACAAAACTGACACTCATTTTCTTAAAAATATCATTGGTCAAAATAGCCTTTTCAGGCTGAGAGAAGCACTTTGGTGACGTTTAACTGTAACTTCTTCCCAGTACAGTCTAAGTGGCTGCTGACTGTGTGACTTGGCTAAAAGTGGCCAAATAGAAGCCCAATCCACAATACATGAGCCCAAAGGCCTTCCTTATGACTAAACTGACACCCACTTTCTTAAAAATATCATGGGTCTAAATAGCCTTTTCAGGCTGAGAGAAGTACTTTGGTGACATTTGGCTGTAACTTGTTCCCAGTACATTCTGAGTGGCTGGTGACTGTGTGTTGTACCTAAAAGTGCCCAAATAGAATCCCAATGCACTATACATGGGCCCAAATGCCTTCCTTATGACAAAACTGACACTCATTTTCTTTAAAAAATCATTGGTCAAAATAGCCTTTTCAGGCTGAGAGAAGCACTTTGGTGACATTTAACTGTAACTTGTTCCCAGTACAGTCTAAGTGGCTGCTGACTGTGTGACTTGGTTAAAAGTGGCCAAATAGAAGCCCAATCCACAATACATGAGCCCAAAGGCCTTCCTTATGACTAAACTGACACCCACTTTCTTAAAAATATCATGGGTCTAAATAGCCTTTTCAGGCTGAGAGAAGCACTTTGGTGACATTTGGCTGTAACTTGTTCCCAGTACATTCTGAGTGGCTGGCGACTGTGTGTTGTACCTAAAAGTGCCCAAATAGAATCCCAATGCACTATACATGGGCCCAAATGCCTTCCTTATGAAAAATCGGACACTCATTTTCTTTGAAAAATGCATTGGTCAAAGTAGCCTTTTCAGGCTGAGAGAAGCACTTTGGTGACGTTTAACTGTAACTTGTTCCCAGTACAATCTAAGTGGCTGCTGACTGTGTGACTTGGCTAAAAGTGGCCAAATAGAAGGCAAATCCACAATACAAGAGCCCAAAGGCCTTCCTTATGACTAAACTGACACCCACTTTCTTAAAAATATCATGGGTCTAAATAGCCTTTTCAGGCTGAGAGAAGCACTTTGGTGACATTTGGCTGTAACTTGTTCCCAGTACATTCTGAGTGGCTGGCGACTGTGTGTTGTACCTAAAAGTGCCCAAATAGAATCCCAATGCACTATACATGGGCCCAAATGCCTTCCTTATGAAAAATCGGACACTCATTTTCTTTGAAAAATGCATTGGTCAAAGTAGCCTTTTCAGGCTGAGAGAAGCACTTTGGTGACGTTTAACTGTAACTTGTTCCCAGTACAGTCTAAGTGGCTGCTGACTGTGTGACTTGGCTAAAAGTGGCCAAATAGAAGCCCAATCCACAATACATGAGCCCAAAGGCCTTCCTTATGACTAAACTGACACCCACTTTCTTAAAAATATCATGGGTCTAAATAGCCTTTTCAGGCTGAGAGAAGTACTTTGGTGACATTTGGCTGTAACTTGTTCCCAGTACATTCTGAGTGGCTGGTGACTGTGTGTTGTACCTAAAAGTGCCCAAATAAAATCCCAATGCACTATACATGGGCCCAAATGCCTTCCTTATGACAAAACTGACACTCATTTTCTTTAAAAAAATCATTGGTCAAAATAGCCTTTTCAGGCTGAGAGAAGCACTTTGGTGACATTTAACTGTAACTTGTTCCCAGTACAGTCTAAGTGGCTGCTGACTGTGTGACTTGGTTAAAAGTGGCCAAATAGAAGCCCAATCCACAATACATGAGCCCAAAGGCCTTCCTTATGACTAAACTGACACCCACTTTCTTAAAAATATCATGGGTCTAAATAGCCTTTTCAGGCTGAGAGAAGCACTTTGGTGACATTTGGCTGTAACTTCTTCCCAGTACATTCTGAGTGGCTGGCGACTGTGTGTTGTACCTAAAAGTGCCCAAATAGAATCCCAATGCACTATACATGGGCCCAAATGCCTTCCTTATGAAAAATCGGACACTCATTTTCTTTGAAAAATGCATTGGTCAAAGTAGCCTTTTCAGGCTGAGAGAAGCACTTTGGTGACGTTTAACTGTAACTTGTTCCCAGTACAATCTAAGTGGCTGCTGACTGTGTGACTTGGCTAAAAGTGGCCAAATAGAAGGCAAATCCACAATACAAGAGCCCAAAGGCCTTCCTTATGACTAAACTGACACCCACTTTCTTAAAAATATCATGGGTCTAAATAGCCTTTTCAGGCTGAGAGAAGCACTTTGGTGACATTTGGCTGTAACTTGTTCCCAGTACATTCTGAGTGGCTGGCGACTGTGTGTTGTACCTAAAAGTGCCCAAATAGAATCCCAATGCACTATACATGGGCCCAAATGCCTTCCTTATGACAAAACTGACACTCATTTTCTTAAAAATATCATTGGTCAAAATAGCCTTTTCAGGCTGAGAGAAGCACTTTGGTGACGTTTAACTGTAACTTCTTCCCAGTACAGTCTAAGTGGCTGCAGACTGTGTGACTTGGCTAAAAGTGGCCAAATAGAAGCCCAATCCACAATACATGAGCCCAAAGGCCTTCCTTATGACTAAACTGACACCCACTTTCTTAAAAATATCATGGGTCTAAATAGCCTTTTCAGGCTGAGAGAAGTACTTTGGTGACATTTGGCTGTAACTTGTTCCCAGTACATTCTGAGTGGCTGGCGACTGTGTGTTGTACCTAAAAGTGCCCAAATAGAATCCCAATGCACTATACATGGGCCCAAATGCCTTCCTTATGACAAAACTGACACTCATTTTCTTAAAAATATCATTGGTCAAAATAGCCTTTTCAGGCTGAGAGAAGCACTTTGGTGACGTTTAACTGTAACTTGTTCCCAGTACAGTCTAAGTGGCTGCTGACTGTGTGACTTGGCTAAAAGTGGCCAAATAGAAGGCAAATCCACAATACAAGAGCCCAAAGGCCTTCCTTATGACTAAACTGACACCCACTTTCTTAAAAATATCATGGGTCTAAATAGCCTTTTCAGGCTGAGAGAAGCACTTTGGTGACATTTGGCTGTAACTTGTTCCCAGTACATTCTGAGTGGCTGGCGACTGTGTGTTGTACCTAAAAGTGCCCAAATAGAATCCCAATGCACTATACATGGGCCCAAATGCCTTCCTTATGAAAAATCGGACACTCATTTTCTTTGAAAAATGCATTGGTCAAAGTAGCCTTTTCAGGCTGAGAGAAGCACTTTGGTGACGTTTAACTGTAACTTGTTCCCAGTACAATCTAAGTGGCTGCTGACTGTGTGACTTGGCTAAAAGTGGCCAAATAGAAGGCAAATCCACAATACAAGAGCCCAAAGGCCTTCCTTATGACTAAACTGACACCCACTTTCTTAAAAATATCATGGGTCTAAATAGCCTTTTCAGGCTGAGAGAAGTACTTTGGTGACATTTGGCTGTAACTTGTTCCCAGTACATTCTGAGTGGCTGGTGACTGTGTGTTGTACCTAAAAGTGCCCAAATAGAATCCCAATGCACTATACATGGGCCCAAATGCCTTCCTTATGACAAAACTGACACTCATTTTCTTTAAAAAAATCATTGGTCAAAATAGCCTTTTCAGGCTGAGAGAAGCACTTTGGTGACATTTAACTGTAACTTGTTCCCAGTACAGTCTAAGTGGCTGCTGACTGTGTGACTTGGTTAAAAGTGGCCAAATAGAAGCCCAATCCACAATACATGAGCCCAAAGGCCTTCCTTATGACTAAACTGACACCCACTTTCTTAAAAATATCATGGGTCTAAATAGCCTTTTCAGGCTGAGAGAAGCACTTTGGTGACATTTGGCTGTAACTTCTTCCCAGTACATTCTGAGTGGCTGGCGACTGTGTGTTGTACCTAAAAGTGCCCAAATAGAATCCCAATGCACTATACATGGGCCCAAATGCCTTCCTTATGAAAAATCGGACACTCATTTTCTTTGAAAAATGCATTGGTCAAAGTAGCCTTTTCAGGCTGAGAGAAGCACTTTGGTGACGTTTAACTGTAACTTGTTCCCAGTACAATCTAAGTGGCTGCTGACTGTGTGACTTGGCTAAAAGTGGCCAAATAGAAGGCAAATCCACAATACAAGAGCCCAAAGGCCTTCCTTATGACTAAACTGACACCCACTTTCTTAAAAATATCATGGGTCTAAATAGCCTTTTCAGGCTGAGAGAAGCACTTTGGTGACATTTGGCTGTAACTTGTTCCCAGTACATTCTGAGTGGCTGGCGACTGTGTGTTGTACCTAAAAGTGCCCAAATAGAATCCCAATGCACTATACATGGGCCCAAATGCCTTCCTTATGACAAAACTGACACTCATTTTCTTAAAAATATCATTGGTCAAAATAGCCTTTTCAGGCTGAGAGAAGCACTTTGGTGACGTTTAACTGTAACTTGTTCCCAGTACAGTCTAAGTGGCTGCTGACTGTGTGACTTGGCTAAAAGTGGCCAAATAGAAGCCCAATCCACAATACATGAGCCCAAAGGCCTTCCTTATGACTAAACTGACACCCACTTTCTTAAAAATATCATGGGTCTAAATAGCCTTTTCAGGCTGAGAGAAGTACTTTGGTGACATTTGGCTGTAACTTGTTCCCAGTACATTCTGAGTGGCTGGCGACTGTGTGTTGTACCTAAAAGTGCCCAAATAGAATCCCAATGCACTATACATGGGCCCAAATGCCTTCCTTATGACAAAACTGACACTCATTTTCTTAAAAATATCATTGGTCAAAATAGCCTTTTCAGGCTGAGAGAAGCACTTTGGTGACATTTAACTGTAACTTGTTCCCAGTACAGTCTAAGTGGCTGCTGACTGTGTGACTTGGTTAAAAGTGGCCAAATAGAAGCCCAATCCACAATACATGAGCCCAAAGGCCTTCCTTATGACTAAACTGACACCCACTTTCTTAAAAATATCATGGGTCTAAATAGCCTTTTCAGGCTGAGAGAAGCACTTTGGTGACATTTGGCTGTAACTTGTTCCCAGTACATTCTGAGTGGCTGGCGACTGTGTGTTGTACCTAAAAGTGCCCAAATAGAATCCCAATGCACTATACATGGGCCCAAATGCCTTCCTTATGAAAAATCGGACACTCATTTTCTTTGAAAAATGCATTGGTCAAAGTAGCCTTTTCAGGCTGAGAGAAGCACTTTGGTGACGTTTAACTGTAACTTGTTCCCAGTACAATCTAAGTGGCTGCTGACTGTGTGACTTGGTTAAAAGTGGCCAAATAGAAGCCCAATCCACAATACATGAGCCCAAAGGCCTTCCTTATGACTAAACTGACACCCACTTTCTTAAAAATATCATGGGTCTAAATAGCCTTTTCAGGCTGAGAGAAGCACTTTGGTGACATTTGGCTGTAACTTGTTCCCAGTACATTCTGAGTGGCTGGCGACTGTGTGTTGTACCTAAAAGTGCCCAAATAGAATCCCAATGCACTATACATGGGCCCAAATGCCTTCCTTATGACAAAACTGACACTCATTTTCTTAAAAAAATCATTGGTCAAAATAGCCTTTTCAGGCTGAGAGAAGCACTTTGGTGACATTTAACTGTAACTTGTTCCCAGTACAGTCTAAGTGGCTGCTGACTGTGTGACTTGGTTAAAAGTGGCCAAATAGAAGCCCAATCCACAATACATGAGCCCAAAGGCCTTCCTTATGACTAAACTGACACCCACTTTCTTAAAAATATCATGGGTCTAAATAGCCTTTTCAGGCTGAGAGAAGCACTTTGGTGACATTTGGCTGTAACTTCTTCCCAGTACATTCTGAGTGGCTGGCGACTGTGTGTTGTACCTAAAAGTGCCCAAATAGAATCCCAATGCACTATACATGGGCCCAAATGCCTTCCTTATGAAAAATCGGACACTCATTTTCTTTGAAAAATGCATTGGTCAAAGTAGCCTTTTCAGGCTGAGAGAAGCACTTTGGTGACGTTTAACTGTAACTTGTTCCCAGTACAATCTAAGTGGCTGCTGACTGTGTGACTTGGCTAAAAGTGGCCAAATAGAAGGCAAATCCACAATACAAGAGCCCAAAGGCCTTCCTTATGACTAAACTGACACCCACTTTCTTAAAAATATCATGGGTCTAAATAGCCTTTTCAGGCTGAGAGAAGTACTTTGGTGACATTTGGCTGTAACTTGTTCCCAGTACATTCTGAGTGGCTGGCGACTGTGTGTTGTACCTAAAAGTGCCCAAATAGAATCCCAATGCACTATACATGGGCCCAAATGCCTTCCTTATGACAAAACTGACACTCATTTTCTTAAAAATATCATTGGTCAAAATAGCCTTTTCAGGCTGAGAGAAGCACTTTGGTGACGTTTAACTGTAACTTGTTCCCAGTACAGTCTAAGTGGCTGCTGACTGTGTGACTTGGCTAAAAGTGGCCAAATAGAAGGCAAATCCACAATACAAGAGCCCAAAGGCCTTCCTTATGACTAAACTGACACCCACTTTCTTAAAAATATCATGGGTCTAAATAGCCTTTTCAGGCTGAGAGAAGCACTTTGGTGACATTTGGCTGTAACTTGTTCCCAGTACATTCTGAGTGGCTGGCGACTGTGTGTTGTACCTAAAAATGCCCAAATAGAATCCCAATGCACTATACATGGGCCCAAATGCCTTCCTTATGAAAAATCGGACACTCATTTTCTTTGAAAAATGCATTGGTCAAAGTAGCCTTTTCAGGCTGAGAGAAGCACTTTGGTGACGTTTAACTGTAACTTGTTCCCAGTACAGTCTAAGTGGCTGCTGACTGTGTGACTTAGCTAAAAGTGGCCAAATAGAAGCCCAATCCACAATACATGAGCCCAAAGGCCTTCCTTATGACTAAACTGACACCCACTTTCTTAAAAATATCATGGGTCTAAATAGCCTTTTCAGGCTGAGAGAAGCACTTTGGTGACATTTGGCTGTAACTTGTTCCCAGTACATTCTGAGTGGCTGGCGACTGTGTGTTGTACCTAAAAGTGCCCAAATAGAATCCCAATGCACTATACATGGGCCCAAATGCCTTCCTTATGACAAAACTGACACTCATTTTCTTAAAAATATCATTGGTCAAAATAGCCTTTTCAGGCTGAGAGAAGCACTTTGGTGACGTTTAACTGTAACTTCTTCCCAGTACAGTCTAAGTGGCTGCTGACTGTGTGACTTGGCTAAAAGTGGCCAAATAGAAGCCCAATCCACAATACATGAGCCCAAAGGCCTTCCTTATGACTAAACTGACACCCACTTTCTTAAAAATATCATGGGTCTAAATAGCCTTTTCAGGCTGAGAGAAGTACTTTGGTGACATTTGGCTGTAACTTGTTCCCAGTACATTCTGAGTGGCTGGTGACTGTGTGTTGTACCTAAAAGTGCCCAAATAGAATCCCAATGCACTATACATGGGCCCAAATGCCTTCCTTATGACAAAACTGACACTCATTTTCTTTAAAAAATCATTGGTCAAAATAGCCTTTTCAGGCTGAGAGAAGCACTTTGGTGACATTTAACTGTAACTTGTTCCCAGTACAGTCTAAGTGGCTGCTGACTGTGTGACTTGGTTAAAAGTGGCCAAATAGAAGCCCAATCCACAATACATGAGCCCAAAGGCCTTCCTTATGACTAAACTGACACCCACTTTCTTAAAAATATCATGGGTCTAAATAGCCTTTTCAGGCTGAGAGAAGCACTTTGGTGACATTTGGCTGTAACTTGTTCCCAGTACATTCTGAGTGGCTGGCGACTGTGTGTTGTACCTAAAAGTGCCCAAATAGAATCCCAATGCACTATACATGGGCCCAAATGCCTTCCTTATGAAAAATCGGACACTCATTTTCTTTGAAAAATGCATTGGTCAAAGTAGCCTTTTCAGGCTGAGAGAAGCACTTTGGTGACGTTTAACTGTAACTTGTTCCCAGTACAATCTAAGTGGCTGCTGACTGTGTGACTTGGCTAAAAGTGGCCAAATAGAAGGCAAATCCACAATACAAGAGCCCAAAGGCCTTCCTTATGACTAAACTGACACCCACTTTCTTAAAAATATCATGGGTCTAAATAGCCTTTTCAGGCTGAGAGAAGCACTTTGGTGACATTTGGCTGTAACTTGTTCCCAGTACATTCTGAGTGGCTGGCGACTGTGTGTTGTACCTAAAAGTGCCCAAATAGAATCCCAATGCACTATACATGGGCCCAAATGCCTTCCTTATGACAAAACTGACACTCATTTTCTTAAAAATATCATTGGTCAAAATAGCCTTTTCAGGCTGAGAGAAGCACTTTGGTGACGTTTAACTGTAACTTGTTCCCAGTACAGTCTAAGTGGCTGCTGACTGTGTGACTTGGCTAAAAGTGGCCAAATAGAAGGCAAATCCACAATACAAGAGCCCAAAGGCCTTCCTTATGACTAAACTGACACCCACTTTCTTAAAAATATCATGGGTCTAAATAGCCTTTTCAGGCTGAGAGAAGCACTTTGGTGACATTTGGCTGTAACTTGTTCCCAGTACATTCTGAGTGGCTGGCGACTGTGTGTTGTACCTAAAAATGCCCAAATAGAATCCCAATGCACTATACATGGGCCCAAATGCCTTCCTTATGAAAAATCGGACACTCATTTTCTTTGAAAAATGCATTGGTCAAAGTAGCCTTTTCAGGCTGAGAGAAGCACTTTGGTGACGTTTAACTGTAACTTGTTCCCAGTACAGTCTAAGTGGCTGCTGACTGTGTGACTTGGCTAAAAGTGGCCAAATAGAAGCCCAATCCACAATACATGAGCCCAAAGGCCTTCCTTATGACTAAACTGACACCCACTTTCTTAAAAATATCATGGGTCTAAATAGCCTTTTCAGGCTGAGAGAAGCACTTTGGTGACATTTGGCTGTAACTTGTTCCCAGTACATTCTGAGTGGCTGGCGACTGTGTGTTGTACCTAAAAGTGCCCAAATAGAATCCCAATGCACTATACATGGGCCCAAATGCCTTCCTTATGACAAAACTGACACTCATTTTCTTAAAAATATCATTGGTCAAAATAGCCTTTTCAGGCTGAGAGAAGCACTTTGGTGACGTTTAACTGTAACTTCTTCCCAGTACAGTCTAAGTGGCTGCTGACTGTGTGACTTGGCTAAAAGTGGCCAAATAGAAGCCCAATCCACAATACATGAGCCCAAAGTTCTTCCTTATGACTAAACTGACACCCACTTTCTTAAAAATATCATGGGTCTAAATAGCCTTTTCAGGCTGAGAGAAGTACTTTGGTGACATTTGGCTGTAACTTGTTCCCAGTACATTCTGAGTGGCTGGTGACTGTGTGTTGTACCTAAAAGTGCCCAAATAGAATCCCAATGCACTATACATGGGCCCAAATGCCTTCCTTATGACAAAACTGACACTCATTTTCTTTAAAAAATCATTGGTCAAAATAGCCTTTTCAGGCTGAGAGAAGCACTTTGGTGACATTTAACTGTAACTTGTTCCCAGTACAGTCTAAGTGGCTGCTGACTGTGTGACTTGGTTAAAAGTGGCCAAATAGAAGCCCAATCCACAATACATGAGCCCAAAGGCCTTCCTTATGACTAAACTGACACCCACTTTCTTAAAAATATCATGGGTCTAAATAGCCTTTTCAGGCTGAGAGAAGCACTTTGGTGACATTTGGCTGTAACTTGTTCCCAGTACATTCTGAGTGGCTGGCGACTGTGTGTTGTACCTAAAAGTGCCCAAATAGAATCCCAATGCACTATACATGGGCCCAAATGCCTTCCTTATGAAAAATCGGACACTCATTTTCTTTGAAAAATGCATTGGTCAAAGTAGCCTTTTCAGGCTGAGAGAAGCACTTTGGTGACGTTTAACTGTAACTTGTTCCCAGTACAATCTAAGTGGCTGCTGACTGTGTGACTTGGCTAAAAGTGGCCAAATAGAAGGCAAATCCACAATACAAGAGCCCAAAGGCCTTCCTTATGACTAAACTGACACCCACTTTCTTAAAAATATCATGGGTCTAAATAGCCTTTTCAGGCTGAGAGAAGCACTTTGGTGACATTTGGCTGTAACTTGTTCCCAGTACATTCTGAGTGGCTGGCGACTGTGTGTTGTACCTAAAAGTGCCCAAATAGAATCCCAATGCACTATACATGGGCCCAAATGCCTTCCTTATGAAAAATCGGACACTCATTTTCTTTGAAAAATGCATTGGTCAAAGTAGCCTTTTCAGGCTGAGAGAAGCACTTTGGTGACGTTTAACTGTAACTTGTTCCCAGTACAGTCTAAGTGGCTGCTGACTGTGTGACTTGGCTAAAAGTGGCCAAATAGAAGCCCAATCCACAATACATGAGCCCAAAGGCCTTCCTTATGACTAAACTGACACCCACTTTCTTAAAAATATCATGGGTCTAAATAGCCTTTTCAGGCTGAGAGAAGCACTTTGGTGACATTTGGCTGTAACTTGTTCCCAG
The DNA here is from genome assembly GCF_963454915.1 of Gymnoscopelus microlampas. Lineage (NCBI taxonomy): Eukaryota > Metazoa > Chordata > Actinopteri > Myctophiformes > Myctophidae > Gymnoscopelus > Gymnoscopelus microlampas. The sequence continues at coordinate 347,584 of NC_139959.1, read as the reverse complement.
TACATTCTGAGTGGCTGGCGACTGTGTGTTGTACCTAAAAGTGCCCAAATAGAATCCCAATGCACTATACATGGGCCCAAATGCCTTCCTTATGACAAAACTGACACTCATTTTCTTAAAAATATCATTGGTCAAAATAGCCTTTTCAGGCTGAGAGAAGCACTTTGGTGACGTTTAACTGTAACTTCTTCCCAGTACAGTCTAAGTGGCTGCTGACTGTGTGACTTGGCTAAAAGTGGCCAAATAGAAGGCAAATCCACAATACAAGAGCCCAAAGGCCTTCCTTATGACTAAACTGACACCCACTTTCTTAAAAATATCATGGGTCTAAATAGCCTTTTCAGGCTGAGAGAAGCACTTTGGTGACATTTGGCTGTAACTTGTTCCCAGTACATTCTGAGTGGCTGGCGACTGTGTGTTGTACCTAAAAATGCCCAAATAGAATCCCAATGCACTATACATGGGCCCAAATGCCTTCCTTATGAAAAATCGGACACTCATTTTCTTTGAAAAATGCATTGGTCAAAGTAGCCTTTTCAGGCTGAGAGAAGCACTTTGGTGACGTTTAACTGTAACTTGTTCCCAGTACAGTCTAAGTGGCTGCTGACTGTGTGACTTGGCTAAAAGTGGCCAAATAGAAGCCCAATCCACAATACATGAGCCCAAAGGCCTTCCTTATGACTAAACTGACACCCACTTTCTTAAAAATATCATGGGTCTAAATAGCCTTTTCAGGCTGAGAGAAGCACTTTGGTGACATTTGGCTGTAACTTGTTCCCAGTACATTCTGAGTGGCTGGCGACTGTGTGTTGTACCTAAAAGTGCCCAAATAGAATCCCAATGCACTATACATGGGCCCAAATGCCTTCCTTATGACAAAACTGACACTCATTTTCTTAAAAATATCATTGGTCAAAATAGCCTTTTCAGGCTGAGAGAAGCACTTTGGTGACGTTTAACTGTAACTTCTTCCCAGTACAGTCTAAGTGGCTGCTGACTGTGTGACTTGGCTAAAAGTGGCCAAATAGAAGCCCAATCCACAATACATGAGCCCAAAGGCCTTCCTTATGACTAAACTGACACCCACTTTCTTAAAAATATCATGGGTCTAAATAGCCTTTTCAGGCTGAGAGAAGTACTTTGGTGACATTTGGCTGTAACTTGTTCCCAGTACATTCTGAGTGGCTGGTGACTGTGTGTTGTACCTAAAAGTGCCCAAATAGAATCCCAATGCACTATACATGGGCCCAAATGCCTTCCTTATGACAAAACTGACACTCATTTTCTTTAAAAAATCATTGGTCAAAATAGCCTTTTCAGGCTGAGAGAAGCACTTTGGTGACATTTAACTGTAACTTGTTCCCAGTACAGTCTAAGTGGCTGCTGACTGTGTGACTTGGTTAAAAGTGGCCAAATAGAAGCCCAATCCACAATACATGAGCCCAAAGGCCTTCCTTATGACTAAACTGACACCCACTTTCTTAAAAATATCATGGGTCTAAATAGCCTTTTCAGGCTGAGAGAAGCACTTTGGTGACATTTGGCTGTAACTTGTTCCCAGTACATTCTGAGTGGCTGGCGACTGTGTGTTGTACCTAAAAGTGCCCAAATAGAATCCCAATGCACTATACATGGGCCCAAATGCCTTCCTTATGAAAAATCGGACACTCATTTTCTTTGAAAAATGCATTGGTCAAAGTAGCCTTTTCAGGCTGAGAGAAGCACTTTGGTGACGTTTAACTGTAACTTGTTCCCAGTACAATCTAAGTGGCTGCTGACTGTGTGACTTGGCTAAAAGTGGCCAAATAGAAGGCAAATCCACAATACAAGAGCCCAAAGGCCTTCCTTATGACTAAACTGACACCCACTTTCTTAAAAATATCATGGGTCTAAATAGCCTTTTCAGGCTGAGAGAAGCACTTTGGTGACATTTGGCTGTAACTTGTTCCCAGTACATTCTGAGTGGCTGGCGACTGTGTGTTGTACCTAAAAGTGCCCAAATAGAATCCCAATGCACTATACATGGGCCCAAATGCCTTCCTTATGAAAAATCGGACACTCATTTTCTTTGAAAAATGCATTGGTCAAAGTAGCCTTTTCAGGCTGAGAGAAGCACTTTGGTGACGTTTAACTGTAACTTGTTCCCAGTACAGTCTAAGTGGCTGCTGACTGTGTGACTTGGCTAAAAGTGGCCAAATAGAAGCCCAATCCACAATACATGAGCCCAAAGGCCTTCCTTATGACTAAACTGACACCCACTTTCTTAAAAATATCATGGGTCTAAATAGCCTTTTCAGGCTGAGAGAAGCACTTTGGTGACATTTGGCTGTAACTTCTTCCCAGTACATTCTGAGTGGCTGGCGACTGTGTGTTGTACCTAAAAGTGCCCAAATAGAATCCCAATGCACTATACATGGGCCCAAATGCCTTCCTTATGAAAAATCGGACACTCATTTTCTTTGAAAAATGCATTGGTCAAAGTAGCCTTTTCAGGCTGAGAGAAGCACTTTGGTGACGTTTAACTGTAACTTGTTCCCAGTACAATCTAAGTGGCTGCTGACTGTGTGACTTGGCTAAAAGTGGCCAAATAGAAGGCAAATCCACAATACAAGAGCCCAAAGGCCTTCCTTATGACTAAACTGACACCCACTTTCTTAAAAATATCATGGGTCTAAATAGCCTTTTCAGGCTGAGAGAAGCACTTTGGTGACATTTGGCTGTAACTTGTTCCCAGTACATTCTGAGTGGCTGGCGACTGTGTGTTGTACCTAAAAGTGCCCAAATAGAATCCCAATGCACTATACATGGGCCCAAATGCCTTCCTTATGAAAAATCGGACACTCATTTTCTTTGAAAAATGCATTGGTCAAAGTAGCCTTTTCAGGCTGAGAGAAGCACTTTGGTGACGTTTAACTGTAACTTGTTCCCAGTACAGTCTAAGTGGCTGCTGACTGTGTGACTTGGCTAAAAGTGGCCAAATAGAAGCCCAATCCACAATACATGAGCCCAAAGGCCTTCCTTATGACTAAACTGACACCCACTTTCTTAAAAATATCATGGGTCTAAATAGCCTTTTCAGGCTGAGAGAAGTACTTTGGTGACATTTGGCTGTAACTTGTTCCCAGTACATTCTGAGTGGCTGGTGACTGTGTGTTGTACCTAAAAGTGCCCAAATAGAATCCCAATGCACTATACATGGGCCCAAATGCCTTCCTTATGACAAAACTGACACTCATTTTCTTTAAAAAAATCATTGGTCAAAATAGCCTTTTCAGGCTGAGAGAAGCACTTTGGTGACATTTAACTGTAACTTGTTCCCAGTACAGTCTAAGTGGCTGCTGACTGTGTGACTTGGTTAAAAGTGGCCAAATAGAAGCCCAATCCACAATACATGAGCCCAAAGGCCTTCCTTATGACTAAACTGACACCCACTTTCTTAAAAATATCATGGGTCTAAATAGCCTTTTCAGGCTGAGAGAAGCACTTTGGTGACATTTGGCTGTAACTTCTTCCCAGTACATTCTGAGTGGCTGGCGACTGTGTGTTGTACCTAAAAGTGCCCAAATAGAATCCCAATGCACTATACATGGGCCCAAATGCCTTCCTTATGAAAAATCGGACACTCATTTTCTTTGAAAAATGCATTGGTCAAAGTAGCCTTTTCAGGCTGAGAGAAGCACTTTGGTGACGTTTAACTGTAACTTGTTCCCAGTACAGTCTAAGTGGCTGCTGACTGTGTGACTTGGCTAAAAGTGGCCAAATAGAAGGCAAATCCACAATACAAGAGCCCAAAGGCCTTCCTTATGACTAAACTGACACCCACTTTCTTAAAAATATCATGGGTCTAAATAGCCTTTTCAGGCTGAGAGAAGCACTTTGGTGACATTTGGCTGTAACTTGTTCCCAGTACATTCTGAGTGGCTGGCGACTGTGTGTTGTACCTAAAAATGCCCAAATAGAATCCCAATGCACTATACATGGGCCCAAATGCCTTCCTTATGAAAAATCGGACACTCATTTTCTTTGAAAAATGCATTGGTCAAAGTAGCCTTTTCAGGCTGAGAGAAGCACTTTGGTGACGTTTAACTGTAACTTGTTCCCAGTACAGTCTAAGTGGCTGCTGACTGTGTGACTTGGCTAAAAGTGGCCAAATAGAAGCCCAATCCACAATACATGAGCCCAAAGGCCTTCCTTATGACTAAACTGACACCCACTTTCTTAAAAATATCATGGGTCTAAATAGCCTTTTCAGGCTGAGAGAAGCACTTTGGTGACATTTGGCTGTAACTTGTTCCCAGTACATTCTGAGTGGCTGGCGACTGTGTGTTGTACCTAAAAGTGCCCAAATAGAATCCCAATGCACTATACATGGGCCCAAATGCCTTCCTTATGACAAAACTGACACTCATTTTCTTAAAAATATCATTGGTCAAAATAGCCTTTTCAGGCTGAGAGAAGCACTTTGGTGACGTTTAACTGTAACTTCTTCCCAGTACAGTCTAAGTGGCTGCTGACTGTGTGACTTGGCTAAAAGTGGCCAAATAGAAGCCCAATCCACAATACATGAGCCCAAAGTTCTTCCTTATGACTAAACTGACACCCACTTTCTTAAAAATATCATGGGTCTAAATAGCCTTTTCAGGCTGAGAGAAGTACTTTGGTGACATTTGGCTGTAACTTGTTCCCAGTACATTCTGAGTGGCTGGTGACTGTGTGTTGTACCTAAAAGTGCCCAAATAGAATCCCAATGCACTATACATGGGCCCAAATGCCTTCCTTATGACAAAACTGACACTCATTTTCTTTAAAAAATCATTGGTCAAAATAGCCTTTTCAGGCTGAGAGAAGCACTTTGGTGACATTTAACTGTAACTTGTTCCCAGTACAGTCTAAGTGGCTGCTGACTGTGTGACTTGGTTAAAAGTGGCCAAATAGAAGCCCAATCCACAATACATGAGCCCAAAGGCCTTCCTTATGACTAAACTGACACCCACTTTCTTAAAAATATCATGGGTCTAAATAGCCTTTTCAGGCTGAGAGAAGCACTTTGGTGACATTTGGCTGTAACTTGTTCCCAGTACATTCTGAGTGGCTGGCGACTGTGTGTTGTACCTAAAAGTGCCCAAATAGAATCCCAATGCACTATACATGGGCCCAAATGCCTTCCTTATGAAAAATCGGACACTCATTTTCTTTGAAAAATGCATTGGTCAAAGTAGCCTTTTCAGGCTGAGAGAAGCACTTTGGTGACGTTTAACTGTAACTTGTTCCCAGTACAATCTAAGTGGCTGCTGACTGTGTGACTTGGCTAAAAGTGGCCAAATAGAAGGCAAATCCACAATACAAGAGCCCAAAGGCCTTCCTTATGACTAAACTGACACCCACTTTCTTAAAAATATCATGGGTCTAAATAGCCTTTTCAGGCTGAGAGAAGCACTTTGGTGACATTTGGCTGTAACTTGTTCCCAGTACATTCTGAGTGGCTGGCGACTGTGTGTTGTACCTAAAAGTGCCCAAATAGAATCCCAATGCACTATACATGGGCCCAAATGCCTTCCTTATGAAAAATCGGACACTCATTTTCTTTGAAAAATGCATTGGTCAAAGTAGCCTTTTCAGGCTGAGAGAAGCACTTTGGTGACGTTTAACTGTAACTTGTTCCCAGTACAGTCTAAGTGGCTGCTGACTGTGTGACTTGGCTAAAAGTGGCCAAATAGAAGCCCAATCCACAATACATGAGCCCAAAGGCCTTCCTTATGACTAAACTGACACCCACTTTCTTAAAAATATCATGGGTCTAAATAGCCTTTTCAGGCTGAGAGAAGCACTTTGGTGACATTTGGCTGTAACTTGTTCCCAGTACATTCTGAGTGGCTGGCGACTGTGTGTTGTACCTAAAAGTGCCCAAATAGAATCCCAATGCACTATACATGGGCCCAAATGCCTTCCTTATGACAAAACTGACACTCATTTTCTTAAAAATATCATTGGTCAAAATAGCCTTTTCAGGCTGAGAGAAGCACTTTGGTGACGTTTAACTGTAACTTCTTCCCAGTACAGTCTAAGTGGCTGCTGACTGTGTGACTTGGCTAAAAGTGGCCAAATAGAAGGCAAATCCACAATACAAGAGCCCAAAGGCCTTCCTTATGACTAAACTGACACCCACTTTCTTAAAAATATCATGGGTCTAAATAGCCTTTTCAGGCTGAGAGAAGCACTTTGGTGACATTTGGCTGTAACTTGTTCCCAGTACATTCTGAGTGGCTGGCGACTGTGTGTTGTACCTAAAAATGCCCAAATAGAATCCCAATGCACTATACATGGGCCCAAATGCCTTCCTTATGAAAAATCGGACACTCATTTTCTTTGAAAAATGCATTGGTCAAAGTAGCCTTTTCAGGCTGAGAGAAGCACTTTGGTGACGTTTAACTGTAACTTGTTCCCAGTACAGTCTAAGTGGCTGCTGACTGTGTGACTTGGCTAAAAGTGGCCAAATAGAAGCCCAATCCACAATACATGAGCCCAAAGGCCTTCCTTATGACTAAACTGACACCCACTTTCTTAAAAATATCATGGGTCTAAATAGCCTTTTCAGGCTGAGAGAAGCACTTTGGTGACATTTGGCTGTAACTTGTTCCCAGTACATTCTGAGTGGCTGGCGACTGTGTGTTGTACCTAAAAGTGCCCAAATAGAATCCCAATGCACTATACATGGGCCCAAATGCCTTCCTTATGACAAAACTGACACTCATTTTCTTAAAAATATCATTGGTCAAAATAGCCTTTTCAGGCTGAGAGAAGCACTTTGGTGACGTTTAACTGTAACTTCTTCCCAGTACAGTCTAAGTGGCTGCTGACTGTGTGACTTGGCTAAAAGTGGCCAAATAGAAGCCCAATCCACAATACATGAGCCCAAAGGCCTTCCTTATGACTAAACTGACACCCACTTTCTTAAAAATATCATGGGTCTAAATAGCCTTTTCAGGCTGAGAGAAGTACTTTGGTGACATTTGGCTGTAACTTGTTCCCAGTACATTCTGAGTGGCTGTTGACTGTGTGTTGTACCTAAAAGTGCCCAAATAGAATCCCAATGCACTATACATGGGCCCAAATGCCTTCCTTATGACAAAACTGACACTCATTTTCTTTAAAAAATCATTGGTCAAAATAGCCTTTTCAGGCTGAGAGAAGCACTTTGGTGACATTTAACTGTAACTTGTTCCCAGTACAGTCTAAGTGGCTGCTGACTGTGTGACTTGGTTAAAAGTGGCCAAATAGAAGCCCAATCCACAATACATGAGCCCAAAGGCCTTCCTTATGACTAAACTGACACCCACTTTCTTAAAAATATCATGGGTCTAAATAGCCTTTTCAGGCTGAGAGAAGCACTTTGGTGACATTTGGCTGTAACTTGTTCCCAGTACATTCTGAGTGGCTGGCGACTGTGTGTTGTACCTAAAAGTGCCCAAATAGAATCCCAATGCACTATACATGGGCCCAAATGCCTTCCTTATGAAAAATCGGACACTCATTTTCTTTGAAAAATGCATTGGTCAAAGTAGCCTTTTCAGGCTGAGAGAAGCACTTTGGTGACGTTTAACTGTAACTTGTTCCCAGTACAATCTAAGTGGCTGCTGACTGTGTGACTTGGCTAAAAGTGGCCAAATAGAAGGCAAATCCACAATACAAGAGCCCAAAGGCCTTCCTTATGACTAAACTGACACCCACTTTCTTAAAAATATCATGGGTCTAAATAGCCTTTTCAGGCTGAGAGAAGCACTTTGGTGACATTTGGCTGTAACTTGTTCCCAGTACATTCTGAGTGGCTGGCGACTGTGTGTTGTACCTAAAAGTGCCCAAATAGAATCCCAATGCACTATACATGGGCCCAAATGCCTTCCTTATGAAAAATCGGACACTCATTTTCTTTGAAAAATGCATTGGTCAAAGTAGCCTTTTCAGGCTGAGAGAAGCACTTTGGTGACGTTTAACTGTAACTTGTTCCCAGTACAGTCTAAGTGGCTGCTGACTGTGTGACTTGGCTAAAAGTGGCCAAATAGAAGCCCAATCCACAATACATGAGCCCAAAGGCCTTCCTTATGACTAAACTGACACCCACTTTCTTAAAAATATCATGGGTCTAAATAGCCTTTTCAGGCTGAGAGAAGTACTTTGGTGACATTTGGCTGTAACTTGTTCCCAGTACATTCTGAGTGGCTGGTGACTGTGTGTTGTACCTAAAAGTGCCCAAATAGAATCCCAATGCACTATACATGGGCCCAAATGCCTTCCTTATGACAAAACTGACACTCATTTTCTTTAAAAAAATCATTGGTCAAAATAGCCTTTTCAGGCTGAGAGAAGCACTTTGGTGACATTTAACTGTAACTTGTTCCCAGTACAGTCTAAGTGGCTGCTGACTGTGTGACTTGGTTAAAAGTGGCCAAATAGAAGCCCAATCCACAATACATGAGCCCAAAGGCCTTCCTTATGACTAAACTGACACCCACTTTCTTAAAAATATCATGGGTCTAAATAGCCTTTTCAGGCTGAGAGAAGCACTTTGGTGACATTTGGCTGTAACTTCTTCCCAGTACATTCTGAGTGGCTGGCGACTGTGTGTTGTACCTAAAAGTGCCCAAATAGAATCCCAATGCACTATACATGGGCCCAAATGCCTTCCTTATGAAAAATCGGACACTCATTTTCTTTGAAAAATGCATTGGTCAAAGTAGCCTTTTCAGGCTGAGAGAAGCACTTTGGTGACGTTTAACTGTAACTTGTTCCCAGTACAATCTAAGTGGCTGCTGACTGTGTGACTTGGCTAAAAGTGGCCAAATAGAAGGCAAATCCACAATACAAGAGCCCAAAGGCCTTCCTTATGACTAAACTGACACCCACTTTCTTAAAAATATCATGGGTCTAAATAGCCTTTTCAGGCTGAGAGAAGCACTTTGGTGACATTTGGCTGTAACTTGTTCCCAGTACATTCTGAGTGGCTGGCGACTGTGTGTTGTACCTAAAAGTGCCCAAATAGAATCCCAATGCACTATACATGGGCCCAAATGCCTTCCTTATGACAAAACTGACACTCATTTTCTTAAAAATATCATTGGTCAAAATAGCCTTTTCAGGCTGAGAGAAGCACTTTGGTGACGTTTAACTGTAACTTCTTCCCAGTACAGTCTAAGTGGCTGCAGACTGTGTGACTTGGCTAAAAGTGGCCAAATAGAAGCCCAATCCACAATACATGAGCCCAAAGGCCTTCCTTATGACTAAACTGACACCCACTTTCTTAAAAATATCATGGGTCTAAATAGCCTTTTCAGGCTGAGAGAAGTACTTTGGTGACATTTGGCTGTAACTTGTTCCCAGTACATTCTGAGTGGCTGGCGACTGTGTGTTGTACCTAAAAGTGCCCAAATAGAATCCCAATGCACTATACATGGGCCCAAATGCCTTCCTTATGACAAAACTGACACTCATTTTCTTAAAAATATCATTGGTCAAAATAGCCTTTTCAGGCTGAGAGAAGCACTTTGGTGACGTTTAACTGTAACTTGTTCCCAGTACAGTCTAAGTGGCTGCTGACTGTGTGACTTGGCTAAAAGTGGCCAAATAGAAGGCAAATCCACAATACAAGAGCCCAAAGGCCTTCCTTATGACTAAACTGACACCCACTTTCTTAAAAATATCATGGGTCTAAATAGCCTTTTCAGGCTGAGAGAAGCACTTTGGTGACATTTGGCTGTAACTTGTTCCCAGTACATTCTGAGTGGCTGGCGACTGTGTGTTGTACCTAAAAGTGCCCAAATAGAATCCCAATGCACTATACATGGGCCCAAATGCCTTCCTTATGAAAAATCGGACACTCATTTTCTTTGAAAAATGCATTGGTCAAAGTAGCCTTTTCAGGCTGAGAGAAGCACTTTGGTGACGTTTAACTGTAACTTGTTCCCAGTACAATCTAAGTGGCTGCTGACTGTGTGACTTGGCTAAAAGTGGCCAAATAGAAGGCAAATCCACAATACAAGAGCCCAAAGGCCTTCCTTATGACTAAACTGACACCCACTTTCTTAAAAATATCATGGGTCTAAATAGCCTTTTCAGGCTGAGAGAAGCACTTTGGTGACATTTGGCTGTAACTTGTTCCCAGTACATTCTGAGTGGCTGGCGACTGTGTGTTGTACCTAAAAGTGCCCAAATAGAATCCCAATGCACTATACATGGGCCCAAATGCCTTCCTTATGAAAAATCGGACACTCATTTTCTTTGAAAAATGCATTGGTCAAAGTAGCCTTTTCAGGCTGAGAGAAGCACTTTGGTGACGTTTAACTGTAACTTGTTCCCAGTACAGTCTAAGTGGCTGCTGACTGTGTGACTTGGCTAAAAGTGGCCAAATAGAAGCCCAATCCACAATACATGAGCCCAAAGGCCTTCCTTATGACTAAACTGACACCCACTTTCTTAAAAATATCATGGGTCTAAATAGCCTTTTCAGGCTGAGAGAAGCACTTTGGTGACATTTGGCTGTAACTTGTTCCCAGTACATTCTGAGTGGCTGGCGACTGTGTGTTGTACCTAAAAGTGCCCAAATAGAATCCCAATGCACTATACATGGGCCCAAATGCCTTCCTTATGACAAAACTGACACTCATTTTCTTAAAAATATCATTGGTCAAAATAGCCTTTTCAGGCTGAGAGAAGCACTTTGGTGACGTTTAACTGTAACTTCTTCCCAGTACAGTCTAAGTGGCTGCTGACTGTGTGACTTGGCTAAAAGTGGCCAAATAGAAGGCAAATCCACAATACAAGAGCCCAAAGGCCTTCCTTATGACTAAACTGACACCCACTTTCTTAAAAATATCATGGGTCTAAATAGCCTTTTCAGGCTGAGAGAAGCACTTTGGTGACATTTGGCTGTAACTTGTTCCCAGTACATTCTGAGTGGCTGGCGACTGTGTGTTGTACCTAAAAATGCCCAAATAGAATCCCAATGCACTATACATGGGCCCAAATGCCTTCCTTATGAAAAATCGGACACTCATTTTCTTTGAAAAATGCATTGGTCAAAGTAGCCTTTTCAGGCTGAGAGAAGCACTTTGGTGACGTTTAACTGTAACTTGTTCCCAGTACAGTCTAAGTGGCTGCTGACTGTGTGACTTGGCTAAAAGTGGCCAAATAGAAGCCCAATCCACAATACATGAGCCCAAAGGCCTTCCTTATGACTAAACTGACACCCACTTTCTTAAAAATATCATGGGTCTAAATAGCCTTTTCAGGCTGAGAGAAGCACTTTGGTGACATTTGGCTGTAACTTGTTCCCAGTACATTCTGAGTGGCTGGCGACTGTGTGTTGTACCTAAAAGTGCCCAAATAGAATCCCAATGCACTATACATGGGCCCAAATGCCTTCCTTATGACAAAACTGACACTCATTTTCTTAAAAATATCATTGGTCAAAATAGCCTTTTCAGGCTGAGAGAAGCACTTTGGTGACGTTTAACTGTAACTTCTTCCCAGTACAGTCTAAGTGGCTGCTGACTGTGTGACTTGGCTAAAAGTGGCCAAATAGAAGCCCAATCCACAATACATGAGCCCAAAGGCCTTCCTTATGACTAAACTGACACCCACTTTCTTAAAAATATCATGGGTCTAAATAGCCTTTTCAGGCTGAGAGAAGTACTTTGGTGACATTTGGCTGTAACTTGTTCCCAGTACATTCTGAGTGGCTGGTGACTGTGTGTTGTACCTAAAAGTGCCCAAATAGAATCCCAATGCACTATACATGGGCCCAAATGCCTTCCTTATGACAAAACTGACACTCATTTTCTTTAAAAAATCATTGGTCAAAATAGCCTTTTCAGGCTGAGAGAAGCACTTTGGTGACATTTAACTGTAACTTGTTCCCAGTACAGTCTAAGTGGCTGCTGACTGTGTGACTTGGTTAAAAGTGGCCAAATAGAAGCCCAATCCACAATACATGAGCCCAAAGGCCTTCCTTATGACTAAACTGACACCCACTTTCTTAAAAATATCATGGGTCTAAATAGCCTTTTCAGGCTGAGAGAAGCACTTTGGTGACATTTGGCTGTAACTTGTTCCCAGTACATTCTGAGTGGCTGGCGACTGTGTGTTGTACCTAAAAGTGCCCAAATAGAATCCCAATGCACTATACATGGGCCCAAATGCCTTCCTTATGAAAAATCGGACACTCATTTTCTTTGAAAAATGCATTGGTCAAAGTAGCCTTTTCAGGCTGAGAGAAGCACTTTGGTGACGTTTAACTGTAACTTGTTCCCAGTACAATCTAAGTGGCTGCTGACTGTGTGACTTGGCTAAAAGTGGCCAAATAGAAGGCAAATCCACAATACAAGAGCCCAAAGGCCTTCCTTATGACTAAACTGACACCCACTTTCTTAAAAATATCATGGGTCTAAATAGCCTTTTCAGGCTGAGAGAAGCACTTTGGTGACATTTGGCTGTAACTTGTTCCCAGTACATTCTGAGTGGCTGGCGACTGTGTGTTGTACCTAAAAGTGCCCAAATAGAATCCCAATGCACTATACATGGGCCCAAATGCCTTCCTTATGAAAAATCGGACACTCATTTTCTTTGAAAAATGCATTGGTCAAAGTAGCCTTTTCAGGCTGAGAGAAGCACTTTGGTGACGTTTAACTGTAACTTGTTCCCAGTACAGTCTAAGTGGCTGCTGACTGTGTGACTTGGCTAAAAGTGGCCAAATAGAAGCCCAATCCACAATACATGAGCCCAAAGGCCTTCCTTATGACTAAACTGACACCCACTTTCTTAAAAATATCATGGGTCTAAATAGCCTTTTCAGGCTGAGAGAAGTACTTTGGTGACATTTGGCTGTAACTTGTTCCCAGTACATTCTGAGTGGCTGGTGACTGTGTGTTGTACCTAAAAGTGCCCAAATAGAATCCCAATGCACTATACATGGGCCCAAATGCCTTCCTTATGACAAAACTGACACTCATTTTCTTTAAAAAAATCATTGGTCAAAATAGCCTTTTCAGGCTGAGAGAAGCACTTTGGTGACATTTAACTGTAACTTGTTCCCAGTACAGTCTAAGTGGCTGCTGACTGTGTGACTTGGTTAAAAGTGGCCAAATAGAAGCCCAATCCACAATACATGAGCCCAAAGGCCTTCCTTATGACTAAACTGACACCCACTTTCTTAAAAATATCATGGGTCTAAATAGCCTTTTCAGGCTGAGAGAAGCACTTTGGTGACATTTGGCTGTAACTTCTTCCCAGTACATTCTGAGTGGCTGGCGACTGTGTGTTGTACCTAAAAGTGCCCAAATAGAATCCCAATGCACTATACATGGGCCCAAATGCCTTCCTTATGAAAAATCGGACACTCATTTTCTTTGAAAAATGCATTGGTCAAAGTAGCCTTTTCAGGCTGAGAGAAGCACTTTGGTGACGTTTAACTGTAACTTGTTCCCAGTACAATCTAAGTGGCTGCTGACTGTGTGACTTGGCTAAAAGTGGCCAAATAGAAGGCAAATCCACAATACAAGAGCCCAAAGGCCTTCCTTATGACTAAACTGACACCCACTTTCTTAAAAATATCATGGGTCTAAATAGCCTTTTCAGGCTGAGAGAAGCACTTTGGTGACATTTGGCTGTAACTTGTTCCCAGTACATTCTGAGTGGCTGGCGACTGTGTGTTGTACCTAAAAGTGCCCAAATAGAATCCCAATGCACTATACATGGGCCCAAATGCCTTCCTTATGACAAAACTGACACTCATTTTCTTAAAAATATCATTGGTCAAAATAGCCTTTTCAGGCTGAGAGAAGCACTTTGGTGACGTTTAACTGTAACTTCTTCCCAGTACAGTCTAAGTGGCTGCAGACTGTGTGACTTGGCTAAAAGTGGCCAAATAGAAGCCCAATCCACAATACATGAGCCCAAAGGCCTTCCTTATGACTAAACTGACACCCACTTTCTTAAAAATATCATGGGTCTAAATAGCCTTTTCAGGCTGAGAGAAGTACTTTGGTGACATTTGGCTGTAACTTGTTCCCAGTACATTCTGAGTGGCTGGCGACTGTGTGTTGTACCTAAAAGTGCCCAAATAGAATCCCAATGCACTATACATGGGCCCAAATGCCTTCCTTATGACAAAACTGACACTCATTTTCTTAAAAATATCATTGGTCAAAATAGCCTTTTCAGGCTGAGAGAAGCACTTTGGTGACGTTTAACTGTAACTTGTTCCCAGTACAGTCTAAGTGGCTGCTGACTGTGTGACTTGGCTAAAAGTGGCCAAATAGAAGGCAAATCCACAATACAAGAGCCCAAAGGCCTTCCTTATGACTAAACTGACACCCACTTTCTTAAAAATATCATGGGTCTAAATAGCCTTTTCAGGCTGAGAGAAGCACTTTGGTGACATTTGGCTGTAACTTGTTCCCAGTACATTCTGAGTGGCTGGCGACTGTGTGTTGTACCTAAAAATGCCCAAATAGAATCCCAATGCACTATACATGGGCCCAAATGCCTTCCTTATGAAAAATCGGACACTCATTTTCTTTGAAAAATGCATTGGTCAAAGTAGCCTTTTCAGGCTGAGAGAAGCACTTTGGTGACGTTTAACTGTAACTTGTTCCCAGTACAGTCTAAGTGGCTGCTGACTGTGTGACTTGGCTAAAAGTGGCCAAATAGAAGCCCAATCCACAATACATGAGCCCAAAGGCCTTCCTTATGACTAAACTGACACCCACTTTCTTAAAAATATCATGGGTCTAAATAGCCTTTTCAGGCTGAGAGAAGCACTTTGGTGACATTTGGCTGTAACTTGTTCCCAGTACATTCTGAGTGGCTGGCGACTGTGTGTTGTACCTAAAAGTGCCCAAATAGAATCCCAATGCACTATACATGGGCCCAAATGCCTTCCTTATGACAAAACTGACACTCATTTTCTTAAAAATATCATTGGTCAAAATAGCCTTTTCAGGCTGAGAGAAGCACTTTGGTGACATTTAACTGTAACTTGTTCCCAGTACAGTCTAAGTGGCTGCTGACTGTGTGACTTGGTTAAAAGTGGCCAAATAGAAGCCCAATCCACAATACATGAGCCCAAAGGCCTTCCTTATGACTAAACTGACACCCACTTTCTTAAAAATATCATGGGTCTAAATAGCCTTTTCAGGCTGAGAGAAGCACTTTGGTGACATTTGGCTGTAACTTGTTCCCAGTACATTCTGAGTGGCTGGCGACTGTGTGTTGTACCTAAAAGTGCCCAAATAGAATCCCAATGCACTATACATGGGCCCAAATGCCTTCCTTATGAAAAATCGGACACTCATTTTCTTTGAAAAATGCATTGGTCAAAGTAGCCTTTTCAGGCTGAGAGAAGCACTTTGGTGACGTTTAACTGTAACTTGTTCCCAGTACAATCTAAGTGGCTGCTGACTGTGTGACTTGGTTAAAAGTGGCCAAATAGAAGCCCAATCCACAATACATGAGCCCAAAGGCCTTCCTTATGACTAAACTGACACCCACTTTCTTAAAAATATCATGGGTCTAAATAGCCTTTTCAGGCTGAGAGAAGCACTTTGGTGACATTTGGCTGTAACTTGTTCCCAGTACATTCTGAGTGGCTGGCGACTGTGTGTTGTACCTAAAAGTGCCCAAATAGAATCCCAATGCACTATACATGGGCCCAAATGCCTTCCTTATGACAAAACTGACACTCATTTTCTTAAAAAAATCATTGGTCAAAATAGCCTTTTCAGGCTGAGAGAAGCACTTTGGTGACATTTAACTGTAACTTGTTCCCAGTACAGTCTAAGTGGCTGCTGACTGTGTGACTTGGTTAAAAGTGGCCAAATAGAAGCCCAATCCACAATACATGAGCCCAAAGGCCTTCCTTATGACTAAACTGACACCCACTTTCTTAAAAATATCATGGGTCTAAATAGCCTTTTCAGGCTGAGAGAAGCACTTTGGTGACATTTGGCTGTAACTTCTTCCCAGTACATTCTGAGTGGCTGGCGACTGTGTGTTGTACCTAAAAGTGCCCAAATAGAATCCCAATGCACTATACATGGGCCCAAATGCCTTCCTTATGAAAAATCGGACACTCATTTTCTTTGAAAAATGCATTGGTCAAAGTAGCCTTTTCAGGCTGAGAGAAGCACTTTGGTGACGTTTAACTGTAACTTGTTCCCAGTACAATCTAAGTGGCTGCTGACTGTGTGACTTGGCTAAAAGTGGCCAAATAGAAGGCAAATCCACAATACAAGAGCCCAAAGGCCTTCCTTATGACTAAACTGACACCCACTTTCTTAAAAATATCATGGGTCTAAATAGCCTTTTCAGGCTGAGAGAAGTACTTTGGTGACATTTGGCTGTAACTTGTTCCCAGTACATTCTGAGTGGCTGGCGACTGTGTGTTGTACCTAAAAGTGCCCAAATAGAATCCCAATGCACTATACATGGGCCCAAATGCCTTCCTTATGACAAAACTGACACTCATTTTCTTAAAAATATCATTGGTCAAAATAGCCTTTTCAGGCTGAGAGAAGCACTTTGGTGACGTTTAACTGTAACTTGTTCCCAGTACAGTCTAAGTGGCTGCTGACTGTGTGACTTGGCTAAAAGTGGCCAAATAGAAGGCAAATCCACAATACAAGAGCCCAAAGGCCTTCCTTATGACTAAACTGACACCCACTTTCTTAAAAATATCATGGGTCTAAATAGCCTTTTCAGGCTGAGAGAAGCACTTTGGTGACATTTGGCTGTAACTTGTTCCCAGTACATTCTGAGTGGCTGGCGACTGTGTGTTGTACCTAAAAATGCCCAAATAGAATCCCAATGCACTATACATGGGCCCAAATGCCTTCCTTATGAAAAATCGGACACTCATTTTCTTTGAAAAATGCATTGGTCAAAGTAGCCTTTTCAGGCTGAGAGAAGCACTTTGGTGACGTTTAACTGTAACTTGTTCCCAGTACAGTCTAAGTGGCTGCTGACTGTGTGACTTGGCTAAAAGTGGCCAAATAGAAGCCCAATCCACAATACATGAGCCCAAAGGCCTTCCTTATGACTAAACTGACACCCACTTTCTTAAAAATATCATGGGTCTAAATAGCCTTTTCAGGCTGAGAGAAGCACTTTGGTGACATTTGGCTGTAACTTGTTCCCAGTACATTCTGAGTGGCTGGCGACTGTGTGTTGTACCTAAAAGTGCCCAAATAGAATCCCAATGCACTATACATGGGCCCAAATGCCTTCCTTATGACTAAACTGACACCCACTTTCTTAAAAATATCATGGGTCTAAATAGCCTTTTCAGGCTGAGAGAAGCACTTTGGTGACATTTGGCTGTAACTTCTTCCCAGTACATTCTGAGTGGCTGGCGACTGTGTGTTGTACCTAAAAGTGCCCAAATAGAATCCCAATGCACTATACATGGGCCCAAATGCCTTCCTTATGAAAAATCGGACACTCATTTTCTTTGAAAAATGCATTGGTCAAAGTAGCCTTTTCAGGCTGAGAGAAGCACTTTGGTGACGTTTAACTGTAACTTGTTCCCAGTACAATCTAAGTGGCTGCTGACTGTGTGACTTGGCTAAAAGTGGCCAAATAGAAGGCAAATCCACAATACAAGAGCCCAAAGGCCTTCCTTATGACTAAACTGACACCCACTTTCTTAAAAATATCATGGGTCTAAATAGCCTTTTCAGGCTGAGAGAAGCACTTTGGTGACATTTGGCTGTAACTTCTTCCCAGTACATTCTGAGTGGCTGGCGACTGTGTGTTGTACCTAAAAGTGCCCAAATAGAATCCCAATGCACTATACATGGGCCCAAATGCCTTCCTTATGAAAAATCGGACACTCATTTTCTTTGAAAAATGCATTGGTCAAAGTAGCCTTTTCAGGCTGAGAGAAGCACTTTGGTGACGTTTAACTGTAACTTGTTCCCAGTACAATCTAAGTGGCTGCTGACTGTGTGACTTGGCTAAAAGTGGCCAAATAGAAGGCAAATCCACAATACAAGAGCCCAAAGGCCTTCCTTATGACTAAACTGACACCCACTTTCTTAAAAATATCATGGGTCTAAATAGCCTTTTCAGGCTGAGAGAAGCACTTTGGTGACATTTGGCTGTAACTTGTTCCCAGTACATTCTGAGTGGCTGGCGACTGTGTGTTGTACCTAAAAGTGCCCAAATAGAATCCCAATGCACTATACATGGGCCCAAATGCCTTCCTTATGACAAAACTGACACTCATTTTCTTAAAAATATCATTGGTCAAAATAGCCTTTTCAGGCTGAGAGAAGCACTTTGGTGACGTTTAACTGTAACTTGTTCCCAGTACAGTCTAAGTGGCTGCTGACTGTGTGACTTGGCTAAAAGTGGCCAAATAGAAGGCAAATCCACAATACAAGAGCCCAAAGGCCTTCCTTATGACTAAACTGACACCCACTTTCTTAAAAATATCATGGGTCTAAATAGCCTTTTCAGGCTGAGAGAAGCACTTTGGTGACATTTGGCTGTAACTTGTTCCCAGTACATTCTGAGTGGCTGGCGACTGTGTGTTGTACCTAAAAATGCCCAAATAGAATCCCAATGCACTATACATGGGCCCAAATGCCTTCCTTATGAAAAATCGGACACTCATTTTCTTTGAAAAATGCATTGGTCAAAGTAGCCTTTTCAGGCTGAGAGAAGCACTTTGGTGACGTTTAACTGTAACTTGTTCCCAGTACAGTCTAAGTGGCTGCTGACTGTGTGACTTGGCTAAAAGTGGCCAAATAGAAGCCCAATCCACAATACATGAGCCCAAAGGCCTTCCTTATGACTAAACTGACACCCACTTTCTTAAAAATATCATGGGTCTAAATAGCCTTTTCAGGCTGAGAGAAGCACTTTGGTGACATTTGGCTGTAACTTGTTCCCAGTACATTCTGAGTGGCTGGCGACTGTGTGTTGTACCTAAAAGTGCCCAAATAGAATCCCAATGCACTATACATGGGCCCAAATGCCTTCCTTATGACAAAACTGACACTCATTTTCTTAAAAATATCATTGGTCAAAATAGCCTTTTCAGGCTGAGAGAAGCACTTTGGTGACATTTAACTGTAACTTGTTCCCAGTACAGTCTAAGTGGCTGCTGACTGTGTGACTTGGTTAAAAGTGGCCAAATAGAAGCCCAATCCACAATACATGAGCCCAAAGGCCTTCCTTATGACTAAACTGACACCCACTTTCTTAAAAATATCATGGGTCTAAATAGCCTTTTCAGGCTGAGAGAAGCACTTTGGTGACATTTGGCTGTAACTTGTTCCCAGTACATTCTGAGTGGCTGGCGACTGTGTGTTGTACCTAAAAGTGCCCAAATAGAATCCCAATGCACTATACATGGGCCCAAATGCCTTCCTTATGAAAAATCGGACACTCATTTTCTTTGAAAAATGCATTGGTCAAAGTAGCCTTTTCAGGCTGAGAGAAGCACTTTGGTGACGTTTAACTGTAACTTGTTCCCAGTACAATCTAAGTGGCTGCTGACTGTGTGACTTGGTTAAAAGTGGCCAAATAGAAGCCCAATCCACAATACATGAGCCCAAAGGCCTTCCTTATGACTAAACTGACACCCACTTTCTTAAAAATATCATGGGTCTAAATAGCCTTTTCAGGCTGAGAGAAGCACTTTGGTGACATTTGGCTGTAACTTGTTCCCAGTACATTCTGAGTGGCTGGCGACTGTGTGTTGTACCTAAAAGTGCCCAAATAGAATCCCAATGCACTATACATGGGCCCAAATGCCTTCCTTATGACAAAACTGACACTCATTTTCTTAAAAAAATCATTGGTCAAAATAGCCTTTTCAGGCTGAGAGAAGCACTTTGGTGACATTTAACTGTAACTTGTTCCCAGTACAGTCTAAGTGGCTGCTGACTGTGTGACTTGGTTAAAAGTGGCCAAATAGAAGCCCAATCCACAATACATGAGCCCAAAGGCCTTCCTTATGACTAAACTGACACCCACTTTCTTAAAAATATCATGGGTCTAAATAGCCTTTTCAGGCTGAGAGAAGCACTTTGGTGACATTTGGCTGTAACTTCTTCCCAGTACATTCTGAGTGGCTGGCGACTGTGTGTTGTACCTAAAAGTGCCCAAATAGAATCCCAATGCACTATACATGGGCCCAAATGCCTTCCTTATGAAAAATCGGACACTCATTTTCTTTGAAAAATGCATTGGTCAAAGTAGCCTTTTCAGGCTGAGAGAAGCACTTTGGTGACGTTTAACTGTAACTTGTTCCCAGTACAATCTAAGTGGCTGCTGACTGTGTGACTTGGCTAAAAGTGGCCAAATAGAAGGCAAATCCACAATACAAGAGCCCAAAGGCCTTCCTTATGACTAAACTGACACCCACTTTCTTAAAAATATCATGGGTCTAAATAGCCTTTTCAGGCTGAGAGAAGTACTTTGGTGACATTTGGCTGTAACTTGTTCCCAGTACATTCTGAGTGGCTGGCGACTGTGTGTTGTACCTAAAAGTGCCCAAATAGAATCCCAATGCACTATACATGGGCCCAAATGCCTTCCTTATGACAAAACTGACACTCATTTTCTTAAAAATATCATTGGTCAAAATAGCCTTTTCAGGCTGAGAGAAGCACTTTGGTGACGTTTAACTGTAACTTGTTCCCAGTACAGTCTAAGTGGCTGGCGACTGTGTGACTTGGCTAAAAGTGGCCAAATAGAAGCCCAATCCACAATACATGAGCCCAAAGGCCTTCCTTATGACTAAACTGACACCCACTTTCTTAAAAATATCATCGGTCTAAATAGCCTTTTCAGGCTGAGAGAAGCACTTTGGTGACATTTGGCTGTAACTTGTTCCCAGTACATTCTAAGTGGCTGCTGACTGTGTGACTTGGTTAAAAGTGGCCAAATAGAAGCCCAATCCACAATACATGAGCCCAAAGGCCTTCCTTATGACTAAACTGACACCCACTTTCTTAAAAATATCAAGGGTCTAAATAGCCTTTTCAGGCTGAGAGAAGCACTTTGGTGACATTTGGCTGTAACTTCTTCCCAGTACATTCTGAGTGGCTGGCGACTGTGTGTTGTACCTAAAAGTGCCCAAATAGAATCCCAATGCACTATACATGGGCCCAAATGCCTTCCTTATGAAAAATCGGACACTCATTTTCTTTGAAAAATGCATTGGTCAAAGTAGCCTTTTCAGGCTGAGAGAAGCACTTTGGTGACGTTTAACTGTAACTTGTTCCCAGTACAATCTAAGTGGCTGCTGACTGTGTGACTTGGCTAAAAGTGGCCAAATAGAAGGCAAATCCACAATACAAGAGCCCAAAGGCCTTCCTTATGACTAAACTGACACCCACTTTCTTAAAAATATCATGGGTCTAAATAGCCTTTTCAGGCTGAGAGAAGCACTTTGGTGACATTTGGCTGTAACTTCTTCCCAGTACATTCTGAGTGGCTGGCGACTGTGTGTTGTACCTAAAAGTGCCCAAATAGAATCCCAATGCACTATACATGGGCCCAAATGCCTTCCTTATGAAAAATCGGACACTCATTTTCTTTGAAAAATGCATTGGTCAAAGTAGCCTTTTCAGGCTGAGAGAAGCACTTTGGTGACGTTTAACTGTAACTTGTTCCCAGTACAATCTAAGTGGCTGCTGACTGTGTGACTTGGCTAAAAGTGGCCAAATAGAAGGCAAATCCACAATACAAGAGCCCAAAGGCCTTCCTTATGACTAAACTGACACCCACTTTCTTAAAAATATCATGGGTCTAAATAGCCTTTTCAGGCTGAGAGAAGCACTTTGGTGACATTTGGCTGTAACTTGTTCCCAGTACATTCTGAGTGGCTGGCGACTGTGTGTTGTACCTAAAAGTGCCCAAATAGAATCCCAATGCACTATACATGGGCCCAAATGCCTTCCTTATGACAAAACTGACACTCATTTTCTTAAAAATATCATTGGTCAAAATAGCCTTTTCAGGCTGAGAGAAGCACTTTGGTGACGTTTAACTGTAACTTCTTCCCAGTACAGTCTAAGTGGCTGCTGACTGTGTGACTTGGCTAAAAGTGGCCAAATAGAAGCCCAATCCACAATACATGAGCCCAAAGGCCTTCCTTATGACTAAACTGACACCCACTTTCTTAAAAATATCATGGGTCTAAATAGCCTTTTCAGGCTGAGAGAAGTACTTTGGTGACATTTGGCTGTAACTTGTTCCCAGTACATTCTGAGTGGCTGGCGACTGTGTGTTGTACCTAAAAGTGCCCAAATAGAATCCCAATGCACTATACATGGGCCCAAATGCCTTCCTTATGACAAAACTGACACTCATTTTCTTAAAAATATCATTGGTCAAAATAGCCTTTTCAGGCTGAGAGAAGCACTTTGGTGACGTTTAACTGTAACTTGTTCCCAGTACAGTCTAAGTGGCTGCTGACTGTGTGACTTGGCTAAAAGTGGCCAAATAGAAGGCAAATCCACAATACAAGAGCCCAAAGGCCTTCCTTATGACTAAACTGACACCCACTTTCTTAAAAATATCATGGGTCTAAATAGCCTTTTCAGGCTGAGAGAAGCACTTTGGTGACATTTGGCTGTAACTTGTTCCCAGTACATTCTGAGTGGCTGGCGACTGTGTGTTGTACCTAAAAATGCCCAAATAGAATCCCAATGCACTATACATGGGCCCAAATGCCTTCCTTATGAAAAATCGGACACTCATTTTCTTTGAAAAATGCATTGGTCAAAGTAGCCTTTTCAGGCTGAGAGAAGCACTTTGGTGACGTTTAACTGTAACTTGTTCCCAGTACAGTCTAAGTGGCTGCTGACTGTGTGACTTGGCTAAAAGTGGCCAAATAGAAGCCCAATCCACAATACATGAGCCCAAAGGCCTTCCTTATGACTAAACTGACACCCACTTTCTTAAAAATATCATGGGTCTAAATAGCCTTTTCAGGCTGAGAGAAGCACTTTGGTGACATTTGGCTGTAACTTGTTCCCAGTACATTCTGAGTGGCTGGCGACTGTGTGTTGTACCTAAAAGTGCCCAAATAGAATCCCAATGCACTATACATGGGCCCAAATGCCTTCCTTATGACAAAACTGACACTCATTTTCTTAAAAATATCATTGGTCAAAATAGCCTTTTCAGGCTGAGAGAAGCACTTTGGTGACATTTAACTGTAACTTGTTCCCAGTACAGTCTAAGTGGCTGCTGACTGTGTGACTTGGTTAAAAGTGGCCAAATAGAAGCCCAATCCACAATACATGAGCCCAAAGGCCTTCCTTATGACTAAACTGACACCCACTTTCTTAAAAATATCATGGGTCTAAATAGCCTTTTCAGGCTGAGAGAAGCACTTTGGTGACATTTGGCTGTAACTTGTTCCCAGTACATTCTGAGTGGCTGGCGACTGTGTGTTGTACCTAAAAGTGCCCAAATAGAATCCCAATGCACTATACATGGGCCCAAATGCCTTCCTTATGAAAAATCGGACACTCATTTTCTTTGAAAAATGCATTGGTCAAAGTAGCCTTTTCAGGCTGAGAGAAGCACTTTGGTGACGTTTAACTGTAACTTGTTCCCAGTACAATCTAAGTGGCTGCTGACTGTGTGACTTGGTTAAAAGTGGCCAAATAGAAGCCCAATCCACAATACATGAGCCCAAAGGCCTTCCTTATGACTAAACTGACACCCACTTTCTTAAAAATATCATGGGTCTAAATAGCCTTTTCAGGCTGAGAGAAGCACTTTGGTGACATTTGGCTGTAACTTGTTCCCAGTACATTCTGAGTGGCTGGCGACTGTGTGTTGTACCTAAAAGTGCCCAAATAGAATCCCAATGCACTATACATGGGCCCAAATGCCTTCCTTATGACAAAACTGACACTCATTTTCTTAAAAAAATCATTGGTCAAAATAGCCTTTTCAGGCTGAGAGAAGCACTTTGGTGACATTTAACTGTAACTTGTTCCCAGTACAGTCTAAGTGGCTGCTGACTGTGTGACTTGGTTAAAAGTGGCCAAATAGAAGCCCAATCCACAATACATGAGCCCAAAGGCCTTCCTTATGACTAAACTGACACCCACTTTCTTAAAAATATCATGGGTCTAAATAGCCTTTTCAGGCTGAGAGAAGCACTTTGGTGACATTTGGCTGTAACTTCTTCCCAGTACATTCTGAGTGGCTGGCGACTGTGTGTTGTACCTAAAAGTGCCCAAATAGAATCCCAATGCACTATACATGGGCCCAAATGCCTTCCTTATGAAAAATCGGACACTCATTTTCTTTGAAAAATGCATTGGTCAAAGTAGCCTTTTCAGGCTGAGAGAAGCACTTTGGTGACGTTTAACTGTAACTTGTTCCCAGTACAATCTAAGTGGCTGCTGACTGTGTGACTTGGCTAAAAGTGGCCAAATAGAAGGCAAATCCACAATACAAGAGCCCAAAGGCCTTCCTTATGACTAAACTGACACCCACTTTCTTAAAAATATCATGGGTCTAAATAGCCTTTTCAGGCTGAGAGAAGTACTTTGGTGACATTTGGCTGTAACTTGTTCCCAGTACATTCTGAGTGGCTGGCGACTGTGTGTTGTACCTAAAAGTGCCCAAATAGAATCCCAATGCACTATACATGGGCCCAAATGCCTTCCTTATGACAAAACTGACACTCATTTTCTTAAAAATATCATTGGTCAAAATAGCCTTTTCAGGCTGAGAGAAGCACTTTGGTGACGTTTAACTGTAACTTGTTCCCAGTACAGTCTAAGTGGCTGCTGACTGTGTGACTTGGCTAAAAGTGGCCAAATAGAAGGCAAATCCACAATACAAAGAGCCCAAAGGCCTTCCTTATGACTAAACTGACACCCACTTTCTTAAAAATATCATGGGTCTAAATAGCCTTTTCAGGCTGAGAGAAGCACTTTGGTGACATTTGGCTGTAACTTGTTCCCAGTACATTCTGAGTGGCTGGCGACTGTGTGTTGTACCTAAAAATGCCCAAATAGAATCCCAATGCACTATACATGGGCCCAAATGCCTTCCTTATGAAAAATCGGACACTCATTTTCTTTGAAAAATGCATTGGTCAAAGTAGCCTTTTCAGGCTGAGAGAAGCACTTTGGTGACGTTTAACTGTAACTTGTTCCCAGTACAGTCTAAGTGGCTGCTGACTGTGTGACTTGGCTAAAAGTGGCCAAATAGAAGCCCAATCCACAATACATGAGCCCAAAGGCCTTCCTTATGACTAAACTGACACCCACTTTCTTAAAAATATCATGGGTCTAAATAGCCTTTTCAGGCTGAGAGAAGCACTTTGGTGACATTTGGCTGTAACTTGTTCCCAGTACATTCTGAGTGGCTGGCGACTGTGTGTTGTACCTAAAAGTGCCCAAATAGAATCCCAATGCACTATACATGGGCCCAAATGCCTTCCTTATGACTAAACTGACACCCACTTTCTTAAAAATATCATGGGTCTAAATAGCCTTTTCAGGCTGAGAGAAGCACTTTGGTGACATTTGGCTGTAACTTCTTCCCAGTACATTCTGAGTGGCTGGCGACTGTGTGTTGTACCTAAAAGTGCCCAAATAGAATCCCAATGCACTATACATGGGCCCAAATGCCTTCCTTATGAAAAATCGGACACTCATTTTCTTTGAAAAATGCATTGGTCAAAGTAGCCTTTTCAGGCTGAGAGAAGCACTTTGGTGACGTTTAACTGTAACTTGTTCCCAGTACAATCTAAGTGGCTGCTGACTGTGTGACTTGGCTAAAAGTGGCCAAATAGAAGGCAAATCCACAATACAAGAGCCCAAAGGCCTTCCTTATGACTAAACTGACACCCACTTTCTTAAAAATATCATGGGTCTAAATAGCCTTTTCAGGCTGAGAGAAGTACTTTGTTGACATTTGGCTGTAACTTGTTCCCAGTACATTCTGAGTGGCTGGCGACTGTGTGTTGTACCTAAAAGTGCCCAAATAGAATCCCAATGCACTATACATGGGCCCAAATGCCTTCCTTATGACAAAACTGACACTTATTTTCTTAAAAATATCATTGGTCAAAATAGCCTTTTCAGGCTGAGAGAAGCACTTTGGTGACGTTTAACTGTAACTTGTTCCCAGTACAGTCTAAGTGGCTGCTGACTGTGTGACTTGGCTAAAAGTGGCCAAATAGAAGGCAAATCCACAATACAAGAGCCCAAAGGCCTTCCTTATGACTAAACTGACACCCACTTTCTTAAAAATATCATGGGTCTAAATAGCCTTTTCAGGCTGAGAGAAGCACTTTGGTGACATTTGGCTGTAACTTGTTCCCAGTACATTCTGAGTGGCTGGCGACTGTGTGTTGTACCTAAAAATGCCCAAATAGAATCCCAATGCACTATACATGGGCCCAAATGCCTTCCTTATGAAAAATCGGACACTCATTTTCTTTGAAAAATGCATTGGTCAAAGTAGCCTTTTCAGGCTGAGAGAAGCACTTTGGTGACGTTTAACTGTAACTTGTTCCCAGTACAGTCTAAGTGGCTGCTGACTGTGTGACTTGGCTAAAAGTGGCCAAATAGAAGCCCAATCCACAATACATGAGCCCAAAGGCCTTCCTTATGACTAAACTGACACCCACTTTCTTAAAAATATCATGGGTCTAAATAGCCTTTTCAGGCTGAGAGAAGCACTTTGGTGACATTTGGCTGTAACTTGTTCCCAGTACATTCTGAGTGGCTGGCGACTGTGTGTTGTACCTAAAAGTGCCCAAATAGAATCCCAATGCACTATACATGGGCCCAAATGCCTTCCTTATGACAAAACTGACACTCATTTTCTTAAAAATATCATTGGTCAAAATAGCCTTTTCAGGCTGAGAGAAGCACTTTGGTGACGTTTAACTGTAACTTGTTCCCAGTACAGTCTAAGTGGCTGCTGACTGTGTGACTTGGCTAAAAGTGGCCAAATAGAAGCCCAATCCACAATACATGAGCCCAAAGGCCTTCCTTATGACTAAACTGACACCCACTTTCTTAAAAATATCATGGGTCTAAATAGCCTTTTCAGGCTGAGAGAAGTACTTTGGTGACATTTGGCTGTAACTTGTTCCCAGTACATTCTGAGTGGCTGGTGACTGTGTGTTGTACCTAAAAGTGCCCAAATAGAATCCCAATGCACTATACATGGGCCCAAATGCCTTCCTTATGACAAAACTGACACTCATTTTCTTTAAAAAATCATTGGTCAAAATAGCCTTTTCAGGCTGAGAGAAGCACTTTGGTGACATTTAACTGTAACTTGTTCCCAGTACAGTCTAAGTGGCTGCTGACTGTGTGACTTGGTTAAAAGTGGCCAAATAGAAGCCCAATCCACAATACATGAGCCCAAAGGCCTTCCTTATGACTAAACTGACACCCACTTTCTTAAAAATATCATGGGTCTAAATAGCCTTTTCAGGCTGAGAGAAGCACTTTGGTGACATTTGGCTGTAACTTGTTCCCAGTACATTCTGAGTGGCTGGCGACTGTGTGTTGTACCTAAAAGTGCCCAAATAGAATCCCAATGCACTATACATGGGCCCAAATGCCTTCCTTATGAAAAATCGGACACTCATTTTCTTTGAAAAATGCATTGGTCAAAGTAGCCTTTTCAGGCTGAGAGAAGCACTTTGGTGACGTTTAACTGTAACTTGTTCCCAGTACAATCTAAGTGGCTGCTGACTGTGTGACTTGGCTAAAAGTGGCCAAATAGAAGGCAAATCCACAATACAAGAGCCCAAAGGCCTTCCTTATGACTAAACTGACACCCACTTTCTTAAAAATATCATGGGTCTAAATAGCCTTTTCAGGCTGAGAGAAGCACTTTGGTGACATTTGGCTGTAACTTGTTCCCAGTACATTCTGAGTGGCTGGCGACTGTGTGTTGTACCTAAAAGTGCCCAAATAGAATCCCAATGCACTATACATGGGCCCAAATGCCTTCCTTATGACAAAACTGACACTCATTTTCTTAAAAATATCATTGGTCAAAATAGCCTTTTCAGGCTGAGAGAAGCACTTTGGTGACGTTTAACTGTAACTTCTTCCCAGTACAGTCTAAGTGGCTGCTGACTGTGTGACTTGGCTAAAAGTGGCCAAATAGAAGCCCAATCCACAATACATGAGCCCAAAGGCCTTCCTTATGACTAAACTGACACCCACTTTCTTAAAAATATCATGGGTCTAAATAGCCTTTTCAGGCTGAGAGAAGTACTTTGGTGACATTTGGCTGTAACTTGTTCCCAGTACATTCTGAGTGGCTGGCGACTGTGTGTTGTACCTAAAAGTGCCCAAATAGAATCCCAATGCACTATACATGGGCCCAAATGCCTTCCTTATGACAAAACTGACACTCATTTTCTTAAAAATATCATTGGTCAAAATAGCCTTTTCAGGCTGAGAGAAGCACTTTGGTGACGTTTAACTGTAACTTGTTCCCAGTACAGTCTAAGTGGCTGCTGACTGTGTGACTTGGCTAAAAGTGGCCAAATAGAAGGCAAATCCACAATACAAGAGCCCAAAGGCCTTCCTTATGACTAAACTGACACCCACTTTCTTAAAAATATCATGGGTCTAAATAGCCTTTTCAGGCTGAGAGAAGCACTTTGGTGACATTTGGCTGTAACTTGTTCCCAGTACATTCTGAGTGGCTGGCGACTGTGTGTTGTACCTAAAAATGCCCAAATAGAATCCCAATGCACTATACATGGGCCCAAATGCCTTCCTTATGAAAAATCGGACACTCATTTTCTTTGAAAAATGCATTGGTCAAAGTAGCCTTTTCAGGCTGAGAGAAGCACTTTGGTGACGTTTAACTGTAACTTGTTCCCAGTACAGTCTAAGTGGCTGCTGACTGTGTGACTTGGCTAAAAGTGGCCAAATAGAAGCCCAATCCACAATACATGAGCCCAAAGGCCTTCCTTATGACTAAACTGACACCCACTTTCTTAAAAATATCATGGGTCTAAATAGCCTTTTCAGGCTGAGAGAAGCACTTTGGTGACATTTGGCTGTAACTTGTTCCCAGTACATTCTGAGTGGCTGGCGACTGTGTGTTGTACCTAAAAGTGCCCAAATAGAATCCCAATGCACTATACATGGGCCCAAATGCCTTCCTTATGACAAAACTGACACTCATTTTCTTAAAAAAATCATTGGTCAAAATAGCCTTTTCAGGCTGAGAGAAGCACTTTGGTGACATTTAACTGTAACTTGTTCCCAGTACAGTCTAAGTGGCTGCTGACTGTGTGACTTGGTTAAAAGTGGCCAAATAGAAGCCCAATCCACAATACATGAGCCCAAAGGCCTTCCTTATGACTAAACTGACACCCACTTTCTTAAAAATATCATGGGTCTAAATAGCCTTTTCAGGCTGAGAGAAGCACTTTGGTGACATTTGGCTGTAACTTCTTCCCAGTACATTCTGAGTGGCTGGCGACTGTGTGTTGTACCTAAAAGTGCCCAAATAGAATCCCAATGCACTATACATGGGCCCAAATGCCTTCCTTATGAAAAATCGGACACTCATTTTCTTTGAAAAATGCATTGGTCAAAGTAGCCTTTTCAGGCTGAGAGAAGCACTTTGGTGACGTTTAACTGTAACTTGTTCCCAGTACAATCTAAGTGGCTGCTGACTGTGTGACTTGGCTAAAAGTGGCCAAATAGAAGGCAAATCCACAATACAAGAGCCCAAAGGCCTTCCTTATGACTAAACTGACACCCACTTTCTTAAAAATATCATGGGTCTAAATAGCCTTTTCAGGCTGAGAGAAGTACTTTGGTGACATTTGGCTGTAACTTGTTCCCAGTACATTCTGAGTGGCTGGCGACTGTGTGTTGTACCTAAAAGTGCCCAAATAGAATCCCAATGCACTATACATGGGCCCAAATGCCTTCCTTATGACAAAACTGACACTCATTTTCTTAAAAATATCATTGGTCAAAATAGCCTTTTCAGGCTGAGAGAAGCACTTTGGTGACGTTTAACTGTAACTTGTTCCCAGTACAGTCTAAGTGGCTGCTGACTGTGTGACTTGGCTAAAAGTGGCCAAATAGAAGGCAAATCCACAATACAAGAGCCCAAAGGCCTTCCTTATGACTAAACTAACACCCACTTTCTTAAAAATATCATGGGTCTAAATAGCCTTTTCAGGCTGAGAGAAGCACTTTGGTGACATTTGGCTGTAACTTGTTCCCAGTACATTCTGAGTGGCTGGCGACTGTGTGTTGTACCTAAAAATGCCCAAATAGAATCCCAATGCACTATACATGGGCCCAAATGCCTTCCTTATGAAAAATCGGACACTCATTTTCTTTGAAAAATGCATTGGTCAAAGTAGCCTTTTTAGGCTGAGAGAAGCACTTTGGTGACGTTTAACTGTAACTTGTTCCCAGTACAGTCTAAGTGGCTGCTGACTGTGTGACTTGGCTAAAAGTGGCCAAATAGAAGCCCAATCCACAATACATGAGCCCAAAGGCCTTCCTTATGACTAAACTGACACCCACTTTCTTAAAAATATCATGGGTCTAAATAGCCTTTTCAGGCTGAGAGAAGCACTTTGGTGACATTTGGCTGTAACTTGTTCCCAGTACATTCTGAGTGGCTGGCGACTGTGTGTTGTACCTAAAAGTGCCCAAATAGAATCCCAATGCACTATACATGGGCCCAAATGCCTTCCTTATGACAAAACTGACACTCATTTTCTTAAAAATATCATTGGTCAAAATAGCCTTTTCAGGCTGAGAGAAGCACTTTGGTGACGTTTAACTGTAACTTCTTCCCAGTACAGTCTAAGTGGCTGCTGACTGTGTGACTTGGCTAAAAGTGGCCAAATAGAAGCCCAATCCACAATACATGAGCCCAAAGGCCTTCCTTATGACTAAACTGACACCCACTTTCTTAAAAATATCATGGGTCTAAATAGCCTTTTCAGGCTGAGAGAAGTACTTTGGTGACATTTGGCTGTAACTTGTTCCCAGTACATTCTGAGTGGCTGGTGACTGTGTGTTGTACCTAAAAGTGCCCAAATAGAATCCCAATGCACTATACATGGGCCCAAATGCCTTCCTTATGACAAAACTGACACTCATTTTCTTTAAAAAATCATTGGTCAAAATAGCCTTTTCAGGCTGAGAGAAGCACTTTGGTGACATTTAACTGTAACTTGTTCCCAGTACAGTCTAAGTGGCTGCTGACTGTGTGACTTGGTTAAAAGTGGCCAAATAGAAGCCCAATCCACAATACATGAGCCCAAAGGCCTTCCTTATGACTAAACTGACACCCACTTTCTTAAAAATATCATGGGTCTAAATAGCCTTTTCAGGCTGAGAGAAGCACTTTGGTGACATTTGGCTGTAACTTGTTCCCAGTACATTCTGAGTGGCTGGCGACTGTGTGTTGTACCTAAAAGTGCCCAAATAGAATCCCAATGCACTATACATGGGCCCAAATGCCTTCCTTATGAAAAATCGGACACTCATTTTCTTTGAAAAATGCATTGGTCAAAGTAGCCTTTTCAGGCTGAGAGAAGCACTTTGGTGACGTTTAACTGTAACTTGTTCCCAGTACAATCTAAGTGGCTGCTGACTGTGTGACTTGGCTAAAAGTGGCCAAATAGAAGGCAAATCCACAATACAAGAGCCCAAAGGCCTTCCTTATGACTAAACTGACACCCACTTTCTTAAAAATATCATGGGTCTAAATAGCCTTTTCAGGCTGAGAGAAGCACTTTGGTGACATTTGGCTTTAACTTGTTCCCAGTACATTCTGAGTGGCTGGCGACTGTGTGTTGTACCTAAAAGTGCCCAAATAGAATCCCAATGCACTATACATGGGCCCAAATGCCTTCCTTATGACAAAACTGACACTCATTTTCTTAAAAATATCATTGGTCAAAATAGCCTTTTCAGGCTGAGAGAAGCACTTTGGTGACGTTTAACTGTAACTTCTTCCCAGTACAGTCTAAGTGGCTGCTGACTGTGTGACTTGGCTAAAAGTGGCCAAATAGAAGCCCAATCCACAATACATGAGCCCAAAGGCCTTCCTTATGACTAAACTGACACCCACTTTCTTAAAAATATCATGGGTCTAAATAGCCTTTTCAGGCTGAGAGAAGTACTTTGGTGACATTTGGCTGTAACTTGTTCCCAGTACATTCTGAGTGGCTGGCGACTGTGTGTTGTACCTAAAAGTGCCCAAATAGAATCCCAATGCACTATACATGGGCCCAAATGCCTTCCTTATGACAAAACTGACACTCATTTTCTTTAAAAAATCATTGGTCAAAATAGCCTTTTCAGGCTGAGAGAAGCACTTTGGTGACATTTAACTGTAACTTGTTCCCAGTACAGTCTAAGTGGCTGCTGACTGTGTGACTTGGTTAAAAGTGGCCAAATAGAAGCCCAATCCACAATACATGAGCCCAAAGGCCTTCCTTATGACTAAACTGACACCCACTTTCTTAAAAATATCATGGGTCTAAATAGCCTTTTCAGGCTGAGAGAAGCACTTTGGTGACATTTGGCTGTAACTTGTTCCCAGTACATTCTGAGTGGCTGGCGACTGTGTGTTGTACCTAAAAGTGCCCAAATAGAATCCCAATGCACTATACATGGGCCCAAATGCCTTCCTTATGACAAAACTGACACTCATTTTCTTAAAAATATCATTGGTCAAAATAGCCTTTTCAGGCTGAGAGAAGCACTTTGGTGACATTTAACTGTAACTTGTTCCCAGTACAGTCTAAGTGGCTGCTGACTGTGTGACTTGGTTAAAAGTGGCCAAATAGAAGCCCAATCCACAATACATGAGCCCAAAGGCCTTCCTTATGACTAAACTGACACCCACTTTCTTAAAAATATCATGGGTCTAAATAGCCTTTTCAGGCTGAGAGAAGCACTTTGGTGACATTTGGCTGTAACTTGTTCCCAGTACATTCTGAGTGGCTGGCGACTGTGTGTTGTACCTAAAAGTGCCCAAATAGAATCCCAATGCACTATACATGGGCCCAAATGCCTTCCTTATGAAAAATCGGACACTCATTTTCTTTGAAAAATGCATTGGTCAAAGTAGCCTTTTCAGGCTGAGAGAAGCACTTTGGTGACGTTTAACTGTAACTTGTTCCCAGTACAATCTAAGTGGCTGCTGACTGTGTGACTTGGCTAAAAGTGGCCAAATAGAAGGCAAATCCACAATACAAGAGCCCAAAGGCCTTCCTTATGACTAAACTGACACCCACTTTCTTAAAAATATCATGGGTCTAAATAGCCTTTTCAGGCTGAGAGAAGTACTTTGGTGACATTTGGCTGTAACTTGTTCCCAGTACATTCTGAGTGGCTGGCGACTGTGTGTTGTACCTAAAAGTGCCCAAATAGAATCCCAATGCACTATACATGGGCCCAAATGCCTTCCTTATGACAAAACTGACACTCATTTTCTTAAAAATATCATTGGTCAAAATAGCCTTTTCAGGCTGAGAGAAGCACTTTGGTGACATTTAACTGTAACTTGTTCCCAGTACAGTCTAAGTGGCTGCTGACTGTGTGACTTGGCTAAAAGTGGCCAAATAGAAGGCAAATCCACAATACAAGAGCCCAAAGGCCTTCCTTATGACTAAACTGACACCCACTTTCTTAAAAATATCATGGGTCTAAATAGCCTTTTCAGGCTGAGAGAAGCACTTTGGTGACATTTGGCTGTAACTTGTTCCCAGTACATTCTGAGTGGCTGGCGACTGTGTGTTGTACCTAAAAATGCCCAAATAGAATCCCAATGCACTATACATGGGCCCAAATGCCTTCCTTATGAAAAATCGGACACTCATTTTCTTTGAAAAATGCATTGGTCAAAGTAGCCTTTTCAGGCTGAGAGAAGCACTTTGGTGACGTTTAACTGTAACTTGTTCCCAGTACAGTCTAAGTGGCTGCTGACTGTGTGACTTGGCTAAAAGTGGCCAAATAGAAGCCCAATCCACAATACATGAGCCCAAAGGCCTTCCTTATGACTAAACCGACACCCACTTTCTTAAAAATATCATGGGTCTAAATAGCCTTTTCAGGCTGAGAGAAGCACTTTGGTGACATTTGGCTGTAACTTGTTCCCAGTACATTCTGAGTGGCTGGCGACTGTGTGTTGTACCTAAAAGTGCCCAAATAGAATCCCAATGCACTATACATGGGCCCAAATGCCTTCCTTATGACAAAACTGACACTCATTTTCTTAAAAATATCATTGGTCAAAATAGCCTTTTCAGGCTGAGAGAAGCACTTTGGTGACGTTTAACTGTAACTTCTTCCCAGTACAGTCTAAGTGGCTGCTGACTGTGTGACTTGGCTAAAAGTGGCCAAATAGAAGCCCAATCCACAATACATGAGCCCAAAGGCCTTCCTTATGACTAAACTGACACCCACTTTCTTAAAAATATCATGGGTCTAAATAGCCTTTTCAGGCTGAGAGAAGTACTTTGGTGACATTTGGCTGTAACTTGTTCCCAGTACATTCTGAGTGGCTGGTGACTGTGTGTTGTACCTAAAAGTGCCCAAATAGAATCCCAATGCACTATACATGGGCCCAAATGCCTTCCTTATGACAAAACTGACACTCATTTTCTTTAAAAAATCATTGGTCAAAATAGCCTTTTCAGGCTGAGAGAAGCACTTTAGTGACATTTAACTGTAACTTGTTCCCAGTACAGTCTAAGTGGCTGCTGACTGTGTGACTTGGTTAAAAGTGGCCAAATAGAAGCCCAATCCACAATACATGAGCCCAAAGGCCTTCCTTATGACTAAACTGACACCCACTTTCTTAAAAATATCATGGGTCTAAATAGCCTTTTCAGGCTGAGAGAAGCACTTTGGTGACATTTGGCTGTAACTTGTTCCCAGTACATTCTGAGTGGCTGGCGACTGTGTGTTGTACCTAAAAGTGCCCAAATAGAATCCCAATGCACTATACATGGGCCCAAATGCCTTCCTTATGAAAAATCGGACACTCATTTTCTTTGAAAAATGCATTGGTCAAAGTAGCCTTTTCAGGCTGAGAGAAGCACTTTGGTGACGTTTAACTGTAACTTGTTCCCAGTACAATCTAAGTGGCTGCTGACTGTGTGACTTGGCTAAAAGTGGCCAAATAGAAGGCAAATCCACAATACAAGAGCCCAAAGGCCTTCCTTATGACTAAACTGACACCCACTTTCTTAAAAATATCATGGGTCTAAATAGCCTTTTCAGGCTGAGAGAAGCACTTTGGTGACATTTGGCTTTAACTTGTTCCCAGTACATTCTGAGTGGCTGGCGACTGTGTGTTGTACCTAAAAGTGCCCAAATAGAATCCCAATGCACTATACATGGGCCCAAATGCCTTCCTTATGACAAAACTGACACTCATTTTCTTAAAAATATCATTGGTCAAAATAGCCTTTTCAGGCTGAGAGAAGCACTTTGGTGACGTTTAACTGTAACTTCTTCCCAGTACAGTCTAAGTGGCTGCTGACTGTGTGACTTGGCTAAAAGTGGCCAAATAGAAGCCCAATCCACAATACATGAGCCCAAAGGCCTTCCTTATGACTA
This sequence comes from Gymnoscopelus microlampas, assembly GCF_963454915.1. NCBI lineage: Eukaryota > Metazoa > Chordata > Actinopteri > Myctophiformes > Myctophidae > Gymnoscopelus > Gymnoscopelus microlampas. The sequence continues at coordinate 311,948 of NC_139959.1, read as the reverse complement.
AACTGACACCCACTTTCTTAAAAATATCATGGGTCTAAATAGCCTTTTCAGGCTGAGAGAAGTACTTTGGTGACATTTGGCTGTAACTTGTTCCCAGTACATTCTGAGTGGCTGGCGACTGTGTGTTGTACCTAAAAGTGCCCAAATAGAATCCCAATGCACTATACATGGGCCCAAATGCCTTCCTTATGACAAAACTGACACTCATTTTCTTTAAAAAATCATTGGTCAAAATAGCCTTTTCAGGCTGAGAGAAGCACTTTGGTGACATTTAACTGTAACTTGTTCCCAGTACAGTCTAAGTGGCTGCTGACTGTGTGACTTGGTTAAAAGTGGCCAAATAGAAGCCCAATCCACAATACATGAGCCCAAAGGCCTTCCTTATGACTAAACTGACACCCACTTTCTTAAAAATATCATGGGTCTAAATAGCCTTTTCAGGCTGAGAGAAGCACTTTGGTGACATTTGGCTGTAACTTGTTCCCAGTACATTCTGAGTGGCTGGCGACTGTGTGTTGTACCTAAAAGTGCCCAAATAGAATCCCAATGCACTATACATGGGCCCAAATGCCTTCCTTATGACAAAACTGACACTCATTTTCTTAAAAATATCATTGGTCAAAATAGCCTTTTCAGGCTGAGAGAAGCACTTTGGTGACATTTGGCTGTAACTTGTTCCCAGTACATTCTGAGTGGCTGCTGACTGTGTGACTTGGCTAAAAGTGGCCAAATAGAAGCCCAATCCACAATACATGAGCCCAAAGGCCTTCCTTATGACTAAACTGACACCCACTTTCTTAAAAATATCATGGGTCTAAATAGCCTTTTCAGGCTGAGAGAAGTACTTTGGTGACATTTGGCTGTAACTTGTTCCCAGTACATTCTGAGTGGCTGGTGACTGTGTGTTGTACCTAAAAGTGCCCAAATAGAATCCCAATGCACAATACATGGGCCCAAATGCCTTCCTTATGACAAAACTGACACTCATTTTCTTTAAAAAATCATTGGTCAAAATAGCCTTTTCAGGCTGAGAGAAGCACTTTGGTGACATTTAACTGTAACTTGTTTCCAGTACAGTCTAAGTGGCTGCTGACTGTGTGACTTGGTTAAAAGTGGCCAAATAGAAGCCCAATCCACAATACATGAGCCCAAAGGCCTTCCTTATGACTAAACTGACACCCACTTTCTTAAAAATATCATGGGTCTAAATAGCCTTTTCAGGCTGAGAGAAGCACTTTGGTGACATTTGGCTGTAACTTGTTCCCAGTACATTTTGAGTGGCTGGTGACTGTGTGTTGTACCTAAAAGTGCCCAAATAGAATCCCAATGCACTATACATGGGCCCAAATGCCTTCCTTATGACAAAACTGACACTCATTTTCTTTAAAAAATCATTGGTCAAAATAGCCTTTTCAGGCTGAGAGAAGCACTTTGGTGACATTTAACTGTAACTTGTTCCCAGTACAGTCTAAGTGGCTGCTGACTGTGTGACTTGGTTAAAAGTGGCCAAATAGAAGCCCAATCCACAATACATGAGCCCAAAGGCCTTCCTTATGACTAAACTGACACCCACTTTCTTAAAAATATCATGGGTCTAAATAGCCTTTTCAGGCTGAGAGAAGCACTTTGGTGACATTTGGCTGTAACTTGTTCCCAGTACATTCTGAGTGGCTGGCGACTGTGTGTTGTACCTAAAAGTGCCCAAATAGAATCCCAATGCACTATACATGGGCCCAAATGCCTTCCTTATGACAAAACTGACACTCATTTTCTTAAAAATATCATTGGTCAAAATAGCCTTTTCAGGCTGAGAGAAGCACTTTGGTGACGTTTAACTGTAACTTCTTCCCAGTACAGTCTAAGTGGCTGCTGACTGTGTGACTTGGCTAAAAGTGGCCAAATAGAAGCCCAATCCACAATACATGAGCCCAAAGGCCTTCCTTATGACTAAACTGACACCCACTTTCTTAAAAATATCATGGGTCTAAATAGCCTTTTCAGGCTGAGAGAAGTACTTTGGTGACATTTGGCTGTAACTTGTTCCCAGTACATTCTGAGTGGCTGGTGACTGTGTGTTGTACCTAAAAGTGCCCAAATAGAATCCCAATGCACTATACATGGGCCCAAATGCCTTCCTTATGACAAAACTGACACTCATTTTCTTTAAAAAATCATTGGTCAAAATAGCCTTTTCAGGCTGAGAGAAGCACTTTGGTGACATTTAACTGTAACTTGTTCCCAGTACAGTCTAAGTGGCTGCTGACTGTGTGACTTGGTTAAAAGTGGCCAAATAGAAGCCCAATCCACAATACATGAGCCCAAAGGCCTTCCTTATGACTAAACTGACACCCACTTTCTTAAAAATATCATGGGTCTAAATAGCCTTTTCAGGCTGAGAGAAGCACTTTGGTGACATTTGGCTGTAACTTGTTCCCAGTACATTCTGAGTGGCTGGCGACTGTGTGTTGTACCTAAAAGTGCCCAAATAGAATCCCAATGCACTATACATGGGCCCAAATGCCTTCCTTATGAAAAATCGGACACTCATTTTCTTTGAAAAATGCATTGGTCAAAGTAGCCTTTTCAGGCTGAGAGAAGCACTTTGGTGACGTTTAACTGTAACTTGTTCCCAGTACAATCTAAGTGGCTGCTGACTGTGTGACTTGGCTAAAAGTGGCCAAATAGAAGGCAAATCCACAATACAAGAGCCCAAAGGCCTTCCTTATGACTAAACTGACACCCACTTTCTTAAAAATATCATGGGTCTAAATAGCCTTTTCAGGCTGAGAGAAGCACTTTGGTGACATTTGGCTTTAACTTGTTCCCAGTACATTCTGAGTGGCTGGCGACTGTGTGTTGTACCTAAAAGTGCCCAAATAGAATCCCAATGCACTATACATGGGCCCAAATGCCTTCCTTATGACAAAACTGACACTCATTTTCTTAAAAATATCATTGGTCAAAATAGCCTTTTCAGGCTGAGAGAAGCACTTTGGTGACATTTAACTGTAACTTGTTTCCAGTACAGTCTAAGTGGCTGCTGACTGTGTGACTTGGTTAAAAGTGGCCAAATAGAAGCCCAATCCACAATACATGAGCCCAAAGGCCTTCCTTATGACTAAACTGACACCCACTTTCTTAAAAATATCATGGGTCTAAATAGCCTTTTCAGGCTGAGAGAAGCACTTTGGTGACATTTGGCTGTAACTTGTTCCCAGTACATTTTGAGTGGCTGGTGACTGTGTGTTGTACCTAAAAGTGCCCAAATAGAATCCCAATGCACTATACATGGGCCCAAATGCCTTCCTTATGACAAAACTGACACTCATTTTCTTTAAAAAATCATTGGTCAAAATAGCCTTTTCAGGCTGAGAGAAGCACTTTGGTGACATTTAACTGTAACTTGTTCCCAGTACAGTCTAAGTGGCTGCTGACTGTGTGACTTGGTTAAAAGTGGCCAAATAGAAGCCCAATCCACAATACATGAGCCCAAAGGCCTTCCTTATGACTAAACTGACACCCACTTTCTTAAAAATATCATGGGTCTAAATAGCCTTTTCAGGCTGAGAGAAGCACTTTGGTGACATTTGGCTGTAACTTGTTCCCAGTACATTCTGAGTGGCTGGCGACTGTGTGTTGTACCTAAAAGTGCCCAAATAGAATCCCAATGCACTATACATGGGCCCAAATGCCTTCCTTATGACAAAACTGACACTCATTTTCTTAAAAATATCATTGGTCAAAATAGCCTTTTCAGGCTGAGAGAAGCACTTTGGTGACGTTTAACTGTAACTTCTTCCCAGTACAGTCTAAGTGGCTGCTGACTGTGTGACTTGGCTAAAAGTGGCCAAATAGAAGCCCAATCCACAATACATGAGCCCAAAGGCCTTCCTTATGACTAAACTGACACCCACTTTCTTAAAAATATCATGGGTCTAAATAGCCTTTTCAGGCTGAGAGAAGTACTTTGGTGACATTTGGCTGTAACTTGTTCCCAGTACATTCTGAGTGGCTGGTGACTGTGTGTTGTACCTAAAAGTGCCCAAATAGAATCCCAATGCACTATACATGGGCCCAAATGCCTTCCTTATGACAAAACTGACACTCATTTTCTTTAAAAAATCATTGGTCAAAATAGCCTTTTCAGGCTGAGAGAAGCACTTTGGTGACATTTAACTGTAACTTGTTCCCAGTACAGTCTAAGTGGCTGCTGACTGTGTGACTTGGTTAAAAGTGGCCAAATAGAAGCCCAATCCACAATACATGAGCCCAAAGGCCTTCCTTATGACTAAACTGACACCCACTTTCTTAAAAATATCATGGGTCTAAATAGCCTTTTCAGGCTGAGAGAAGCACTTTGGTGACATTTGGCTGTAACTTGTTCCCAGTACATTCTGAGTGGCTGGCGACTGTGTGTTGTACCTAAAAGTGCCCAAATAGAATCCCAATGCACTATACATGGGCCCAAATGCCTTCCTTATGAAAAATCGGACACTCATTTTCTTTGAAAAATGCATTGGTCAAAGTAGCCTTTTCAGGCTGAGAGAAGCACTTTGGTGACGTTTAACTGTAACTTGTTCCCAGTACAATCTAAGTGGCTGCTGACTGTGTGACTTGGCTAAAAGTGGCCAAATAGAAGGCAAATCCACAATACAAGAGCCCAAAGGCCTTCCTTATGACTAAACTGACACCCACTTTCTTAAAAATATCATGGGTCTAAATAGCCTTTTCAGGCTGAGAGAAGCACTTTGGTGACATTTGGCTTTAACTTGTTCCCAGTACATTCTGAGTGGCTGGCGACTGTGTGTTGTACCTAAAAGTGCCCAAATAGAATCCCAATGCACTATACATGGGCCCAAATGCCTTCCTTATGACAAAACTGACACTCATTTTCTTAAAAATATCATTGGTCAAAATAGCCTTTTCAGGCTGAGAGAAGCACTTTGGTGACGTTTAACTGTAACTTCTTCCCAGTACAGTCTAAGTGGCTGCTGACTGTGTGACTTGGCTAAAAGTGGCCAAATAGAAGCCCAATCCACAATACATGAGCCCAAAGGCCTTCCTTATGACTAAACTGACACCCACTTTCTTAAAAATATCATGGGTCTAAATAGCCTTTTCAGGCTGAGAGAAGTACTTTGGTGACATTTGGCTGTAACTTGTTCCCAGTACATTCTGAGTGGCTGGCGACTGTGTGTTGTACCTAAAAGTGCCCAAATAGAATCCCAATGCACTATACATGGGCCCAAATGCCTTCCTTATGACAAAACTGACACTCATTTTCTTTAAAAAATCATTGGTCAAAATAGCCTTTTCAGGCTGAGAGAAGCACTTTGGTGACATTTAACTGTAACTTGTTCCCAGTACAGTCTAAGTGGCTGCTGACTGTGTGACTTGGTTAAAAGTGGCCAAATAGAAGCCCAATCCACAATACATGAGCCCAAAGGCCTTCCTTATGACTAAACTGACACCCACTTTCTTAAAAATATCATGGGTCTAAATAGCCTTTTCAGGCTGAGAGAAGCACTTTGGTGACATTTGGCTGTAACTTGTTCCCAGTACATTCTGAGTGGCTGGCGACTGTGTGTTGTACCTAAAAGTGCCCAAATAGAATCCCAATGCACTATACATGGGCCCAAATGCCTTCCTTATGACAAAACTGACACTCATTTTCTTTAAAAAATCATTGGTCAAAATAGCCTTTTCAGGCTGAGAGAAGCACTTTGGTGACATTTAACTGTAACTTGTTCCCAGTACAGTCTAAGTGGCTGCTGACTGTGTGACTTGGTTAAAAGTGGCCAAATAGAAGCCCAATCCACAATACATGAGCCCAAAGGCCTTCCTTATGACTAAACTGACACCCACTTTCTTAAAAATATCATGGGTCTAAATAGCCTTTTCAGGCTGAGAGAAGCACTTTGGTGACATTTGGCTGTAACTTGTTCCCAGTACATTCTGAGTGGCTGGCGACTGTGTGTTGTACCTAAAAGTGCCCAAATAGAATCCCAATGCACTATACATGGGCCCAAATGCCTTCCTTATGAAAAATCGGACACTCATTTTCTTTGAAAAATGCATTGGTCAAAGTAGCCTTTTCAGGCTGAGAGAAGCACTTTGGTGACGTTTAACTGTAACTTGTTCCCAGTACAATCTAAGTGGCTGCTGACTGTGTGACTTGGCTAAAAGTGGCCAAATAGAAGGCAAATCCACAATACAAGAGCCCAAAGGCCTTCCTTATGACTAAACTGACACCCACTTTCTTAAAAATATCATGGGTCTAAATAGCCTTTTCAGGCTGAGAGAAGCACTTTGGTGACATTTGGCTGTAACTTGTTCCCAGTACATTCTGAGTGGCTGGCGACTGTGTGTTGTACCTAAAAGTGCCCAAATAGAATCCCAATGCACTATACATGGGCCCAAATGCCTTCCTTATGACAAAACTGACACTCATTTTCTTAAAAATATCATTGGTCAAAATAGCCTTTTCAGGCTGAGAGAAGCACTTTGGTGACGTTTAACTGTAACTTCTTCCCAGTACAGTCTAAGTGGCTGCTGACTGTGTGACTTGGCTAAAAGTGGCCAAATAGAAGCCCAATCCACAATACATGAGCCCAAAGGCCTTCCTTATGACTAAACTGACACCCACTTTCTTAAAAATATCATGGGTCTAAATAGCCTTTTCAGGCTGAGAGAAGTACTTTGGTGACATTTGGCTGTAACTTGTTCCCAGTACATTCTGAGTGGCTGGTGACTGTGTGTTGTACCTAAAAGTGCCCAAATAGAATCCCAATGCACAATACATGGGCCCAAATGCCTTCCTTATGACAAAACTGACACTCATTTTCTTTAAAAAATCATTGGTCAAAATAGCCTTTTCAGGCTGAGAGAAGCACTTTGGTGACATTTAACTGTAACTTGTTTCCAGTACAGTCTAAGTGGCTGCTGACTGTGTGACTTGGTTAAAAGTGGCCAAATAGAAGCCCAATCCACAATACATGAGCCCAAAGGCCTTCCTTATGACTAAACTGACACCCACTTTCTTAAAAATATCATGGGTCTAAATAGCCTTTTCAGGCTGAGAGAAGCACTTTGGTGACATTTGGCTGTAACTTGTTCCCAGTACATTCTGAGTGGCTGGTGACTGTGTGTTGTACCTAAAAGTGCCCAAATAGAATCCCAATGCACTATACATGGGCCCAAATGCCTTCCTTATGACAAAACTGACACTCATTTTCTTAAAAATATCATTGGTCAAAATAGCCTTTTCAGGCTGAGAGAAGCACTTTGGTGACGTTTAACTGTAACTTCTTCCCAGTACAGTCTAAGTGGCTGCTGACTGTGTGACTTGGCTAAAAGTGGCCAAATAGAAGCCCAATCCACAATACATGAGCCCAAAGGCCTTCCTTATGACTAAACTGACACCCACTTTCTTAAAAATATCATGGGTCTAAATAGCCTTTTCAGGCTGAGAGAAGTACTTTGGTGACATTTGGCTGTAACTTGTTCCCAGTACATTCTGAGTGGCTGGTGACTGTGTGTTGTACCTAAAAGTGCCCAAATAGAATCCCAATGCACAATACATGGGCCCAAATGCCTTCCTTATGACAAAACTGACACTCATTTTCTTTAAAAAATCATTGGTCAAAATAGCCTTTTCAGGCTGAGAGAAGCACTTTGGTGACATTTAACTGTAACTTGTTTCCAGTACAGTCTAAGTGGCTGCTGACTGTGTGACTTGGTTAAAAGTGGCCAAATAGAAGCCCAATCCACAATACATGAGCCCAAAGGCCTTCCTTATGACTAAACTGACACCCACTTTCTTAAAAATATCATGGGTCTAAATAGCCTTTTCAGGCTGAGAGAAGCACTTTGGTGACATTTGGCTGTAACTTGTTCCCAGTACATTCTGAGTGGCTGGTGACTGTGTGTTGTACCTAAAAGTGCCCAAATAGAATCCCAATGCACTATACATGGGCCCAAATGCCTTCCTTATGACAAAACTGACACTCATTTTCTTAAAAATATCATTGGTCAAAATAGCCTTTTCAGGCTGAGAGAAGCACTTTGGTGACGTTTAACTGTAACTTCTTCCCAGTACAGTCTAAGTGGCTGCTGACTGTGTGACTTGGCTAAAAGTGGCCAAATAGAAGCCCAATCCACAATACATGAGCCCAAAGGCCTTCCTTATGACTAAACTGACACCCACTTTCTTAAAAATATCATGGGTCTAAATAGCCTTTTCAGGCTGAGAGAAGTACTTTGGTGACATTTGGCTGTAACTTGTTCCCAGTACATTCTGAGTGGCTGGTGACTGTGTGTTGTACCTAAAAGTGCCCAAATAGAATCCCAATGCACTATACATGGGCCCAAATGCCTTCCTTATGACAAAACTGACACTCATTTTCTTTAAAAAATCATTGGTCAAAATAGCCTTTTCAGGCTGAGAGAAGCACTTTGGTGACATTTAACTGTAACTTGTTCCCAGTACAGTCTAAGTGGCTGCTGACTGTGTGACTTGGTTAAAAGTGGCCAAATAGAAGCCCAATCCACAATACATGAGCCCAAAGGCCTTCCTTATGACTAAACTGACACCCACTTTCTTAAAAATATCATGGGTCTAAATAGCCTTTTCAGGCTGAGAGAAGCACTTTGGTGACATTTGGCTGTAACTTGTTCCCAGTACATTCTGAGTGGCTGGCGACTGTGTGTTGTACCTAAAAGTGCCCAAATAGAATCCCAATGCACTATACATGGGCCCAAATGCCTTCCTTATGAAAAATCGGACACTCATTTTCTTTGAAAAATGCATTGGTCAAAGTAGCCTTTTCAGGCTGAGAGAAGCACTTTGGTGACGTTTAACTGTAACTTGTTCCCAGTACAATCTAAGTGGCTGCTGACTGTGTGACTTGGCTAAAAGTGGCCAAATAGAAGGCAAATCCACAATACAAGAGCCCAAAGGCCTTCCTTATGACTAAACTGACACCCACTTTCTTAAAAATATCATGGGTCTAAATAGCCTTTTCAGGCTGAGAGAAGCACTTTGGTGACATTTGGCTTTAACTTGTTCCCAGTACATTCTGAGTGGCTGGCGACTGTGTGTTGTACCTAAAAGTGCCCAAATAGAATCCCAATGCACTATACATGGGCCCAAATGCCTTCCTTATGACAAAACTGACACTCATTTTCTTAAAAATATCATTGGTCAAAATAGCCTTTTCAGGCTGAGAGAAGCACTTTGGTGACGTTTAACTGTAACTTCTTCCCAGTACAGTCTAAGTGGCTGCTGACTGTGTGACTTGGCTAAAAGTGGCCAAATAGAAGCCCAATCCACAATACATGAGCCCAAAGGCCTTCCTTATGACTAAACTGACACCCACTTTCTTAAAAATATCATGGGTCTAAATAGCCTTTTCAGGCTGAGAGAAGTACTTTGGTGACATTTGGCTGTAACTTGTTCCCAGTACATTCTGAGTGGCTGGCGACTGTGTGTTGTACCTAAAAGTGCCCAAATAGAATCCCAATGCACTATACATGGGCCCAAATGCCTTCCTTATGACAAAACTGACACTCATTTTCTTTAAAAAATCATTGGTCAAAATAGCCTTTTCAGGCTGAGAGAAGCACTTTGGTGACATTTAACTGTAACTTGTTCCCAGTACAGTCTAAGTGGCTGCTGACTGTGTGACTTGGTTAAAAGTGGCCAAATAGAAGCCCAATCCACAATACATGAGCCCAAAGGCCTTCCTTATGACTAAACTGACACCCACTTTCTTAAAAATATCATGGGTCTAAATAGCCTTTTCAGGCTGAGAGAAGCACTTTGGTGACATTTGGCTGTAACTTGTTCCCAGTACATTCTGAGTGGCTGGCGACTGTGTGTTGTACCTAAAAGTGCCCAAATAGAATCCCAATGCACTATACATGGGCCCAAATGCCTTCCTTATGACAAAACTGACACTCATTTTCTTTAAAAAATCATTGGTCAAAATAGCCTTTTCAGGCTGAGAGAAGCACTTTGGTGACATTTAACTGTAACTTGTTCCCAGTACAGTCTAAGTGGCTGCTGACTGTGTGACTTGGTTAAAAGTGGCCAAATAGAAGCCCAATCCACAATACATGAGCCCAAAGGCCTTCCTTATGACTAAACTGACACCCACTTTCTTAAAAATATCATGGGTCTAAATAGCCTTTTCAGGCTGAGAGAAGCACTTTGGTGACATTTGGCTGTAACTTGTTCCCAGTACATTCTGAGTGGCTGGCGACTGTGTGTTGTACCTAAAAGTGCCCAAATAGAATCCCAATGCACTATACATGGGCCCAAATGCCTTCCTTATGAAAAATCGGACACTCATTTTCTTTGAAAAATGCATTGGTCAAAGTAGCCTTTTCAGGCTGAGAGAAGCACTTTGGTGACGTTTAACTGTAACTTGTTCCCAGTACAATCTAAGTGGCTGCTGACTGTGTGACTTGGCTAAAAGTGGCCAAATAGAAGGCAAATCCACAATACAAGAGCCCAAAGGCCTTCCTTATGACTAAACTGACACCCACTTTCTTAAAAATATCATGGGTCTAAATAGCCTTTTCAGGCTGAGAGAAGCACTTTGGTGACATTTGGCTGTAACTTGTTCCCAGTACATTCTGAGTGGCTGGCGACTGTGTGTTGTACCTAAAAGTGCCCAAATAGAATCCCAATGCACTATACATGGGCCCAAATGCCTTCCTTATGACAAAACTGACACTCATTTTCTTAAAAATATCATTGGTCAAAATAGCCTTTTCAGGCTGAGAGAAGCACTTTGGTGACGTTTAACTGTAACTTCTTCCCAGTACAGTCTAAGTGGCTGCTGACTGTGTGACTTGGCTAAAAGTGGCCAAATAGAAGCCCAATCCACAATACATGAGCCCAAAGGCCTTCCTTATGACTAAACTGACACCCACTTTCTTAAAAATATCATGGGTCTAAATAGCCTTTTCAGGCTGAGAGAAGTACTTTGGTGACATTTGGCTGTAACTTGTTCCCAGTACATTCTGAGTGGCTGGTGACTGTGTGTTGTACCTAAAAGTGCCCAAATAGAATCCCAATGCACAATACATGGGCCCAAATGCCTTCCTTATGACAAAACTGACACTCATTTTCTTTAAAAAATCATTGGTCAAAATAGCCTTTTCAGGCTGAGAGAAGCACTTTGGTGACATTTAACTGTAACTTGTTTCCAGTACAGTCTAAGTGGCTGCTGACTGTGTGACTTGGTTAAAAGTGGCCAAATAGAAGCCCAATCCACAATACATGAGCCCAAAGGCCTTCCTTATGACTAAACTGACACCCACTTTCTTAAAAATATCATGGGTCTAAATAGCCTTTTCAGGCTGAGAGAAGCACTTTGGTGACATTTGGCTGTAACTTGTTCCCAGTACATTCTGAGTGGCTGGTGACTGTGTGTTGTACCTAAAAGTGCCCAAATAGAATCCCAATGCACTATACATGGGCCCAAATGCCTTCCTTATGACAAAACTGACACTCATTTTCTTAAAAATATCATTGGTCAAAATAGCCTTTTCAGGCTGAGAGAAGCACTTTGGTGACGTTTAACTGTAACTTCTTCCCAGTACAGTCTAAGTGGCTGCTGACTGTGTGACTTGGCTAAAAGTGGCCAAATAGAAGCCCAATCCACAATACATGAGCCCAAAGGCCTTCCTTATGACTAAACTGACACCCACTTTCTTAAAAATATCATGGGTCTAAATAGCCTTTTCAGGCTGAGAGAAGTACTTTGGTGACATTTGGCTGTAACTTGTTCCCAGTACATTCTGAGTGGCTGGTGACTGTGTGTTGTACCTAAAAGTGCCCAAATAGAATCCCAATGCACAATACATGGGCCCAAATGCCTTCCTTATGACAAAACTGACACTCATTTTCTTTAAAAAATCATTGGTCAAAATAGCCTTTTCAGGCTGAGAGAAGCACTTTGGTGACATTTAACTGTAACTTGTTTCCAGTACAGTCTAAGTGGCTGCTGACTGTGTGACTTGGTTAAAAGTGGCCAAATAGAAGCCCAATCCACAATACATGAGCCCAAAGGCCTTCCTTATGACTAAACTGACACCCACTTTCTTAAAAATATCATGGGTCTAAATAGCCTTTTCAGGCTGAGAGAAGCACTTTGGTGACATTTGGCTGTAACTTGTTCCCAGTACATTCTGAGTGGCTGGTGACTGTGTGTTGTACCTAAAAGTGCCCAAATAGAATCCCAATGCACTATACATGGGCCCAAATGCCTTCCTTATGACAAAACTGACACTCATTTTCTTTAAAAAATCATTGGTCAAAATAGCCTTTTCAGGCTGAGAGAAGCACTTTGGTGACATTTAACTGTAACTTGTTCCCAGTACAGTCTAAGTGGCTGCTGACTGTGTGACTTGGTTAAAAGTGGCCAAATAGAAGCCCAATCCACAATACATGAGCCCAAAGGCCTTCCTTATGACTAAACTGACACCCACTTTCTTAAAAATATCATGGGTCTAAATAGCCTTTTCAGGCTGAGAGAAGCACTTTGGTGACATTTGGCTGTAACTTGTTCCCAGTACATTCTGAGTGGCTGGCGACTGTGTGTTGTACCTAAAAGTGCCCAAATAGAATCCCAATGCACTATACATGGGCCCAAATGCCTTCCTTATGACAAAACTGACACTCATTTTCTTAAAAATATCATTGGTCAAAATAGCCTTTTCAGGCTGAGAGAAGCACTTTGGTGACGTTTAACTGTAACTTGTTCCCAGTACAATCTAAGTGGCTGCTGACTGTGTGACTTGGCTAAAAGTGGCCAAATAGAAGGCAAATCCACAATACAAGAGCCCAAAGGCCTTCCTTATGACTAAACTGACACCCACTTTCTTAAAAATATCATGGGTCTAAATAGCCTTTTCAGGCTGAGAGAAGCACTTTGGTGACATTTGGCTGTAACTTGTTCCCAGTACATTCTGAGTGGCTGGCGACTGTGTGTTGTACCTAAAAGTGCCCAAATAGAATCCCAATGCACTATACATGGGCCCAAATGCCTTCCTTGTGACAAAACTGACACTCATTTTCTTAAAATATCATTGGTCAAAATAGCCTTTTCAGGCTGAGAGAAGCACTTTGGTGACATTTAACTGTAACTTGTTCCCAGTACAGTCTAAGTGGCTGCTGACTGTGTGACTTGGTTAAAAGTGGCCAAATAGAAGCCCAATCCACAATACATGAGCCCAAAGGCCTTCCTTATGACTAAACTGACACCCACTTTCTTAAAAATATCATGGGTCTAAATAGCCTTTTCAGGCTGAGAGAAGCACTTTGGTGACATTTGGCTGTAACTTGTTCCCAGTACATTCTGAGTGGCTGGCGACTGTGTGTTGTACCTAAAAGTGCCCAAATAGAATCCCAATGCACTATACATGGGCCCAAATGCCTTCCTTATGAAAAATCGGACACTCATTTTCTTTGAAAAATGCATTGGTCAAAGTAGCCTTTTCAGGCTGAGAGAAGCACTTTGGTGACGTTTAACTGTAACTTGTTCCCAGTACAGTCTAAGTGGCTGCTGACTGTGTGACTTGGCTAAAAGTGGCCAAATAGAAGCCCAATCCACAATACATGAGCCCAAAGGCCTTCCTTATGACTAAACCGACACCCACTTTCTTAAAAATATCATGGGTCTAAATAGCCTTTTCAGGCTGAGAGAAGCACTTTGGTGACATTTGGCTGTAACTTGTTCCCAGTACATTCTGAGTGGCTGGCGACTGTGTGTTGTACCTAAAAGTGCCCAAATAGAATCCCAATGCACTATACATGGGCCCAAATGCCTTCCTTATGACAAAACTGACACTCATTTTCTTAAAAATATCATTGGTCAAAATAGCCTTTTCAGGCTGAGAGAAGCACTTTGGTGACGTTTAACTGTAACTTCTTCCCAGTACAGTCTAAGTGGCTGCTGACTGTGTGACTTGGCTAAAAGTGGCCAAATAGAAGCCCAATCCACAATACATGAGCCCAAAGGCCTTCCTTATGACTAAACTGACACCCACTTTCTTAAAAATATCATGGGTCTAAATAGCCTTTTCAGGCTGAGAGAAGTACTTTGGTGACATTTGGCTGTAACTTGTTCCCAGTACATTCTGAGTGGCTGGTGACTGTGTGTTGTACCTAAAAGTGCCCAAATAGAATCCCAATGCACTATACATGGGCCCAAATGCCTTCCTTATGACAAAACTGACACTCATTTTCTTTAAAAAATCATTGGTCAAAATAGCCTTTTCAGGCTGAGAGAAGCACTTTGGTGACATTTAACTGTAACTTGTTCCCAGTACAGTCTAAGTGGCTGCTGACTGTGTGACTTGGTTAAAAGTGGCCAAATAGAAGCCCAATCCACAATACATGAGCCCAAAGGCCTTCCTTATGACTAAACTGACACCCACTTTCTTAAAAATATCATGGGTCTAAATAGCCTTTTCAGGCTGAGAGAAGCACTTTGGTGACATTTGGCTGTAACTTGTTCCCAGTACATTCTGAGTGGCTGGCGACTGTGTGTTGTACCTAAAAGTGCCCAAATAGAATCCCAATGCACTATACATGGGCCCAAATGCCTTCCTTATGAAAAATCGGACACTCATTTTCTTTGAAAAATGCATTGGTCAAAGTAGCCTTTTCAGGCTGAGAGAAGCACTTTGGTGACGTTTAACTGTAACTTGTTCCCAGTACAATCTAAGTGGCTGCTGACTGTGTGACTTGGCTAAAAGTGGCCAAATAGAAGGCAAATCCACAATACAAGAGCCCAAAGGCCTTCCTTATGACTAAACTGACACCCACTTTCTTAAAAATATCATGGGTCTAAATAGCCTTTTCAGGCTGAGAGAAGCACTTTGGTGACATTTGGCTGTAACTTGTTCCCAGTACATTCTGAGTGGCTGGCGACTGTGTGTTGTACCTAAAAGTGCCCAAATAGAATCCCAATGCACTATACATGGGCCCAAATGCCTTCCTTATGACAAAACTGACACTCATTTTCTTAAAAATATCATTGGTCAAAATAGCCTTTTCAGGCTGAGAGAAGCACTTTGGTGACGTTTAACTGTAACTTCTTCCCAGTACAGTCTAAGTGGCTGCTGACTGTGTGACTTGGCTAAAAGTGGCCAAATAGAAGCCCAATCCACAATACATGAGCCCAAAGGCCTTCCTTATGACTAAACTGACACCCACTTTCTTAAAAATATCATGGGTCTAAATAGCCTTTTCAGGCTGAGAGAAGTACTTTGGTGACATTTGGCTGTAACTTGTTCCCAGTACATTCTGAGTGGCTGGTGACTGTGTGTTGTACCTAAAAGTGCCCAAATAGAATCCCAATGCACAATACATGGGCCCAAATGCCTTCCTTATGACAAAACTGACACTCATTTTCTTTAAAAAATCATTGGTCAAAATAGCCTTTTCAGGCTGAGAGAAGCACTTTGGTGACATTTAACTGTAACTTGTTTCCAGTACAGTCTAAGTGGCTGCTGACTGTGTGACTTGGTTAAAAGTGGCCAAATAGAAGCCCAATCCACAATACATGAGCCCAAAGGCCTTCCTTATGACTAAACTGACACCCACTTTCTTAAAAATATCATGGGTCTAAATAGCCTTTTCAGGCTGAGAGAAGCACTTTGGTGACATTTGGCTGTAACTTGTTCCCAGTACATTCTGAGTGGCTGGTGACTGTGTGTTGTACCTAAAAGTGCCCAAATAGAATCCCAATGCACTATACATGGGCCCAAATGCCTTCCTTATGACAAAACTGACACTCATTTTCTTTAAAAAATCATTGGTCAAAATAGCCTTTTCAGGCTGAGAGAAGCACTTTGGTGACGTTTAACTGTAACTTGTTCCCAGTACAATCTAAGTGGCTGCTGACTGTGTGACTTGGCTAAAAGTGGCCAAATAGAAGGCAAATCCACAATACAAGAGCCCAAAGGCCTTCCTTATGACTAAACTGACACCCACTTTCTTAAAAATATCATGGGTCTAAATAGCCTTTTCAGGCTGAGAGAAGCACTTTGGTGACATTTGGCTTTAACTTGTTCCCAGTACATTCTGAGTGGCTGGCGACTGTGTGTTGTACCTAAAAGTGCCCAAATAGAATCCCAATGCACTATACATGGGCCCAAATGCCTTCCTTATGACAAAACTGACACTCATTTTCTTAAAAATATCATTGGTCAAAATAGCCTTTTCAGGCTGAGAGAAGCACTTTGGTGACGTTTAACTGTAACTTCTTCCCAGTACAGTCTAAGTGGCTGCTGACTGTGTGACTTGGCTAAAAGTGGCCAAATAGAAGCCCAATCCACAATACATGAGCCCAAAGGCCTTCCTTATGACTAAACTGACACCCACTTTCTTAAAAATATCATGGGTCTAAATAGCCTTTTCAGGCTGAGAGAAGTACTTTGGTGACATTTGGCTGTAACTTGTTCCCAGTACATTCTGAGTGGCTGGCGACTGTGTGTTGTACCTAAAAGTGCCCAAATAGAATCCCAATGCACTATACATGGGCCCAAATGCCTTCCTTATGACAAAACTGACACTCATTTTCTTTAAAAAATCATTGGTCAAAATAGCCTTTTCAGGCTGAGAGAAGCACTTTGGTGACATTTAACTGTAACTTGTTCCCAGTACAGTCTAAGTGGCTGCTGACTGTGTGACTTGGTTAAAAGTGGCCAAATAGAAGCCCAATCCACAATACATGAGCCCAAAGGCCTTCCTTATGACTAAACTGACACCCACTTTCTTAAAAATATCATGGGTCTAAATAGCCTTTTCAGGCTGAGAGAAGCACTTTGGTGACATTTGGCTGTAACTTGTTCCCAGTACATTCTGAGTGGCTGGCGACTGTGTGTTGTACCTAAAAGTGCCCAAATAGAATCCCAATGCACTATACATGGGCCCAAATGCCTTCCTTATGACAAAACTGACACTCATTTTCTTAAAAATATCATTGGTCAAAATAGCCTTTTCAGGCTGAGAGAAGCACTTTGGTGACATTTAACTGTAACTTGTTCCCAGTACAGTCTAAGTGGCTGCTGACTGTGTGACTTGGTTAAAAGTGGCCAAATAGAAGCCCAATCCACAATACATGAGCCCAAAGGCCTTCCTTATGACTAAACTGACACCCACTTTCTTAAAAATATCATGGGTCTAAATAGCCTTTTCAGGCTGAGAGAAGCACTTTGGTGACATTTGGCTGTAACTTGTTCCCAGTACATTCTGAGTGGCTGGCGACTGTGTGTTGTACCTAAAAGTGCCCAAATAGAATCCCAATGCACTATACATGGGCCCAAATGCCTTCCTTATGAAAAATCGGACACTCATTTTCTTTGAAAAATGCATTGGTCAAAGTAGCCTTTTCAGGCTGAGAGAAGCACTTTGGTGACGTTTAACTGTAACTTGTTCCCAGTACAATCTAAGTGGCTGCTGACTGTGTGACTTGGCTAAAAGTGGCCAAATAGAAGGCAAATCCACAATACAAGAGCCCAAAGGCCTTCCTTATGACTAAACTGACACCCACTTTCTTAAAAATATCATGGGTCTAAATAGCCTTTTCAGGCTGAGAGAAGCACTTTGGTGACATTTGGCTGTAACTTGTTCCCAGTACATTCTGAGTGGCTGGCGACTGTGTGTTGTACCTAAAAGTGCCCAAATAGAATCCCAATGCACTATACATGGGCCCAAATGCCTTCCTTATGACAAAACTGACACTCATTTTCTTAAAAATATCATTGGTCAAAATAGCCTTTTCAGGCTGAGAGAAGCACTTTGGTGACGTTTAACTGTAACTTCTTCCCAGTACAGTCTAAGTGGCTGCTGACTGTGTGACTTGGCTAAAAGTGGCCAAATAGAAGCCCAATCCACAATACATGAGCCCAAAGGCCTTCCTTATGACTAAACTGACACCCACTTTCTTAAAAATATCATGGGTCTAAATAGCCTTTTCAGGCTGAGAGAAGTACTTTGGTGACATTTGGCTGTAACTTGTTCCCAGTACATTCTGAGTGGCTGGTGACTGTGTGTTGTACCTAAAAGTGCCCAAATAGAATCCCAATGCACAATACATGGGCCCAAATGCCTTCCTTATGACAAAACTGACACTCATTTTCTTTAAAAAATCATTGGTCAAAATAGCCTTTTCAGGCTGAGAGAAGCACTTTGGTGACATTTAACTGTAACTTGTTTCCAGTACAGTCTAAGTGGCTGCTGACTGTGTGACTTGGTTAAAAGTGGCCAAATAGAAGCCCAATCCACAATACATGAGCCCAAAGGCCTTCCTTATGACTAAACTGACACCCACTTTCTTAAAAATATCATGGGTCTAAATAGCCTTTTCAGGCTGAGAGAAGCACTTTGGTGACATTTGGCTGTAACTTGTTCCCAGTACATTCTGAGTGGCTGGTGACTGTGTGTTGTACCTAAAAGTGCCCAAATAGAATCCCAATGCACTATACATGGGCCCAAATGCCTTCCTTATGACAAAACTGACACTCATTTTCTTTAAAAAATCATTGGTCAAAATAGCCTTTTCAGGCTGAGAGAAGCACTTTGGTGACATTTAACTGTAACTTGTTCCCAGTACAGTCTAAGTGGCTGCTGACTGTGTGACTTGGTTAAAAGTGGCCAAATAGAAGCCCAATCCACAATACATGAGCCCAAAGGCCTTCCTTATGACTAAACTGACACCCACTTTCTTAAAAATATCATGGGTCTAAATAGCCTTTTCAGGCTGAGAGAAGCACTTTGGTGACATTTGGCTGTAACTTGTTCCCAGTACATTCTGAGTGGCTGGCGACTGTGTGTTGTACCTAAAAGTGCCCAAATAGAATCCCAATGCACTATACATGGGCCCAAATGCCTTCCTTATGACAAAACTGACACTCATTTTCTTAAAAATATCATTGGTCAAAATAGCCTTTTCAGGCTGAGAGAAGCACTTTGGTGACGTTTAACTGTAACTTGTTCCCAGTACAATCTAAGTGGCTGCTGACTGTGTGACTTGGCTAAAAGTGGCCAAATAGAAGGCAAATCCACAATACAAGAGCCCAAAGGCCTTCCTTATGACTAAACTGACACCCACTTTCTTAAAAATATCATGGGTCTAAATAGCCTTTTCAGGCTGAGAGAAGCACTTTGGTGACATTTGGCTGTAACTTGTTCCCAGTACATTCTGAGTGGCTGGCGACTGTGTGTTGTACCTAAAAGTGCCCAAATAGAATCCCAATGCACTATACATGGGCCCAAATGCCTTCCTTATGACAAAACTGACACTCATTTTCTTAAAAATATCATTGGTCAAAATAGCCTTTTCAGGCTGAGAGAAGCACTTTGGTGACATTTAACTGTAACTTGTTCCCAGTACAGTCTAAGTGGCTGCTGACTGTGTGACTTGGTTAAAAGTGGCCAAATAGAAGCCCAATCCACAATACATGAGCCCAAAGGCCTTCCTTATGACTAAACTGACACCCACTTTCTTAAAAATATCATGGGTCTAAATAGCCTTTTCAGGCTGAGAGAAGCACTTTGGTGACATTTGGCTGTAACTTGTTCCCAGTACATTCTGAGTGGCTGGCGACTGTGTGTTGTACCTAAAAGTGCCCAAATAGAATCCCAATGCACTATACATGGGCCCAAATGCCTTCCTTATGAAAAATCGGACACTCATTTTCTTTGAAAAATGCATTGGTCAAAGTAGCCTTTTCAGGCTGAGAGAAGCACTTTGGTGACGTTTAACTGTAACTTGTTCCCAGTACAATCTAAGTGGCTGCTGACTGTGTGACTTGGCTAAAAGTGGCCAAATAGAAGGCAAATCCACAATACAAGAGCCCAAAGGCCTTCCTTATGACTAAACTGACACCCACTTTCTTAAAAATATCATGGGTCTAAATAGCCTTTTCAGGCTGAGAGAAGCACTTTGGTGACATTTGGCTGTAACTTGTTCCCAGTACATTCTGAGTGGCTGGCGACTGTGTGTTGTACCTAAAAGTGCCCAAATAGAATCCCAATGCACTATACATGGGCCCAAATGCCTTCCTTATGACAAAACTGACACTCATTTTCTTAAAAATATCATTGGTCAAAATAGCCTTTTCAGGCTGAGAGAAGCACTTTGGTGACGTTTAACTGTAACTTCTTCCCAGTACAGTCTAAGTGGCTGCTGACTGTGTGACTTGGCTAAAAGTGGCCAAATAGAAGCCCAATCCACAATACATGAGCCCAAAGGCCTTCCTTATGACTAAACTGACACCCACTTTCTTAAAAATATCATGGGTCTAAATAGCCTTTTCAGGCTGAGAGAAGTACTTTGGTGACATTTGGCTGTAACTTGTTCCCAGTACATTCTGAGTGGCTGGTGACTGTGTGTTGTACCTAAAAGTGCCCAAATAGAATCCCAATGCACAATACATGGGCCCAAATGCCTTCCTTATGACAAAACTGACACTCATTTTCTTTAAAAAATCATTGGTCAAAATAGCCTTTTCAGGCTGAGAGAAGCACTTTGGTGACATTTAACTGTAACTTGTTTCCAGTACAGTCTAAGTGGCTGCTGACTGTGTGACTTGGTTAAAAGTGGCCAAATAGAAGCCCAATCCACAATACATGAGCCCAAAGGCCTTCCTTATGACTAAACTGACACCCACTTTCTTAAAAATATCATGGGTCTAAATAGCCTTTTCAGGCTGAGAGAAGCACTTTGGTGACATTTGGCTGTAACTTGTTCCCAGTACATTCTGAGTGGCTGGTGACTGTGTGTTGTACCTAAAAGTGCCCAAATAGAATCCCAATGCACTATACATGGGCCCAAATGCCTTCCTTATGACAAAACTGACACTCATTTTCTTTAAAAAATCATTGGTCAAAATAGCCTTTTCAGGCTGAGAGAAGCACTTTGGTGACATTTAACTGTAACTTGTTCCCAGTACAGTCTAAGTGGCTGCTGACTGTGTGACTTGGTTAAAAGTGGCCAAATAGAAGCCCAATCCACAATACATGAGCCCAAAGGCCTTCCTTATGACTAAACTGACACCCACTTTCTTAAAAATATCATGGGTCTAAATAGCCTTTTCAGGCTGAGAGAAGCACTTTGGTGACATTTGGCTGTAACTTGTTCCCAGTACATTCTGAGTGGCTGGCGACTGTGTGTTGTACCTAAAAGTGCCCAAATAGAATCCCAATGCACTATACATGGGCCCAAATGCCTTCCTTATGACAAAACTGACACTCATTTTCTTAAAAATATCATTGGTCAAAATAGCCTTTTCAGGCTGAGAGAAGCACTTTGGTGACGTTTAACTGTAACTTGTTCCCAGTACAATCTAAGTGGCTGCTGACTGTGTGACTTGGCTAAAAGTGGCCAAATAGAAGGCAAATCCACAATACAAGAGCCCAAAGGCCTTCCTTATGACTAAACTGACACCCACTTTCTTAAAAATATCATGGGTCTAAATAGCCTTTTCAGGCTGAGAGAAGCACTTTGGTGACATTTGGCTGTAACTTGTTCCCAGTACATTCTGAGTGGCTAGCGACTGTGTGTTGTACCTAAAAGTGCCCAAATAGAATCCCAATGCACTATACATGGGCCCAAATGCCTTCCTTATGAAAAATCGGACACTCATTTTCTTTGAAAAATGCATTGGTCAAAGTAGCCTTTTCAGGCTGAGAGAAGCACTTTGGTGACGTTTAACTGTAACTTGTTCCCAGTACAGTCTAAGTGGCTGCTGACTGTGTGACTTGGCTAAAAGTGGCCAAATAGAAGCCCAATCCACAATACATGAGCCCAAAGGCCTTCCTTATGACTAAACCGACACCCACTTTCTTAAAAATATCATGGGTCTAAATAGCCTTTTCAGGCTGAGAGAAGCACTTTGGTGACATTTGGCTGTAACTTGTTCCCAGTACATTCTGAGTGGCTGGCGACTGTGTGTTGTACCTAAAAGTGCCCAAATAGAATCCCAATGCACTATACATGGGCCCAAATGCCTTCCTTATGACAAAACTGACACTCATTTTCTTAAAAATATCATTGGTCAAAATAGCCTTTTCAGGCTGAGAGAAGCACTTTGGTGACGTTTAACTGTAACTTCTTCCCAGTACAGTCTAAGTGGCTGCTGACTGTGTGACTTGGCTAAAAGTGGCCAAATAGAAGCCCAATCCACAATACATGAGCCCAAAGGCCTTCCTTATGACTAAACTGACACCCACTTTCTTAAAAATATCATGGGTCTAAATAGCCTTTTCAGGCTGAGAGAAGCACTTTGGTGACATTTGGCTGTAACTTGTTCCCAGTACATTCTGAGTGGCTGGCGACTGTGTGTTGTACCTAAAAGTGCCCAAATAGAATCCCAATGCACTATACATGGGCCCAAATGCCTTCCTTATGAAAAATCGGACACTCATTTTCTTTGAAAAATGCATTGGTCAAAGTAGCCTTTTCAGGCTGAGAGAAGCACTTTGGTGACGTTTAACTGTAACTTGTTCCCAGTACAATCTAAGTGGCTGCTGACTGTGTGACTTGGCTAAAAGTGGCCAAATAGAAGGCAAATCCACAATACAAGAGCCCAAAGGCCTTCCTTATGACTAAACTGACACCCACTTTCTTAAAAATATCATGGGTCTAAATAGCCTTTTCAGGCTGAGAGAAGCACTTTGGTGACATTTGGCTGTAACTTGTTCCCAGTACATTCTGAGTGGCTGGCGACTGTGTGTTGTACCTAAAAGTGCCCAAATAGAATCCCAATGCACTATACATGGGCCCAAATGCCTTCCTTATGACAAAACTGACACTCATTTTCTTAAAAATATCATTGGTCAAAATAGCCTTTTCAGGCTGAGAGAAGCACTTTGGTGACGTTTAACTGTAACTTCTTCCCAGTACAGTCTAAGTGGCTGCTGACTGTGTGACTTGGCTAAAAGTGGCCAAATAGAAGCCCAATCCACAATACATGAGCCCAAAGGCCTTCCTTATGACTAAACTGACACCCACTTTCTTAAAAATATCATGGGTCTAAATAGCCTTTTCAGGCTGAGAGAAGTACTTTGGTGACATTTGGCTGTAACTTGTTCCCAGTACATTCTGAGTGGCTGGTGACTGTGTGTTGTACCTAAAAGTGCCCAAATAGAATCCCAATGCACAATACATGGGCCCAAATGCCTTCCTTATGACAAAACTGACACTCATTTTCTTTAAAAAATCATTGGTCAAAATAGCCTTTTCAGGCTGAGAGAAGCACTTTGGTGACATTTAACTGTAACTTGTTTCCAGTACAGTCTAAGTGGCTGCTGACTGTGTGACTTGGTTAAAAGTGGCCAAATAGAAGCCCAATCCACAATACATGAGCCCAAAGGCCTTCCTTATGACTAAACTGACACCCACTTTCTTAAAAATATCATGGGTCTAAATAGCCTTTTCAGGCTGAGAGAAGCACTTTGGTGACATTTGGCTGTAACTTGTTCCCAGTACATTCTGAGTGGCTGGTGACTGTGTGTTGTACCTAAAAGTGCCCAAATAGAATCCCAATGCACTATACATGGGCCCAAATGCCTTCCTTATGACAAAACTGACACTCATTTTCTTTAAAAAATCATTGGTCAAAATAGCCTTTTCAGGCTGAGAGAAGCACTTTGGTGACATTTAACTGTAACTTGTTCCCAGTACAGTCTAAGTGGCTGCTGACTGTGTGACTTGGTTAAAAGTGGCCAAATAGAAGCCCAATCCACAATACATGAGCCCAAAGGCCTTCCTTATGACTAAACTGACACCCACTTTCTTAAAAATATCATGGGTCTAAATAGCCTTTTCAGGCTGAGAGAAGCACTTTGGTGACATTTGGCTGTAACTTGTTCCCAGTACATTCTGAGTGGCTGGCGACTGTGTGTTGTACCTAAAAGTGCCCAAATAGAATCCCAATGCACTATACATGGGCCCAAATGCCTTCCTTATGACAAAACTGACACTCATTTTCTTAAAAATATCATTGGTCAAAATAGCCTTTTCAGGCTGAGAGAAGCACTTTGGTGACGTTTAACTGTAACTTGTTCCCAGTACAATCTAAGTGGCTGCTGACTGTGTGACTTGGCTAAAAGTGGCCAAATAGAAGGCAAATCCACAATACAAGAGCCCAAAGGCCTTCCTTATGACTAAACTGACACCCACTTTCTTAAAAATATCATGGGTCTAAATAGCCTTTTCAGGCTGAGAGAAGCACTTTGGTGACATTTGGCTGTAACTTGTTCCCAGTACATTCTGAGTGGCTGGCGACTGTGTGTTGTACCTAAAAGTGCCCAAATAGAATCCCAATGCACTATACATGGGCCCAAATGCCTTCCTTATGACAAAACTGACACTCATTTTCTTAAAAATATCATTGGTCAAAATAGCCTTTTCAGGCTGAGAGAAGCACTTTGGTGACATTTAACTGTAACTTGTTCCCAGTACAGTCTAAGTGGCTGCTGACTGTGTGACTTGGTTAAAAGTGGCCAAATAGAAGCCCAATCCACAATACATGAGCCCAAAGGCCTTCCTTATGACTAAACTGACACCCACTTTCTTAAAAATATCATGGGTCTAAATAGCCTTTTCAGGCTGAGAGAAGCACTTTGGTGACATTTGGCTGTAACTTGTTCCCAGTACATTCTGAGTGGCTGGCGACTGTGTGTTGTACCTAAAAGTGCCCAAATAGAATCCCAATGCACTATACATGGGCCCAAATGCCTTCCTTATGAAAAATCGGACACTCATTTTCTTTGAAAAATGCATTGGTCAAAGTAGCCTTTTCAGGCTGAGAGAAGCACTTTGGTGACGTTTAACTGTAACTTGTTCCCAGTACAATCTAAGTGGCTGCTGACTGTGTGACTTGGCTAAAAGTGGCCAAATAGAAGGCAAATCCACAATACAAGAGCCCAAAGGCCTTCCTTATGACTAAACTGACACCCACTTTCTTAAAAATATCATGGGTCTAAATAGCCTTTTCAGGCTGAGAGAAGCACTTTGGTGACATTTGGCTGTAACTTGTTCCCAGTACATTCTGAGTGGCTGGCGACTGTGTGTTGTACCTAAAAGTGCCCAAATAGAATCCCAATGCACTATACATGGGCCCAAATGCCTTCCTTATGACAAAACTGACACTCATTTTCTTAAAAATATCATTGGTCAAAATAGCCTTTTCAGGCTGAGAGAAGCACTTTGGTGACGTTTAACTGTAACTTCTTCCCAGTACAGTCTAAGTGGCTGCTGACTGTGTGACTTGGCTAAAAGTGGCCAAATAGAAGCCCAATCCACAATACATGAGCCCAAAGGCCTTCCTTATGACTAAACTGACACCCACTTTCTTAAAAATATCATGGGTCTAAATAGCCTTTTCAGGCTGAGAGAAGTACTTTGGTGACATTTGGCTGTAACTTGTTCCCAGTACATTCTGAGTGGCTGGTGACTGTGTGTTGTACCTAAAAGTGCCCAAATAGAATCCCAATGCACAATACATGGGCCCAAATGCCTTCCTTATGACAAAACTGACACTCATTTTCTTTAAAAAATCATTGGTCAAAATAGCCTTTTCAGGCTGAGAGAAG
Organism: Gymnoscopelus microlampas; assembly: GCF_963454915.1. Lineage (NCBI taxonomy): Eukaryota > Metazoa > Chordata > Actinopteri > Myctophiformes > Myctophidae > Gymnoscopelus > Gymnoscopelus microlampas. The sequence continues at coordinate 286,330 of NC_139959.1, read as the reverse complement.
CACTTTGGTGACATTTAACTGTAACTTGTTTCCAGTACAGTCTAAGTGGCTGCTGACTGTGTGACTTGGTTAAAAGTGGCCAAATAGAAGCCCAATCCACAATACATGAGCCCAAAGGCCTTCCTTATGACTAAACTGACACCCACTTTCTTAAAAATATCATGGGTCTAAATAGCCTTTTCAGGCTGAGAGAAGCACTTTGGTGACATTTGGCTGTAACTTGTTCCCAGTACATTCTGAGTGGCTGGTGACTGTGTGTTGTACCTAAAAGTGCCCAAATAGAATCCCAATGCACTATACATGGGCCCAAATGCCTTCCTTATGACAAAACTGACACTCATTTTCTTTAAAAAATCATTGGTCAAAATAGCCTTTTCAGGCTGAGAGAAGCACTTTGGTGACATTTAACTGTAACTTGTTCCCAGTACAGTCTAAGTGGCTGCTGACTGTGTGACTTGGTTAAAAGTGGCCAAATAGAAGCCCAATCCACAATACATGAGCCCAAAGGCCTTCCTTATGACTAAACTGACACCCACTTTCTTAAAAATATCATGGGTCTAAATAGCCTTTTCAGGCTGAGAGAAGCACTTTGGTGACATTTGGCTGTAACTTGTTCCCAGTACATTCTGAGTGGCTGGCGACTGTGTGTTGTACCTAAAAGTGCCCAAATAGAATCCCAATGCACTATACATGGGCCCAAATGCCTTCCTTATGACAAAACTGACACTCATTTTCTTAAAAATATCATTGGTCAAAATAGCCTTTTCAGGCTGAGAGAAGCACTTTGGTGACGTTTAACTGTAACTTGTTCCCAGTACAATCTAAGTGGCTGCTGACTGTGTGACTTGGCTAAAAGTGGCCAAATAGAAGGCAAATCCACAATACAAGAGCCCAAAGGCCTTCCTTATGACTAAACTGACACCCACTTTCTTAAAAATATCATGGGTCTAAATAGCCTTTTCAGGCTGAGAGAAGCACTTTGGTGACATTTGGCTGTAACTTGTTCCCAGTACATTCTGAGTGGCTAGCGACTGTGTGTTGTACCTAAAAGTGCCCAAATAGAATCCCAATGCACTATACATGGGCCCAAATGCCTTCCTTATGAAAAATCGGACACTCATTTTCTTTGAAAAATGCATTGGTCAAAGTAGCCTTTTCAGGCTGAGAGAAGCACTTTGGTGACGTTTAACTGTAACTTGTTCCCAGTACAGTCTAAGTGGCTGCTGACTGTGTGACTTGGCTAAAAGTGGCCAAATAGAAGCCCAATCCACAATACATGAGCCCAAAGGCCTTCCTTATGACTAAACCGACACCCACTTTCTTAAAAATATCATGGGTCTAAATAGCCTTTTCAGGCTGAGAGAAGCACTTTGGTGACATTTGGCTGTAACTTGTTCCCAGTACATTCTGAGTGGCTGGCGACTGTGTGTTGTACCTAAAAGTGCCCAAATAGAATCCCAATGCACTATACATGGGCCCAAATGCCTTCCTTATGACAAAACTGACACTCATTTTCTTAAAAATATCATTGGTCAAAATAGCCTTTTCAGGCTGAGAGAAGCACTTTGGTGACGTTTAACTGTAACTTCTTCCCAGTACAGTCTAAGTGGCTGCTGACTGTGTGACTTGGCTAAAAGTGGCCAAATAGAAGCCCAATCCACAATACATGAGCCCAAAGGCCTTCCTTATGACTAAACTGACACCCACTTTCTTAAAAATATCATGGGTCTAAATAGCCTTTTCAGGCTGAGAGAAGCACTTTGGTGACATTTGGCTGTAACTTGTTCCCAGTACATTCTGAGTGGCTGGCGACTGTGTGTTGTACCTAAAAGTGCCCAAATAGAATCCCAATGCACTATACATGGGCCCAAATGCCTTCCTTATGAAAAATCGGACACTCATTTTCTTTGAAAAATGCATTGGTCAAAGTAGCCTTTTCAGGCTGAGAGAAGCACTTTGGTGACGTTTAACTGTAACTTGTTCCCAGTACAATCTAAGTGGCTGCTGACTGTGTGACTTGGCTAAAAGTGGCCAAATAGAAGGCAAATCCACAATACAAGAGCCCAAAGGCCTTCCTTATGACTAAACTGACACCCACTTTCTTAAAAATATCATGGGTCTAAATAGCCTTTTCAGGCTGAGAGAAGCACTTTGGTGACATTTGGCTGTAACTTGTTCCCAGTACATTCTGAGTGGCTGGCGACTGTGTGTTGTACCTAAAAATGCCCAAATAGAATCCCAATGCACTATACATGGGCCCAAATGCCTTCCTTATGAAAAATCGGACACTCATTTTCTTTGAAAAATGCATTGGTCAAAGTAGCCTTTTCAGGCTGAGAGAAGCACTTTGGTGACGTTTAACTGTAACTTGTTCCCAGTACAGTCTAAGTGGCTGCTGACTGTGTGACTTGGCTAAAAGTGGCCAAATAGAAGCCCAATCCACAATACATGAGCCCAAAGGCCTTCCTTATGACTAAACTGACACCCACTTTCTTAAAATATCATGGGTCTAAATAGCCTTTTCAGGCTGAGAGAAGCACTTTGGTGACATTTGGCTGTAACTTGTTCCCAGTACATTCTGAGTGGCTGGCGACTGTGTGTTGTACCTAAAAGTGCCCAAATAGAATCCCAATGCACTATACATGGGCCCAAATGCCTTCCTTATGACAAAACTGACACTCATTTTCTTAAAAATATCATTGGTCAAAATAGCCTTTTCAGGCTGAGAGAAGCACTTTGGTGACGTTTAACTGTAACTTGTTCCCAGTACAGTCTAAGTGGCTGCTGACTGTGTGACTTGGTTAAAAGTGGCCAAATAGAAGGCAAATCCACAATACAAGAGCCCAAAGGCCTTCCTTATGACTAAACTGACACCCACTTTCTTAAAAATATCATGGGTCTAAATAGCCTTTTCAGGCTGAGAGAAGCACTTTGGTGACATTTGGCTGTAACTTGTTCCCAGTACATTCTGAGTGGCTGGCGACTGTGTGTTGTACCTAAAAGTGCCCAAATAGAATCCCAATGCACTATACATGGGCCCAAATGCCTTCCTTATGACAAAACTGACACTCATTTTCTTAAAAATATCATTGGTCAAAATAGCCTTTTCAGGCTGAGAGAAGCACTTTGGTGACGTTTAACTGTAACTTGTTCCCAGTACAGTCTAAGTGGCTGCTGACTGTGTGACTTGGCTAAAAGTGGCCAAATAGAAGGCAAATCCACAATACAAGAGCCCAAAGGCCTTCCTTATGACTAAACTGACACCCACTTTCTTAAAAATATCATGGGTCTAAATAGCCTTTTCAGGCTGAGAGAAGCACTTTGGTGACATTTGGCTGTAACTTGTTCCCAGTACATTCTGAGTGGCTGGCGACTGTGTGTTGTACCTAAAAGTGCCCAAATAGAATCCCAATGCACTATACATGGGCCCAAATGCCTTCCTTATGACAAAACTGACACTCATTTTCTTAAAAATATCATTGGTCAAAATAGCCTTTTCAGGCTGAGAGAAGCACTTTGGTGACATTTAACTGTAACTTGTTCCCAGTACAGTCTAAGTGGCTGCTGACTGTGTGACTTGGTTAAAAGTGGCCAAATAGAAGCCCAATCCACAATACATGAGCCCAAAGGCCTTCCTTATGACTAAACTGACACCCACTTTCTTAAAAATATCATGGGTCTAAATAGCCTTTTCAGGCTGAGAGAAGCACTTTGGTGACATTTGGCTGTAACTTGTTCCCAGTACATTCTGAGTGGCTGGCGACTGTGTGTTGTACCTAAAAGTGCCCAAATAGAATCCCAATGCACTATACATGGGCCCAAATGCCTTCCTTATGACAAAACTGACACTCATTTTCTTAAAAATATCATTGGTCAAAATAGCCTTTTCAGGCTGAGAGAAGCACTTTGGTGACATTTAACTGTAACTTGTTCCCAGTACAGTCTAAGTGGCTGCTGACTGTGTGACTTGGTTAAAAGTGGCCAAATAGAAGCCCAATCCACAATACATGAGCCCAAAGGCCTTCCTTATGACTAAACTGACACCCACTTTCTTAAAAATATCATGGGTCTAAATAGCCTTTTCAGGCTGAGAGAAGCACTTTGGTGACATTTGGCTGTAACTTGTTCCCAGTACATTCTGAGTGGCTGGCGACTGTGTGTTGTACCTAAAAGTGCCCAAATAGAATCCCAATGCACTATACATGGGCCCAAATGCCTTCCTTATGAAAAATCGGACACTCATTTTCTTTGAAAAATGCATTGGTCAAAGTAGCCTTTTCAGGCTGAGAGAAGCACTTCGGTGACGTTTAACTGTAACTTGTTCCCAGTACAATCTAAGTGGCTGCTGACTGTGTGACTTGGCTAAAAGTGGCCAAATAGAAGGCAAATCCACAATACAAGAGCCCAAAGGCCTTCCTTATGACTAAACTGACACCCACTTTCTTAAAAATATCATGGGTCTAAATAGCCTTTTCAGGCTGAGAGAAGCACTTTGGTGACATTTGGCTGTAACTTGTTCCCAGTACATTCTGAGTGGCTGGCGACTGTGTGTTGTACCTAAAAGTGCCCAAATAGAATCCCAATGCACTATACATGGGCCCAAATGCCTTCCTTATGACAAAACTGACACTCATTTTCTTAAAAATATCATTGGTCAAAATAGCCTTTTCAGGCTGAGAGAAGCACTTTGGTGACGTTTAACTGTAACTTCTTCCCAGTACAGTCTAAGTGGCTGCTGACTGTGTGACTTGGCTAAAAGTGGCCAAATAGAAGCCCAATCCACAATACATGAGCCCAAAGGCCTTCCTTATGACTAAACTGACACCCACTTTCTTAAAAATATCATGGGTCTAAATAGCCTTTTCAGGCTGAGAGAAGTACTTTGGTGACATTTGGCTGTAACTTGTTCCCAGTACATTCTGAGTGGCTGGTGACTGTGTGTTGTACCTAAAAGTGCCCAAATAGAATCCCAATGCACTATACATGGGCCCAAATGCCTTCCTTATGACAAAACTGACACTCATTTTCTTAAAAATATCATTGGTCAAAATAGCCTTTTCAGGCTGAGAGAAGCACTTTGGTGACATTTAACTGTAACTTGTTCCCAGTACAGTCTAAGTGGCTGCTGACTGTGTGACTTGGTTAAAAGTGGCCAAATAGAAGCCCAATCCACAATACATGAGCCCAAAGGCCTTCCTTATGACTAAACTGACACCCACTTTCTTAAAAATATCATGGGTCTAAATAGCCTTTTCAGGCTGAGAGAAGCACTTTGGTGACATTTGGCTGTAACTTGTTCCCAGTACATTCTGAGTGGCTGGCGACTGTGTGTTGTACCTAAAAGTGCCCAAATAGAATCCCAATGCACTATACATGGGCCCAAATGCCTTCCTTATGAAAAATCGGACACTCATTTTCTTTGAAAAATGCATTGGTCAAAGTAGCCTTTTCAGGCTGAGAGAAGCACTTCGGTGACGTTTAACTGTAACTTGTTCCCAGTACAATCTAAGTGGCTGCTGACTGTGTGACTTGGCTAAAAGTGGCCAAATAGAAGGCAAATCCACAATACAAGAGCCCAAAGGCCTTCCTTATGACTAAACTGACACCCACTTTCTTAAAAATATCATGGGTCTAAATAGCCTTTTCAGGCTGAGAGAAGCACTTTGGTGACATTTGGCTGTAACTTGTTCCCAGTACATTCTGAGTGGCTGGCGACTGTGTGTTGTACCTAAAAGTGCCCAAATAGAATCCCAATGCACTATACATGGGCCCAAATGCCTTCCTTATGACAAAACTGACACTCATTTTCTTAAAAATATCATTGGTCAAAATAGCCTTTTCAGGCTGAGAGAAGCACTTTGGTGACGTTTAACTGTAACTTCTTCCCAGTACAGTCTAAGTGGCTGCTGACTGTGTGACTTGGCTAAAAGTGGCCAAATAGAAGCCCAATCCACAATACATGAGCCCAAAGGCCTTCCTTATGACTAAACTGACACCCACTTTCTTAAAAATATCATGGGTCTAAATAGCCTTTTCAGGCTGAGAGAAGTACTTTGGTGACATTTGGCTGTAACTTGTTCCCAGTACATTCTGAGTGGCTGGTGACTGTGTGTTGTACCTAAAAGTGCCCAAATAGAATCCCAATGCACTATACATGGGCCCAAATGCCTTCCTTATGACAAAACTGACACTCATTTTCTTTAAAAAATCATTGGTCAAAATAGCCTTTTCAGGCTGAGAGAAGCACTTTGGTGACATTTAACTGTAACTTGTTTCCAGTACAGTCTAAGTGGCTGCTGACTGTGTGACTTGGTTAAAAGTGGCCAAATAGAAGCCCAATCCACAATACATGAGCCCAAAGGCCTTCCTTATGACTAAACTGACACCCACTTTCTTAAAAATATCATGGGTCTAAATAGCCTTTTCAGGCTGAGAGAAGCACTTTGGTGACATTTGGCTGTAACTTGTTCCCAGTACATTCTGAGTGGCTGGCGACTGTGTGTTGTACCTAAAAGTGCCCAGATAGAATCCCAATGCACTATACATGGGCCCAAATGCCTTCCTTATGACAAAACTGACACTCATTTTCTTAAAAATATCATTGGTCAAAATAGCCTTTTCAGGCTGAGAGAAGCACTTTGGTGACGTTTAACTGTAACTTGTTCCCAGTACAGTCTAAGTGGCTGCTGACTGTGTGACTTGGCTAAAAGTGGCCAAATAGAAGGCAAATCCACAATACAAGAGCCCAAAGGCCTTCCTTATGACTAAACTGACACCCACTTTCTTAAAAATATCATGGGTCTAAATAGCCTTTTCAGGCTGAGAGAAGCACTTTGGTGACATTTGGCTGTAACTTGTTCCCAGTACATTCTGAGTGGCTGGCGACTGTGTGTTGTACCTAAAAGTGCCCAAATAGAATCCCAATGCACTATACATGGGCCCAAATGCCTTCCTTATGAAAAATCGGACACTCATTTTCTTTGAAAAATGCATTGGTCAAAGTAGCCTTTTCAGGCTGAGAGAAGCACTTCGGTGACGTTTAACTGTAACTTGTTCCCAGTACAATCTAAGTGGCTGCTGACTGTGTGACTTGGCTAAAAGTGGCCAAATAGAAGGCAAATCCACAATACAAGAGCCCAAAGGCCTTCCTTATGACTAAACTGACACCCACTTTCTTAAAAATATCATGGGTCTAAATAGCCTTTTCAGGCTGAGAGAAGCACTTTGGTGACATTTGGCTGTAACTTGTTCCCAGTACATTCTGAGTGGCTGGCGACTGTGTGTTGTACCTAAAAGTGCCCAAATAGAATCCCAATGCACTATACATGGGCCCAAATGCCTTCCTTATGACAAAACTGACACTCATTTTCTTAAAAATATCATTGGTCAAAATAGCCTTTTCAGGCTGAGAGAAGCACTTTGGTGACGTTTAACTGTAACTTCTTCCCAGTACAGTCTAAGTGGCTGCTGACTGTGTGACTTGGCTAAAAGTGGCCAAATAGAAGCCCAATCCACAATACATGAGCCCAAAGGCCTTCCTTATGACTAAACTGACACCCACTTTCTTAAAAATATCATGGGTCTAAATAGCCTTTTCAGGCTGAGAGAAGTACTTTGGTGACATTTGGCTGTAACTTGTTCCCAGTACATTCTGAGTGGCTGGTGACTGTGTGTTGTACCTAAAAGTGCCCAAATAGAATCCCAATGCACTATACATGGGCCCAAATGCCTTCCTTATGACAAAACTGACACTCATTTTCTTTAAAAAATCATTGGTCAAAATAGCCTTTTCAGGCTGAGAGAAGCACTTTGGTGACATTTAACTGTAACTTGTTTCCAGTACAGTCTAAGTGGCTGCTGACTGTGTGACTTGGTTAAAAGTGGCCAAATAGAAGCCCAATCCACAATACATGAGCCCAAAGGCCTTCCTTATGACTAAACTGACACCCACTTTCTTAAAAATATCATGGGTCTAAATAGCCTTTTCAGGCTGAGAGAAGCACTTTGGTGACATTTGGCTGTAACTTGTTCCCAGTACATTCTGAGTGGCTGGCGACTGTGTGTTGTACCTAAAAGTGCCCAAATAGAATCCCAATGCACTATACATGGGCCCAAATGCCTTCCTTATGACAAAACTGACACTCATTTTCTTAAAAATATCATTGGTCAAAATAGCCTTTTCAGGCTGAGAGAAGCACTTTGGTGACGTTTAACTGTAACTTGTTCCCAGTACAGTCTAAGTGGCTGCTGACTGTGTGACTTGGCTAAAAGTGGCCAAATAGAAGGCAAATCCACAATACAAGAGCCCAAAGGCCTTCCTTATGACTAAACTGACACCCACTTTCTTAAAAATATCATGGGTCTAAATAGCCTTTTCAGGCTGAGAGAAGCACTTTGGTGACATTTGGCTGTAACTTGTTCCCAGTACATTCTGAGTGGCTGGCGACTGTGTGTTGTACCTAAAAGTGCCCAAATAGAATCCCAATGCACTATACATGGGCCCAAATGCCTTCCTTATGACAAAACTGACACTCATTTTCTTAAAAATATCATTGGTCAAAATAGCCTTTTCAGGCTGAGAGAAGCACTTTGGTGACGTTTAACTGTAACTTCTTCCCAGTACAGTCTAAGTGGCTGCTGACTGTGTGACTTGGCTAAAAGTGGCCAAATAGAAGCCCAATCCACAATACATGAGCCCAAAGGCCTTCCTTATGACTAAACTGACACCCACTTTCTTAAAAATATCATGGGTCTAAATAGCCTTTTCAGGCTGAGAGAAGTACTTTGGTGACATTTGGCTGTAACTTGTTCCCAGTACATTCTGAGTGGCTGGCGACTGTGTGTTGTACCTAAAAGTGCCCAAATAGAATCCCAATGCACTATACATGGGCCCAAATGCCTTCCTTATGACAAAACTGACACTCATTTTCTTTAAAAAATCATTGGTCAAAATAGCCTTTTCAGGCTGAGAGAAGCACTTTGGTGACATTTAACTGTAACTTGTTCCCAGTACAGTCTAAGTGGCTGCTGACTGTGTGACTTGGTTAAAAGTGGCCAAATAGAAGGCAAATCCACAATACATGAGCCCAAAGGCCTTCCTTATGACTAAACTGACACCCACTTTCTTAAAAATATCATGGGTCTAAATAGCCTTTTCAGGCTGAGAGAAGCACTTTGGTGACATTTGGCTGTAACTTGTTCCCAGTACATTCTGAGTGGCTGGCGACTGTGTGTTGTACCTAAAAGTGCCCAAATAGAATCCCAATGCACTATACATGGGCCCAAATGCCTTCCTTATGACAAAACTGACACTCATTTTCTTAAAAAAATCATTGGTCAAAATAGCCTTTTCAGGCTGAGAGAAGCACTTTGGTGACATTTAACTGTAACTTGTTCCCAGTACAGTCTAAGTGGCTGCTGACTGTGTGACTTGGTTAAAAGTGGCCAAATAGAAGCCCAATCCACAATACATGAGCCCAAAGGCCTTCCTTATGACTAAACTGACACCCACTTTCTTAAAAATATCATGGGTCTAAATAGCCTTTTCAGGCTGAGAGAAGCACTTTGGTGACATTTGGCTGTAACTTGTTCCCAGTACATTCTGAGTGGCTGGCGACTGTGTGTTGTACCTAAAAGTGCCCAAATAGAATCCCAATGCACTATACATGGGCCCAAATGCCTTCCTTATGAAAAATCGGACACTCATTTTCTTTGAAAAATGCATTGGTCAAAGTAGCCTTTTCAGGCTGAGAGAAGCACTTCGGTGACGTTTAACTGTAACTTGTTCCCAGTACAATCTAAGTGGCTGCTGACTGTGTGACTTGGCTAAAAGTGGCCAAATAGAAGGCAAATCCACAATACAAGAGCCCAAAGGCCTTCCTTATGACTAAACTGACACCCACTTTCTTAAAAATATCATGGGTCTAAATAGCCTTTTCAGGCTGAGAGAAGCACTTTGGTGACATTTGGCTGTAACTTGTTCCCAGTACATTCTGAGTGGCTGGCGACTGTGTGTTGTACCTAAAAGTGCCCAAATAGAATCCCAATGCACTATACATGGGCCCAAATGCCTTCCTTATGACAAAACTGACACTCATTTTCTTAAAAATATCATTGGTCAAAATAGCCTTTTCAGGCTGAGAGAAGCACTTTGGTGACGTTTAACTGTAACTTGTTCCCAGTACAGTCTAAGTGGCTGCTGACTGTGTGACTTGGCTAAAAGTGGCCAAATAGAAGCCCAATCCACAATACATGAGCCCAAAGGCCTTCCTTATGACTAAACTGACACCCACTTTCTTAAAAATATCATGGGTCTAAATAGCCTTTTCAGGCTGAGAGAAGCACTTTGGTGACATTTGGCTGTAACTTGTTCCCAGTACATTCTGAGTGGCTGGCGACTGTGTGTTGTACCTAAAAGTGCCCAAATAGAATCCCAAATGCACTATACATGGGCCCAAATGCCTTCCTTATGAAAAATCGGACACTCATTTTCTTTGAAAAATGCATTGGTCAAAGTAGCCTTTTCAGGCTGAGAGAAGCACTTTGGTGACGTTTAACTGTAACTTGTTTCCAGTACAGTCTAAGTGGCTGCTGACTGTGTGACTTGGCTAAAAGTGGCCAAATAGAAGGCAAATCCACAATACAAGAGCCCAAAGGCCTTCCTTATGACTAAACTGACACCCACTTTCTTAAAAATATCATGGGTCTAAATAGCCTTTTCAGGCTGAGAGAAGCACTTTGGTGACATTTGGCTGTAACTTGTTCCCAGTACATTCTGAGTGGCTGGCGACTGTGTGTTGTACCTAAAAGTGCCCAAAGAGAATCCCAAATGCACTATACATGGGCCCAAATGCCTTCCTTATGAAAAATCGGACACTCATTTTCTTTGAAAAATGCATTGGTCAAAGTAGCCTTTTCAGGCTGAGAGAAGCACTTTGGTGACGTTTAACTGTAACTTGTTCCCAGTACAGTCTAAGTGGCTGCTGACTGTGTGACTTGGTTAAAAGTGGCCAAATAGAAGCCCAATCCACAATACATGAGCCCAAAGGCCTTCCTTATGACTAAACTGACACCCACTTTCTTAAAAATATCATGGGTCTAAATAGCCTTTTCAGGCTGAGAGAAGCACTTTGGTGACATTTGGCTGTAACTTGTTCCCAGTACATTCTGAGTGGCTGGCGACTGTGTGTTGTACCTAAAAGTGCCCAAATAGAATCCCAATGCACTATACATGGGCCCAAATGCCTTCCTTATGACAAAACTGACACTCATTTTCTTAAAAATATCATTGGTCAAAATAGCCTTTTCAGGCTGAGAGAAGCACTTTGGTGACGTTTAACTGTAACTTCTTCCCAGTACAGTCTAAGTGGCTGCTGACTGTGTGACTTGGCTAAAAGTGGCCAAATAGAAGGCAAATCCACAATACAAGAGCCCAAAGGCCTTCCTTATGACTAAACTGACACCCACTTTCTTAAAAATATCATGGGTCTAAATAGCCTTTTCAGGCTGAGAGAAGCACTTTGGTGACATTTGGCTGTAACTTGTTCCCAGTACATTCTGAGTGGCTGGCGACTGTGTGTTGTACCTAAAAGTGCCCAAATAGAATCCCAAATGCACTATACATGGGCCCAAATGCCTTCCTTATGAAAAATCGGACACTCATTTTCTTTGAAAAATGCATTGGTCAAAGTAGCCTTTTCAGGCTGAGAGAAGCACTTTGGTGACGTTTAACTGTAACTTGTTCCCAGTACAATCTAAGTGGCTGCTGACTGTGTGACTTGGCTAAAAGTGGCCAAATAGAAGGCAAATCCACAATACAAGAGCCCAAAGGCCTTCCTTATGACTAAACTGACACCCACTTTCTTAAAAATATCATGGGTCTAAATAGCCTTTTCAGGCTGAGAGAAGCACTTTGGTGACATTTGGCTGTAACTTGTTCCCAGTACATTCTGAGTGGCTGGCGACTGTGTGTTGTACCTAAAAGTGCCCAAATAGAATCCCAATGCACTATACATGGGCCCAAATGCCTTCCTTATGACAAAACTGACACTCATTTTCTTAAAAATATCATTGGTCAAAATAGCCTTTTCAGGCTGAGAGAAGCACTTTGGTGACGTTTAACTGTAACTTGTTCCCAGTACAGTCTAAGTGGCTGCTGACTGTGTGACTTGGCTAAAAGTGGCCAAATAGAAGGCAAATCCACAATACAAGAGCCCAAAGGCCTTCCTTATGACTAAACTGACACCCACTTTCTTAAAAATATCATGGGTCTAAATAGCCTTTTCAGGCTGAGAGAAGCACTTTGGTGACATTTGGCTGTAACTTGTTCCCAGTACATTCTGAGTGGCTGGCGACTGTGTGTTGTACCTAAAAATGCCCAAATAGAATCCCAATGCACTATACATGGGCCCAAATGCCTTCCTTATGAAAAATCGGACACTCATTTTCTTTGAAAAATGCATTGGTCAAAGTAGCCTTTTCAGGCTGAGAGAAGCACTTTGGTGACGTTTAACTGTAACTTGTTCCCAGTACAGTCTAAGTGGCTGCTGACTGTGTGACTTGGCTAAAAGTGGCCAAATAGAAGCCCAATCCACAATACATGAGCCCAAAGGCCTTCCTTATGACTAAACTGACACCCACTTTCTTAAAATATCATGGGTCTAAATAGCCTTTTCAGGCTGAGAGAAGCACTTTGGTGACATTTGGCTGTAACTTGTTCCCAGTACATTCTGAGTGGCTGGCGACTGTGTGTTGTACCTAAAAGTGCCCAAATAGAATCCCAATGCACTATACATGGGCCCAAATGCCTTCCTTATGACAAAACTGACACTCATTTTCTTAAAAATATCATTGGTCAAAATAGCCTTTTCAGGCTGAGAGAAGCACTTTGGTGACGTTTAACTGTAACTTGTTCCCAGTACAGTCTAAGTGGCTGCTGACTGTGTGACTTGGCTAAAAGTGGCCAAATAGAAGGCAAATCCACAATACAAGAGCCCAAAGGCCTTCCTTATGACTAAACTGACACCCACTTTCTTAAAAATATCATGGGTCTAAATAGCCTTTTCAGGCTGAGAGAAGCACTTTGGTGACATTTGGCTGTAACTTGTTCCCAGTACATTCTGAGTGGCTGGCGACTGTGTGTTGTACCTAAAAGTGCCCAAATAGAATCCCAATGCACTATACATGGGCCCAAATGCCTTCCTTATGAAAAATCGGACACTCATTTTCTTTGAAAAATGCATTGGTCAAAGTAGCCTTTTCAGGCTGAGAGAAGCACTTTGGTGACATTTAACTGTAACTTGTTCCCAGTACAGTCTAAGTGGCTGCTGACTGTGTGACTTGGTTAAAAGTGGCCAAATAGAAGCCCAATCCACAATACATGAGCCCAAAGGCCTTCCTTATGACTAAACTGACACCCACTTTCTTAAAAATATCATGGGTCTAAATAGCCTTTTCAGGCTGAGAGAAGCACTTTGGTGACATTTGGCTGTAACTTGTTCCCAGTACATTCTGAGTGGCTGGCGACTGTGTGTTGTACCTAAAAGTGCCCAAATAGAATCCCAATGCACTATACATGGGCCCAAATGCCTTCCTTATGAAAAATCGGACACTCATTTTCTTTGAAAAATGCATTGGTCAAAGTAGCCTTTTCAGGCTGAGAGAAGCACTTTGGTGACATTTAACTGTAACTTGTTCCCAGTACAGTCTAAGTGGCTGCTGACTGTGTGACTTGGTTAAAAGTGGCCAAATAGAAGCCCAATCCACAATACATGAGCCCAAAGGCCTTCCTTATGACTAAACTGACACCCACTTTCTTAAAAATATCATGGGTCTAAATAGCCTTTTCAGGCTGAGAGAAGCACTTTGGTGACATTTGGCTGTAACTTGTTCCCAGTACATTCTGAGTGGCTGGCGACTGTGTGTTGTACCTAAAAGTGCCCAAATAGAATCCCAATGCACTATACATGGGCCCAAATGCCTTCCTTATGACAAAACTGACACTCATTTTCTTAAAAATATCATTGGTCAAAATAGCCTTTTCAGGCTGAGAGAAGCACTTTGGTGACGTTTAACTGTAACTTGTTCCCAGTACAGTCTAAGTGGCTGCTGACTGTGTGACTTGGCTAAAAGTGGCCAAATAGAAGGCAAATCCACAATACAAGAGCCCAAAGGCCTTCCTTATGACTAAACTGACACCCACTTTCTTAAAAATATCATGGGTCTAAATAGCCTTTTCAGGCTGAGAGAAGCACTTTGGTGACATTTGGCTGTAACTTGTTCCCAGTACATTCTGAGTGGCTGGCGACTGTGTGTTGTACCTAAAAGTGCCCAAATAGAATCCCAATGCACTATACATGGGCCCAAATGCCTTCCTTATGACAAAACTGACACTCATTTTCTTAAAAATATCATTGGTCAAAATAGCCTTTTCAGGCTGAGAGAAGCACTTTGGTGACGTTTAACTGTAACTTCTTCCCAGTACAGTCTAAGTGGCTGCTGACTGTGTGACTTGGCTAAAAGTGGCCAAATAGAAGCCCAATCCACAATACATGAGCCCAAAGGCCTTCCTTATGACTAAACTGACACCCACTTTCTTAAAAATATCATGGGTCTAAATAGCCTTTTCAGGCTGAGAGAAGTACTTTGGTGACATTTGGCTGTAACTTGTTCCCAGTACATTCTGAGTGGCTGGCGACTGTGTGTTGTACCTAAAAGTGCCCAAATAGAATCCCAATGCACTATACATGGGCCCAAATGCCTTCCTTATGACAAAACTGACACTCATTTTCTTTAAAAAATCATTGGTCAAAATAGCCTTTTCAGGCTGAGAGAAGCACTTTGGTGACATTTAACTGTAACTTGTTCCCAGTACAGTCTAAGTGGCTGCTGACTGTGTGACTTGGTTAAAAGTGGCCAAATAGAAGCCCAATCCACAATACATGAGCCCAAAGGCCTTCCTTATGACTAAACTGACACCCACTTTCTTAAAAATATCATGGGTCTAAATAGCCTTTTCAGGCTGAGAGAAGCACTTTGGTGACATTTGGCTGTAACTTGTTCCCAGTACATTCTGAGTGGCTGGCGACTGTGTGTTGTACCTAAAAGTGCCCAAATAGAATCCCAATGCACTATACATGGGCCCAAATGCCTTCCTTATGACAAAACTGACACTCATTTTCTTAAAAAAATCATTGGTCAAAATAGCCTTTTCAGGCTGAGAGAAGCACTTTGGTGACATTTAACTGTAACTTGTTCCCAGTACAGTCTAAGTGGCTGCTGACTGTGTGACTTGGTTAAAAGTGGCCAAATAGAAGCCCAATCCACAATACATGAGCCCAAAGGCCTTCCTTATGACTAAACTGACACCCACTTTCTTAAAAATATCATGGGTCTAAATAGCCTTTTCAGGCTGAGAGAAGCACTTTGGTGACATTTGGCTGTAACTTGTTCCCAGTACATTCTGAGTGGCTGGCGACTGTGTGTTGTACCTAAAAGTGCCCAAATAGAATCCCAATGCACTGTACATGGGCCCAAATGCCTTCCTTATGAAAAATCGGACACTCATTTTCTTTGAAAAATGCATTGGTCAAAGTAGCCTTTTCAGGCTGAGAGAAGCACTTCGGTGACGTTTAACTGTAACTTGTTCCCAGTACAGTCTAAGTGGCTGCTGACTGTGTGACTTGGCTAAAAGTGGCCAAATAGAAGGCAAATCCACAATACAAGAGCCCAAAGGCCTTCCTTATGACTAAACTGACACCCACTTTCTTAAAAATATCATGGGTCTAAATAGCCTTTTCAGGCTGAGAGAAGCACTTTGGTGACATTTGGCTGTAACTTGTTCCCAGTACATTCTGAGTGGCTGGCGACTGTGTGTTGTACCTAAAAGTGCCCAAATAGAATCCCAATGCACTATACATGGGCCCAAATGCCTTCCTTATGACAAAACTGACACTCATTTTCTTAAAAATATCATTGGTCAAAATAGCCTTTTCAGGCTGAGAGAAGCACTTTGGTGACGTTTAACTGTAACTTCTTCCCAGTACAGTCTAAGTGGCTGCTGACTGTGTGACTTGGCTAAAAGTGGCCAAATAGAAGCCCAATCCACAATACATGAGCCCAAAGGCCTTCCTTATGACTAAACTGACACCCACTTTCTTAAAAATATCATGGGTCTAAATAGCCTTTTCAGGCTGAGAGAAGTACTTTGGTGACATTTGGCTGTAACTTGTTCCCAGTACATTCTGAGTGGCTGGCGACTGTGTGTTGTACCTAAAAGTGCCCAAATAGAATCCCAATGCACTATACATGGGCCCAAATGCCTTCCTTATGACAAAACTGACACTCATTTTCTTTAAAAAATCATTGGTCAAAATAGCCTTTTCAGGCTGAGAGAAGCACTTTGGTGACATTTAACTGTAACTTGTTCCCAGTACAGTCTAAGTGGCTGCTGACTGTGTGACTTGGTTAAAAGTGGCCAAATAGAAGCCCAATCCACAATACATGAGCCCAAAGGCCTTCCTTATGACTAAACTGACACCCACTTTCTTAAAAATATCATGGGTCTAAATAGCCTTTTCAGGCTGAGAGAAGCACTTTGGTGACATTTGGCTGTAACTTGTTCCCAGTACATTCTGAGTGGCTGGCGACTGTGTGTTGTACCTAAAAGTGCCCAAATAGAATCCCAATGCACTATACATGGGCCCAAATGCCTTCCTTATGACAAAACTGACACTCATTTTCTTAAAAAAATCATTGGTCAAAATAGCCTTTTCAGGCTGAGAGAAGCACTTTGGTGACATTTAACTGTAACTTGTTCCCAGTACAGTCTAAGTGGCTGCTGACTGTGTGACTTGGTTAAAAGTGGCCAAATAGAAGCCCAATCCACAATACATGAGCCCAAAGGCCTTCCTTATGACTAAACTGACACCCACTTTCTTAAAAATATCATGGGTCTAAATAGCCTTTTCAGGCTGAGAGAAGCACTTTGGTGACATTTGGCTGTAACTTGTTCCCAGTACATTCTGAGTGGCTGGCGACTGTGTGTTGTACCTAAAAGTGCCCAAATAGAATCCCAATGCACTGTACATGGGCCCAAATGCCTTCCTTATGAAAAATCGGACACTCATTTTCTTTGAAAAATGCATTGGTCAAAGTAGCCTTTTCAGGCTGAGAGAAGCACTTCGGTGACGTTTAACTGTAACTTGTTCCCAGTACAATCTAAGTGGCTGCTGACTGTGTGACTTGGCTAAAAGTGGCCAAATAGAAGGCAAATCCACAATACAAGAGCCCAAAGGCCTTCCTTATGACTAAACTGACACCCACTTTCTTAAAAATATCATGGGTCTAAATAGCCTTTTCAGGCTGAGAGAAGCACTTTGGTGACATTTGGCTGTAACTTGTTCCCAGTACATTCTGAGTGGCTGGCGACTGTGTGTTGTACCTAAAAGTGCCCAAATAGAATCCCAATGCACTATACATGGGCCCAAATGCCTTCCTTATGACAAAACTGACACTCATTTTCTTAAAAATATCATTGGTCAAAATAGCCTTTTCAGGCTGAGAGAAGCACTTTGGTGACGTTTAACTGTAACTTCTTCCCAGTACAGTCTAAGTGGCTGCTGACTGTGTGACTTGGCTAAAAGTGGCCAAATAGAAGGCAAATCCACAATACAAGAGCCCAAAGGCCTTCCTTATGACTAAACTGACACCCACTTTCTTAAAAATATCATGGGTCTAAATAGCCTTTTCAGGCTGAGAGAAGCACTTTGGTGACATTTGGCTGTAACTTGTTCCCAGTACATTCTGAGTGGCTGGCGACTGTGTGTTGTACCTAAAAGTGCCCAAATAGAATCCCAAATGCACTATACATGGGCCCAAATGCCTTCCTTATGAAAAATCGGACACTCATTTTCTTTGAAAATTGCATTGGTCAAAGTAGCCTTTTCAGGCTGAGAGAAGCACTTTGGTGACGTTTAACTGTAACTTGTTCCCAGTACAGTCTAAGTGGCTGCTGACTGTGTGACTTGGCTAAAAGTGGCCAAATAGAAGCCCAATCCACAATACAAGAGCCCAAAGGCCTTCCTTATGACTAAACTGACACCCACTATCTTAAAAATATCATGGGTCTAAATAGCCTTTTCAGGCTGAGAGAAGCACTTTGGTGACATTTGGCTGTAACTTGTTGCCAGTACATTCTGAGTGGCTGGCGACTGTGTGTTGTACCTAAAAGTGCCCAAATAGAATCCCAATGCACTATACATGGGCCCAAATGCCTTCCTTATGACAAAACTGACACTCATTTTCTTAAAAATATCATTGGTCAAAATAGCCTTTTCAGGCTGAGAGAAGCACTTTGGTGACGTTTAACTGTAACTTCTTCCCAGTACAGTCTAAGTGGCTGCTGACTGTGTGACTTGGCTAAAAGTGGCCAAATAGAAGCCCAATCCACAATACATGAGCCCAAAGGCCTTCCTTATGACTAAACTGACACCCACTTTCTTAAAAATATCATGGGTCTAAATAGCCTTTTCAGGCTGAGAGAAGTACTTTGGTGACATTTGGCTGTAACTTGTTCCCAGTACATTCTGAGTGGCTGGTGACTGTGTGTTGTACCTAAAAGTGCCCAAATAGAATCCCAATGCACTATACATGGGCCCAAATGCCTTCCTTATGACAAAACTGACACTCATTTTCTTTAAAAAATCATTGGTCAAAATAGCCTTTTCAGGCTGAGAGAAGCACTTTGGTGACATTTAACTGTAACTTGTTCCCAGTACAGTCTAAGTGGCTGCTGACTGTGTGACTTGGTTAAAAGTGGCCAAATAGAAGCCCAATCCACAATACATGAGCCCAAAGGCCTTCCTTATGACTAAACTGACACCCACTTTCTTAAAAATATCATGGGTCTAAATAGCCTTTTCAGGCTGAGAGAAGCACTTTGGTGACATTTGGCTGTAACTTGTTCCCAGTACATTCTGAGTGGCTGGCGACTGTGTGTTGTACCTAAAAGTGCCCAAATAGAATCCCAATGCACTATACATGGGCCCAAATGCCTTCCTTATGACAAAACTGACACTCATTTTCTTAAAAATATCATTGGTCAAAATAGCCTTTTCAGGCTGAGAGAAGCACTTTGGTGACATTTAACTGTAACTTGTTCCCAGTACAGTCTAAGTGGCTGCTGACTGTGTGACTTGGTTAAAAGTGGCCAAATAGAAGCCCAATCCACAATACATGAGCCCAAAGGCCTTCCTTATGACTAAACTGACACCCACTTTCTTAAAAATATCATGGGTCTAAATAGCCTTTTCAGGCTGAGAGAAGCACTTTGGTGACATTTGGCTGTAACTTGTTCCCAGTACATTCTGAGTGGCTGGCGACTGTGTGTTGTACCTAAAAGTGCCCAAATAGAATCCCAATGCACTATACATGGGCCCAAATGCCTTCCTTATGAAAAATCGGACACTCATTTTCTTTGAAAAATGCATTGGTCAAAGTAGCCTTTTCAGGCTGAGAGAAGCACTTTGGTGACGTTTAACTGTAACTTGTTCCCAGTACAATCTAAGTGGCTGCTGACTGTGTGACTTGGCTAAAAGTGGCCAAATAGAAGGCAAATCCACAAATCAAGAGCCCAAAGGCCTTCCTTATGACTAAACTGACACCCACTTTCTTAAAAATATCATGGGTCTAAATAGCCTTTTCAGGCTGAGAGAAGCACTTTGGTGACATTTGGCTGTAACTTGTTCCCAGTACATTCTGAGTGGCTGGCGACTGTGTGTTGTACCTAAAAGTGCCCAAATAGAATCCCAATGCACTATACATGGGCCCAAATGCCTTCCTTATGACAAAACTGACACTCATTTTCTTAAAAATATCATTGGTCAAAATAGCCTTTTCAGGCTGAGAGAAGCACTTTGGTGACGTTTAACTGTAACTTGTTCCCAGTACAGTCTAAGTGGCTGCTGACTGTGTGACTTGGCTAAAAGTGGCCAAATAGAAGGCAAATCCACAATACAAGAGCCCAAAGGCCTTCCTTATGACTAAACTGACACCCACTTTCTTAAAAATATAATGGGTCTAAATAGCCTTTTCAGGCTGAGAGAAGCACTTTGGTGACATTTGGCTGTAACTTGTTCCCAGTACATTCTGAGTGGCTGGCGACTGTGTGTTGTACCTAAAAGTGCCCAAATAGAATCCCAAATGCACTATACATGGGCCCAAATGCCTTCCTTATGAAAAATCGGACACTCATTTTCTTTGAAAAATGCATTGGTCAAAGTAGCCTTTTCAGGCTGAGAGAAGCACTTTGGTGACGTTTAACTGTAACTTGTTCCCAGTACAGTCTAAGTGGCTGCTGACTGTGTGACTTGGCTAAAAGTGGCCAAATAGAAGGCAAATCCACAATACAAGAGCCCAAAGGCCTTCCTTATGACTAAACTGACACCCACTTTCTTAAAAATATCATGGGTCTAAATAGCCTTTTCAGGCTGAGAGAAGCACTTTGGTGACATTTGGCTGTAACTTGTTCCCAGTACATTCTGAGTGGCTGGCGACTGTGTGTTGTACCTAAAAGTGCCCAAATAGAATCCCAATGCACTATACATGGGCCCAAATGCCTTCCTTATGAAAAATCGGACACTCATTTTCTTTGAAAAATGCATTGGTCAAAGTAGCCTTTTCAGGCTGAGAGAAGCACTTTGGTGACGTTTAACTGTAACTTGTTCCCAGTACAATCTAAGTGGCTGCTGACTGTGTGACTTGGCTAAAAGTGGCCAAATAGAAGGCAAATCCACAATACAAGAGCCCAAAGGCCTTCCTTATGACTAAACTGACACCCACTTTCTTAAAAATATCATGGGTCTAAATAGCCTTTTCAGGCTGAGAGAAGCACTTTGGTGACATTTGGCTGTAACTTGTTCCCAGTACATTCTGAGTGGCTGGCGACTGTGTGTTGTACCTAAAAGTGCCCAAATAGAATCCCAATGCACTATACATGGGCCCAAATGCCTTCCTTATGACAAAACTGACACTCATTTTCTTAAAAATATCATTGGTCAAAATAGCCTTTTCAGGCTGAGAGAAGCACTTTGGTGACGTTTAACTGTAACTTCTTCCCAGTACAGTCTAAGTGGCTGCTGACTGTGTGACTTGGCTAAAAGTGGCCAAATAGAAGCCCAATCCACAATACATGAGCCCAAAGGCCTTCCTTATGACTAAACTGACACCCACTTTCTTAAAAATATCATGGGTCTAAATAGCCTTTTCAGGCTGAGAGAAGTACTTTGGTGACATTTGGCTGTAACTTGTTCCCAGTACATTCTGAGTGGCTGGTGACTGTGTGTTGTACCTAAAAGTGCCCAAATAGAATCCCAATGCACAATACATGGGCCCAAATGCCTTCCTTATGACAAAACTGACACTCATTTTCTTTAAAAAATCATTGGTCAAAATAGCCTTTTCAGGCTGAGAGAAGCACTTTGGTGACATTTAACTGTAACTTGTTTCCAGTACAGTCTAAGTGGCTGCTGACTGTGTGACTTGGTTAAAAGTGGCCAAATAGAAGCCCAATCCACAATACATGAGCCCAAAGGCCTTCCTTATGACTAAACTGACACCCACTTTCTTAAAAATATCATGGGTCTAAATAGCCTTTTCAGGCTGAGAGAAGCACTTTGGTGACATTTGGCTGTAACTTGTTCCCAGTACATTCTGAGTGGCTGGTGACTGTGTGTTGTACCTAAAAGTGCCCAAATAGAATCCCAATGCACTATACATGGGCCCAAATGCCTTCCTTATGACAAAACTGACACTCATTTTCTTTAAAAAATCATTGGTCAAAATAGCCTTTTCAGGCTGAGAGAAGCACTTTGGTGACATTTAACTGTAACTTGTTCCCAGTACAGTCTAAGTGGCTGCTGACTGTGTGACTTGGTTAAAAGTGGCCAAATAGAAGCCCAATCCACAATACATGAGCCCAAAGGCCTTCCTTATGACTAAACTGACACCCACTTTCTTAAAAATATCATGGGTCTAAATAGCCTTTTCAGGCTGAGAGAAGCACTTTGGTGACATTTGGCTGTAACTTGTTCCCAGTACATTCTGAGTGGCTGGCGACTGTGTGTTGTACCTAAAAGTGCCCAAATAGAATCCCAATGCACTATACATGGGCCCAAATGCCTTCCTTATGAAAAATCGGACACTCATTTTCTTTGAAAAATGCATTGGTCAAAGTAGCCTTTTCAGGCTGAGAGAAGCACTTTGGTGACGTTTAACTGTAACTTGTTCCCAGTACAATCTAAGTGGCTGCTGACTGTGTGACTTGGCTAAAAGTGGCCAAATAGAAGGCAAATCCACAATACAAGAGCCCAAAGGCCTTCCTTATGACTAAACTGACACCCACTTTCTTAAAAATATCATGGGTCTAAATAGCCTTTTCAGGCTGAGAGAAGCACTTTGGTGACATTTGGCTTTAACTTGTTCCCAGTACATTCTGAGTGGCTGGCGACTGTGTGTTGTACCTAAAAGTGCCCAAATAGAATCCCAATGCACTATACATGGGCCCAAATGCCTTCCTTATGACAAAACTGACACTCATTTTCTTAAAAATATCATTGGTCAAAATAGCCTTTTCAGGCTGAGAGAAGCACTTTGGTGACGTTTAACTGTAACTTCTTCCCAGTACAGTCTAAGTGGCTGCTGACTGTGTGACTTGGCTAAAAGTGGCCAAATAGAAGCCCAATCCACAATACATGAGCCCAAAGGCCTTCCTTATGACTAAACTGACACCCACTTTCTTAAAAATATCATGGGTCTAAATAGCCTTTTCAGGCTGAGAGAAGTACTTTGGTGACATTTGGCTGTAACTTGTTCCCAGTACATTCTGAGTGGCTGGCGACTGTGTGTTGTACCTAAAAGTGCCCAAATAGAATCCCAATGCACTATACATGGGCCCAAATGCCTTCCTTATGACAAAACTGACACTCATTTTCTTTAAAAAATCATTGGTCAAAATAGCCTTTTCAGGCTGAGAGAAGCACTTTGGTGACATTTAACTGTAACTTGTTCCCAGTACAGTCTAAGTGGCTGCTGACTGTGTGACTTGGTTAAAAGTGGCCAAATAGAAGCCCAATCCACAATACATGAGCCCAAAGGCCTTCCTTATGACTAAACTGACACCCACTTTCTTAAAAATATCATGGGTCTAAATAGCCTTTTCAGGCTGAGAGAAGCACTTTGGTGACATTTGGCTGTAACTTGTTCCCAGTACATTCTGAGTGGCTGGCGACTGTGTGTTGTACCTAAAAGTGCCCAAATAGAATCCCAATGCACTATACATGGGCCCAAATGCCTTCCTTATGACAAAACTGACACTCATTTTCTTAAAAATATCATTGGTCAAAATAGCCTTTTCAGGCTGAGAGAAGCACTTTGGTGACATTTAACTGTAACTTGTTCCCAGTACAGTCTAAGTGGCTGCTGACTGTGTGACTTGGTTAAAAGTGGCCAAATAGAAGCCCAATCCACAATACATGAGCCCAAAGGCCTTCCTTATGACTAAACTGACACCCACTTTCTTAAAAATATCATGGGTCTAAATAGCCTTTTCAGGCTGAGAGAAGCACTTTGGTGACATTTGGCTGTAACTTGTTCCCAGTACATTCTGAGTGGCTGGCGACTGTGTGTTGTACCTAAAAGTGCCCAAATAGAATCCCAATGCACTATACATGGGCCCAAATGCCTTCCTTATGAAAAATCGGACACTCATTTTCTTTGAAAAATGCATTGGTCAAAGTAGCCTTTTCAGGCTGAGAGAAGCACTTTGGTGACGTCTAACTGTAACTTGTTCCCAGTACAATCTAAGTGGCTGCTGACTGTGTGACTTGGCTAAAAGTGGCCAAATAGAAGGCAAATCCACAATACAAGAGCCCAAAGGCCTTCCTTATGACTAAACTGACACCCACTTTCTTAAAAATATCATGGGTCTAAATAGCCTTTTCAGGCTGAGAGAAGCACTTTGGTGACATTTGGCTGTAACTTGTTCCCAGTACATTCTGAGTGGCTGGCGACTGTGTGTTGTACCTAAAAGTGCCCAAATAGAATCCCAATGCACTATACATGGGCCCAAATGCCTTCCTTATGACAAAACTGACACTCATTTTCTTAAAAATATCATTGGTCAAAATAGCCTTTTCAGGCTGAGAGAAGCACTTTGGTGACGTTTAACTGTAACTTCTTCCCAGTACAGTCTAAGTGGCTGCTGACTGTGTGACTTGGCTAAAAGTGGCCAAATAGAAGCCCAATCCACAATACATGAGCCCAAAGGCCTTCCTTATGACTAAACTGACACCCACTTTCTTAAAAATATCATGGGTCTAAATAGCCTTTTCAGGCTGAGAGAAGTACTTTGGTGACATTTGGCTGTAACTTGTTCCCAGTACATTCTGAGTGGCTGGTGACTGTGTGTTGTACCTAAAAGTGCCCAAATAGAATCCCAATGCACAATACATGGGCCCAAATGCCTTCCTTATGACAAAACTGACACTCATTTTCTTTAAAAAATCATTGGTCAAAATAGCCTTTTCAGGCTGAGAGAAGCACTTTGGTGACATTTAACTGTAACTTGTTTCCAGTACAGTCTAAGTGGCTGCTGACTGTGTGACTTGGTTAAAAGTGGCCAAATAGAAGCCCAATCCACAATACATGAGCCCAAAGGCCTTCCTTATGACTAAACTGACACCCACTTTCTTAAAAATATCATGGGTCTAAATAGCCTTTTCAGGCTGAGAGAAGCACTTTGGTGACATTTGGCTTTAACTTGTTCCCAGTACATTCTGAGTGGCTGGTGACTGTGTGTTGTACCTAAAAGTGCCCAAATAGAATCCCAATGCACTATACATGGGCCCAAATGCCTTCCTTATGACAAAACTGACACTCATTTTCTTTAAAAAATCATTGGTCAAAATAGCCTTTTCAGGCTGAGAGAAGCACTTTGGTGACATTTAACTGTAACTTGTTCCCAGTACAGTCTAAGTGGCTGCTGACTGTGTGACTTGGTTAAAAGTGGCCAAATAGAAGCCCAATCCACAATACATGAGCCCAAAGGCCTTCCTTATGACTAAACTGACACCCACTTTCTTAAAAATATCATGGGTCTAAATAGCCTTTTCAGGCTGAGAGAAGCACTTTGGTGACATTTGGCTGTAACTTGTTCCCAGTACATTCTGAGTGGCTGGCGACTGTGTGTTGTACCTAAAAGTGCCCAAATAGAATCCCAATGCACTATACATGGGCCCAAATGCCTTCCTTATGAAAAATCGGACACTCATTTTCTTTGAAAAATGCATTGGTCAAAGTAGCCTTTTCAGGCTGAGAGAAGCACTTTGGTGACGTTTAACTGTAACTTGTTCCCAGTACAATCTAAGTGGCTGCTGACTGTGTGACTTGGCTAAAAGTGGCCAAATAGAAGGCAAATCCACAATACAAGAGCCCAAAGGCCTTCCTTATGACTAAACTGACACCCACTTTCTTAAAAATATCATGGGTCTAAATAGCCTTTTCAGGCTGAGAGAAGCACTTTGGTGACATTTGGCTTTAACTTGTTCCCAGTACATTCTGAGTGGCTGGCGACTGTGTGTTGTACCTAAAAGTGCCCAAATAGAATCCCAATGCACTATACATGGGCCCAAATGCCTTCCTTATGACAAAACTGACACTCATTTTCTTAAAAATATCATTGGTCAAAATAGCCTTTTCAGGCTGAGAGAAGCACTTTGGTGACGTTTAACTGTAACTTCTTCCCAGTACAGTCTAAGTGGCTGCTGACTGTGTGACTTGGCTAAAAGTGGCCAAATAGAAGCCCAATCCACAATACATGAGCCCAAAGGCCTTCCTTATGACTAAACTGACACCCACTTTCTTAAAAATATCATGGGTCTAAATAGCCTTTTCAGGCTGAGAGAAGTACTTTGGTGACATTTGGCTGTAACTTGTTCCCAGTACATTCTGAGTGGCTGGCGACTGTGTGTTGTACCTAAAAGTGCCCAAATAGAATCCCAATGCACTATACATGGGCCCAAATGCCTTCCTTATGACAAAACTGACACTCATTTTCTTTAAAAAATCATTGGTCAAAATAGCCTTTTCAGGCTGAGAGAAGCACTTTGGTGACATTTAACTGTAACTTGTTCCCAGTACAGTCTAAGTGGCTGCTGACTGTGTGACTTGGTTAAAAGTGGCCAAATAGAAGCCCAATCCACAATACATGAGCCCAAAGGCCTTCCTTATGACTAAACTGACACCCACTTTCTTAAAAATATCATGGGTCTAAATAGCCTTTTCAGGCTGAGAGAAGCACTTTGGTGACATTTGGCTGTAACTTGTTCCCAGTACATTCTGAGTGGCTGGCGACTGTGTGTTGTACCTAAAAGTGCCCAAATAGAATCCCAATGCACTATACATGGGCCCAAATGCCTTCCTTATGACAAAACTGACACTCATTTTCTTAAAAATATCATTGGTCAAAATAGCCTTTTCAGGCTGAGAGAAGCACTTTGGTGACATTTAACTGTAACTTGTTCCCAGTACAGTCTAAGTGGCTGCTGACTGTGTGACTTGGTTAAAAGTGGCCAAATAGAAGCCCAATCCACAATACATGAGCCCAAAGGCCTTCCTTATGACTAAACTGACACCCACTTTCTTAAAAATATCATGGGTCTAAATAGCCTTTTCAGGCTGAGAGAAGCACTTTGGTGACATTTGGCTGTAACTTGTTCCCAGTACATTCTGAGTGGCTGGCGACTGTGTGTTGTACCTAAAAGTGCCCAAATAGAATCCCAATGCACTATACATGGGCCCAAATGCCCTCCTTATGAAAAATCGGACACTCATTTTCTTTGAAAAATGCATTGGTCAAAGTAGCCTTTTCAGGCTGAGAGAAGCACTTTGGTGACGTTTAACTGTAACTTGTTCCCAGTACAATCTAAGTGGCTGCTGACTGTGTGACTTGGCTAAAAGTGGCCAAATAGAAGGCAAATCCACAATACAAGAGCCCAAAGGCCTTCCTTATGACTAAACTGACACCCACTTTCTTAAAAATATCATGGGTCTAAATAGCCTTTTCAGGCTGAGAGAAGCACTTTGGTGACATTTGGCTTTAACTTGTTCCCAGTACATTCTGAGTGGCTGGCGACTGTGTGTTGTACCTAAAAGTGCCCAAATAGAATCCCAATGCACTATACATGGGCCCAAATGCCTTCCTTATGACAAAACTGACACTCATTTTCTTAAAAATATCATTGGTCAAAATAGCCTTTTCAGGCTGAGAGAAGCACTTTGGTGACGTTTAACTGTAACTTCTTCCCAGTACAGTCTAAGTGGCTGCTGACTGTGTGACTTGGCTAAAAGTGGCCAAATAGAAGCCCAATCCACAATACATGAGCCCAAAGGCCTTCCTTATGACTAAACTGACACCCACTTTCTTAAAAATATCATGGGTCTAAATAGCCTTTTCAGGCTGAGAGAAGTACTTTGGTGACATTTGGCTGTAACTTGTTCCCAGTACATTCTGAGTGGCTGGCGACTGTGTGTTGTACCTAAAAGTGCCCAAATAGAATCCCAATGCACTATACATGGGCCCAAATGCCTTCCTTATGACAAAACTGACACTCATTTTCTTTAAAAAATCATTGGTCAAAATAGCCTTTTCAGGCTGAGAGAAGCACTTTGGTGACATTTAACTGTAACTTGTTCCCAGTACAGTCTAAGTGGCTGCTGACTGTGTGACTTGGTTAAAAGTGGCCAAATAGAAGCCCAATCCACAATACATGAGCCCAAAGGCCTTCCTTATGACTAAACTGACACCCACTTTCTTAAAAATATCATGGGTCTAAATAGCCTTTTCAGGCTGAGAGAAGCACTTTGGTGACATTTGGCTGTAACTTGTTCCCAGTACATTCTGAGTGGCTGGCGACTGTGTGTTGTACCTAAAAGTGCCCAAATAGAATCCCAATGCACTATACATGGGCCCAAATGCCTTCCTTATGACAAAACTGACACTCATTTTCTTAAAAATATCATTGGTCAAAATAGCCTTTTCAGGCTGAGAGAAGCACTTTGGTGACATTTAACTGTAACTTGTTCCCAGTACAGTCTAAGTGGCTGCTGACTGTGTGACTTGGTTAAAAGTGGCCAAATAGAAGCCCAATCCACAATACATGAGCCCAAAGGCCTTCCTTATGACTAAACTGACACCCACTTTCTTAAAAATATCATGGGTCTAAATAGCCTTTTCAGGCTGAGAGAAGCACTTTGGTGACATTTGGCTGTAACTTGTTCCCAGTACATTCTGAGTGGCTGGCGACTGTGTGTTGTACCTAAAAGTGCCCAAATAGAATCCCAATGCACTATACATGGGCCCAAATGCCTTCCTTATGAAAAATCGGACACTCATTTTCTTTGAAAAATGCATTGGTCAAAGTAGCCTTTTCAGGCTGAGAGAAGCACTTTGGTGACGTTTAACTGTAACTTGTTCCCAGTACAATCTAAGTGGCTGCTGACTGTGTGACTTGGCTAAAAGTGGCCAAATAGAAGGCAAATCCACAATACAAGAGCCCAAAGGCCTTCCTTATGACTAAACTGACACCCACTTTCTTAAAAATATCATGGGTCTAAATAGCCTTTTCAGGCTGAGAGAAGCACTTTGGTGACATTTGGCTGTAACTTGTTCCCAGTACATTCTGAGTGGCTGGCGACTGTGTGTTGTACCTAAAAGTGCCCAAATAGAATCCCAATGCACTATACATGGGCCCAAATGCCTTCCTTATGACAAAACTGACACTCATTTTCTTAAAAATATCATTGGTCAAAATAGCCTTTTCAGGCTGAGAGAAGCACTTTGGTGACGTTTAACTGTAACTTCTTCCCAGTACAGTCTAAGTGGCTGCTGACTGTGTGACTTGGCTAAAAGTGGCCAAATAGAAGCCCAATCCACAATACATGAGCCCAAAGGCCTTCCTTATGACTAAACTGACACCCACTTTCTTAAAAATATCATGGGTCTAAATAGCCTTTTCAGGCTGAGAGAAGTACTTTGGTGACATTTGGCTGTAACTTGTTCCCAGTACATTCTGAGTGGCTGGTGACTGTGTGTTGTACCTAAAAGTGCCCAAATAGAATCCCAATGCACAATACATGGGCCCAAATGCCTTCCTTATGACAAAACTGACACTCATTTTCTTTAAAAAATCATTGGTCAAAATAGCCTTTTCAGGCTGAGAGAAGCACTTTGGTGACATTTAACTGTAACTTGTTTCCAGTACAGTCTAAGTGGCTGCTGACTGTGTGACTTGGTTAAAAGTGGCCAAATAGAAGCCCAATCCACAATACATGAGCCCAAAGGCCTTCCTTATGACTAAACTGACACCCACTTTCTTAAAAATATCATGGGTCTAAATAGCCTTTTCAGGCTGAGAGAAGCACTTTGGTGACATTTGGCTGTAACTTGTTCCCAGTACATTCTGAGTGGCTGGTGACTGTGTGTTGTACCTAAAAGTGCCCAAATAGAATCCCAATGCACTATACATGGGCCCAAATGCCTTCCTTATGACAAAACTGACACTCATTTTCTTTAAAAAATCATTGGTCAAAATAGCCTTTTCAGGCTGAGAGAAGCACTTTGGTGACATTTAACTGTAACTTGTTCCCAGTACAGTCTAAGTGGCTGCTGACTGTGTGACTTGGTTAAAAGTGGCCAAATAGAAGCCCAATCCACAATACATGAGCCCAAAGGCCTTCCTTATGACTAAACTGACACCCACTTTCTTAAAAATATCATGGGTCTAAATAGCCTTTTCAGGCTGAGAGAAGCACTTTGGTGACATTTGGCTGTAACTTGTTCCCAGTACATTCTGAGTGGCTGGCGACTGTGTGTTGTACCTAAAAGTGCCCAAATAGAATCCCAATGCACTATACATGGGCCCAAATGCCTTCCTTATGACAAAACTGACACTCATTTTCTTAAAAATATCATTGGTCAAAATAGCCTTTTCAGGCTGAGAGAAGCACTTTGGTGACGTTTAACTGTAACTTGTTCCCAGTACAATCTAAGTGGCTGCTGACTGTGTGACTTGGCTAAAAGTGGCCAAATAGAAGGCAAATCCACAATACAAGAGCCCAAAGGCCTTCCTTATGACTAAACTGACACCCACTTTCTTAAAAATATCATGGGTCTAAATAGCCTTTTCAGGCTGAGAGAAGCACTTTGGTGACATTTGGCTGTAACTTGTTCCCAGTACATTCTGAGTGGCTGGCGACTGTGTGTTGTACCTAAAAGTGCCCAAATAGAATCCCAATGCACTATACATGGGCCCAAATGCCTTCCTTATGACAAAACTGACACTCATTTTCTTAAAAATATCATTGGTCAAAATAGCCTTTTCAGGCTGAGAGAAGCACTTTGGTGACATTTAACTGTAACTTGTTCCCAGTACAGTCTAAGTGGCTGCTGACTGTGTGACTTGGTTAAAAGTGGCCAAATAGAAGCCCAATCCACAATACATGAGCCCAAAGGCCTTCCTTATGACTAAACTGACACCCACTTTCTTAAAAATATCATGGGTCTAAATAGCCTTTTCAGGCTGAGAGAAGCACTTTGGTGACATTTGGCTGTAACTTGTTCCCAGTACATTCTGAGTGGCTGGCGACTGTGTGTTGTACCTAAAAGTGCCCAAATAGAATCCCAATGCACTATACATGGGCCCAAATGCCTTCCTTATGAAAAATCGGACACTCATTTTCTTTGAAAAATGCATTGGTCAAAGTAGCCTTTTCAGGCTGAGAGAAGCACTTTGGTGACGTTTAACTGTAACTTGTTCCCAGTACAATCTAAGTGGCTGCTGACTGTGTGACTTGGCTAAAAGTGGCCAAATAGAAGGCAAATCCACAATACAAGAGCCCAAAGGCCTTCCTTATGACTAAACTGACACCCACTTTCTTAAAAATATCATGGGTCTAAATAGCCTTTTCAGGCTGAGAGAAGCACTTTGGTGACATTTGGCTGTAACTTGTTCCCAGTACATTCTGAGTGGCTGGCGACTGTGTGTTGTACCTAAAAGTGCCCAAATAGAATCCCAATGCACTATACATGGGCCCAAATGCCTTCCTTATGACAAAACTGACACTCATTTTCTTAAAAATATCATTGGTCAAAATAGCCTTTTCAGGCTGAGAGAAGCACTTTGGTGACGTTTAACTGTAACTTCTTCCCAGTACAGTCTAAGTGGCTGCTGACTGTGTGACTTGGCTAAAAGTGGCCAAATAGAAGCCCAATCCACAATACATGAGCCCAAAGGCCTTCCTTATGACTAAACTGACACCCACTTTCTTAAAAATATCATGGGTCTAAATAGCCTTTTCAGGCTGAGAGAAGTACTTTGGTGACATTTGGCTGTAACTTGTTCCCAGTACATTCTGAGTGGCTGGTGACTGTGTGTTGTACCTAAAAGTGCCCAAATAGAATCCCAATGCACAATACATGGGCCCAAATGCCTTCCTTATGACAAAACTGACACTCATTTTCTTTAAAAAATCATTGGTCAAAATAGCCTTTTCAGGCTGAGAGAAGCACTTTGGTGACATTTAACTGTAACTTGTTTCCAGTACAGTCTAAGTGGCTGCTGACTGTGTGACTTGGTTAAAAGTGGCCAAATAGAAGCCCAATCCACAATACATGAGCCCAAAGGCCTTCCTTATGACTAAACTGACACCCACTTTCTTAAAAATATCATGGGTCTAAATAGCCTTTTCAGGCTGAGAGAAGCACTTTGGTGACATTTGGCTGTAACTTGTTCCCAGTACATTCTGAGTGGCTGGTGACTGTGTGTTGTACCTAAAAGTGCCCAAATAGAATCCCAATGCACTATACATGGGCCCAAATGCCTTCCTTATGACAAAACTGACACTCATTTTCTTTAAAAAATCATTGGTCAAAATAGCCTTTTCAGGCTGAGAGAAGCACTTTGGTGACATTTAACTGTAACTTGTTCCCAGTACAGTCTAAGTGGCTGCTGACTGTGTGACTTGGTTAAAAGTGGCCAAATAGAAGCCCAATCCACAATACATGAGCCCAAAGGCCTTCCTTATGACTAAACTGACACCCACTTTCTTAAAAATATCATGGGTCTAAATAGCCTTTTCAGGCTGAGAGAAGCACTTTGGTGACATTTGGCTGTAACTTGTTCCCAGTACATTCTGAGTGGCTGGCGACTGTGTGTTGTACCTAAAAGTGCCCAAATAGAATCCCAATGCACTATACATGGGCCCAAATGCCTTCCTTATGACAAAACTGACACTCATTTTCTTAAAAATATCATTGGTCAAAATAGCCTTTTCAGGCTGAGAGAAGCACTTTGGTGACGTTTAACTGTAACTTGTTCCCAGTACAGTCTAAGTGGCTGCTGACTGTGTGACTTGGCTAAAAGTGGCCAAATAGAAGCCCAATCCACAATACATGAGCCCAAAGGCCTTCCTTATGACTAAACCGACACCCACTTTCTTAAAAATATCATGGGTCTAAATAGCCTTTTCAGGCTGAGAGAAGCACTTTGGTGACATTTGGCTGTAACTTGTTCCCAGTACATTCTGAGTGGCTGGCGACTGTGTGTTGTACCTAAAAGTGCCCAAATAGAATCCCAATGCACTATACATGGGCCCAAATGCCTTCCTTATGACAAAACTGACACTCATTTTCTTAAAAATATCATTGGTCAAAATAGCCTTTTCAGGCTGAGAGAAGCACTTTGGTGACGTTTAACTGTAACTTCTTCCCAGTACAGTCTAAGTGGCTGCTGACTGTGTGACTTGGCTAAAAGTGGCCAAATAGAAGCCCAATCCACAATACATGAGCCCAAAGGCCTTCCTTATGACTAAACTGACACCCACTTTCTTAAAAATATCATGGGTCTAAATAGCCTTTTCAGGCTGAGAGAAGCACTTTGGTGACATTTGGCTGTAACTTGTTCCCAGTACATTCTGAGTGGCTGGCGACTGTGTGTTGTACCTAAAAGTGCCCAAATAGAATCCCAATGCACTATACATGGGCCCAAATGCCTTCCTTATGAAAAATCGGACACTCATTTTCTTTGAAAAATGCATTGGTCAAAGTAGCCTTTTCAGGCTGAGAGAAGCACTTTGGTGACGTTTAACTGTAACTTGTTCCCAGTACAATCTAAGTGGCTGCTGACTGTGTGACTTGGCTAAAAGTGGCCAAATAGAAGGCAAATCCACAATACAAGAGCCCAAAGGCCTTCCTTATGACTAAACTGACACCCACTTTCTTAAAAATATCATGGGTCTAAATAGCCTTTTCAGGCTGAGAGAAGCACTTTGGTGACATTTGGCTGTAACTTGTTCCCAGTACATTCTGAGTGGCTGGCGACTGTGTGTTGTACCTAAAAATGCCCAAATAGAATCCCAATGCACTATACATGGGCCCAAATGCCTTCCTTATGAAAAATCGGACACTCATTTTCTTTGAAAAATGCATTGGTCAAAGTAGCCTTTTCAGGCTGAGAGAAGCACTTTGGTGACGTTTAACTGTAACTTGTTCCCAGTACAGTCTAAGTGGCTGCTGACTGTGTGACTTGGCTAAAAGTGGCCAAATAGAAGCCCAATCCACAATACATGAGCCCAAAGGCCTTCCTTATGACTAAACTGACACCCACTTTCTTAAAATATCATGGGTCTAAATAGCCTTTTCAGGCTGAGAGAAGCACTTTGGTGACATTTGGCTGTAACTTGTTCCCAGTACATTCTGAGTGGCTGGCGACTGTGTGTTGTACCTAAAAGTGCCCAAATAGAATCCCAATGCACTATACATGGGCCCAAATGCCTTCCTTATGACAAAACTGACACTCATTTTCTTAAAAATATCATTGGTCAAAATAGCCTTTTCAGGCTGAGAGAAGCACTTTGGTGACGTTTAACTGTAACTTGTTCCCAGTACAGTCTAAGTGGCTGCTGACTGTGTGACTTGGTTAAAAGTGGCCAAATAGAAGGCAAATCCACAATACAAGAGCCCAAAGGCCTTCCTTATGACTAAACTGACACCCACTTTCTTAAAAATATCATGGGTCTAAATAGCCTTTTCAGGCTGAGAGAAGCACTTTGGTGACATTTGGCTGTAACTTGTTCCCAGTACATTCTGAGTGGCTGGCGACTGTGTGTTGTACCTAAAAGTGCCCAAATAGAATCCCAATGCACTATACATGGGCCCAAATGCCTTCCTTATGACAAAACTGACACTCATTTTCTTAAAAATATCATTGGTCAAAATAGCCTTTTCAGGCTGAGAGAAGCACTTTGGTGACGTTTAACTGTAACTTGTTCCCAGTACAGTCTAAGTGGCTGCTGACTGTGTGACTTGGCTAAAAGTGGCCAAATAGAAGGCAAATCCACAATACAAGAGCCCAAAGGCCTTCCTTATGACTAAACTGACACCCACTTTCTTAAAAATATCATGGGTCTAAATAGCCTTTTCAGGCTGAGAGAAGCACTTTGGTGACATTTGGCTGTAACTTGTTCCCAGTACATTCTGAGTGGCTGGCGACTGTGTGTTGTACCTAAAAGTGCCCAAATAGAATCCCAATGCACTATACATGGGCCCAAATGCCTTCCTTATGACAAAACTGACACTCATTTTCTTAAAAATATCATTGGTCAAAATAGCCTTTTCAGGCTGAGAGAAGCACTTTGGTGACATTTAACTGTAACTTGTTCCCAGTACAGTCTAAGTGGCTGCTGACTGTGTGACTTGGTTAAAAGTGGCCAAATAGAAGCCCAATCCACAATACATGAGCCCAAAGGCCTTCCTTATGACTAAACTGACACCCACTTTCTTAAAAATATCATGGGTCTAAATAGCCTTTTCAGGCTGAGAGAAGCACTTTGGTGACATTTGGCTGTAACTTGTTCCCAGTACATTCTGAGTGGCTGGCGACTGTGTGTTGTACCTAAAAGTGCCCAAATAGAATCCCAATGCACTATACATGGGCCCAAATGCCTTCCTTATGACAAAACTGACACTCATTTTCTTAAAAATATCATTGGTCAAAATAGCCTTTTCAGGCTGAGAGAAGCACTTTGGTGACATTTAACTGTAACTTGTTCCCAGTACAGTCTAAGTGGCTGCTGACTGTGTGACTTGGTTAAAAGTGGCCAAATAGAAGCCCAATCCACAATACATGAGCCCAAAGGCCTTCCTTATGACTAAACTGACACCCACTTTCTTAAAAATATCATGGGTCTAAATAGCCTTTTCAGGCTGAGAGAAGCACTTTGGTGACATTTGGCTGTAACTTGTTCCCAGTACATTCTGAGTGGCTGGCGACTGTGTGTTGTACCTAAAAGTGCCCAAATAGAATCCCAATGCACTATACATGGGCCCAAATGCCTTCCTTATGAAAAATCGGACACTCATTTTCTTTGAAAAATGCATTGGTCAAAGTAGCCTTTTCAGGCTGAGAGAAGCACTTCGGTGACGTTTAACTGTAACTTGTTCCCAGTACAATCTAAGTGGCTGCTGACTGTGTGACTTGGCTAAAAGTGGCCAAATAGAAGGCAAATCCACAATACAAGAGCCCAAAGGCCTTCCTTATGACTAAACTGACACCCACTTTCTTAAAAATATCATGGGTCTAAATAGCCTTTTCAGGCTGAGAGAAGCACTTTGGTGACATTTGGCTGTAACTTGTTCCCAGTACATTCTGAGTGGCTGGCGACTGTGTGTTGTACCTAAAAGTGCCCAAATAGAATCCCAATGCACTATACATGGGCCCAAATGCCTTCCTTATGACAAAACTGACACTCATTTTCTTAAAAATATCATTGGTCAAAATAGCCTTTTCAGGCTGAGAGAAGCACTTTGGTGACGTTTAACTGTAACTTCTTCCCAGTACAGTCTAAGTGGCTGCTGACTGTGTGACTTGGCTAAAAGTGGCCAAATAGAAGCCCAATCCACAATACATGAGCCCAAAGGCCTTCCTTATGACTAAACTGACACCCACTTTCTTAAAAATATCATGGGTCTAAATAGCCTTTTCAGGCTGAGAGAAGTACTTTGGTGACATTTGGCTGTAACTTGTTCCCAGTACATTCTGAGTGGCTGGTGACTGTGTGTTGTACCTAAAAGTGCCCAAATAGAATCCCAATGCACTATACATGGGCCCAAATGCCTTCCTTATGACAAAACTGACACTCATTTTCTTAAAAATATCATTGGTCAAAATAGCCTTTTCAGGCTGAGAGAAGCACTTTGGTGACATTTAACTGTAACTTGTTCCCAGTACAGTCTAAGTGGCTGCTGACTGTGTGACTTGGTTAAAAGTGGCCAAATAGAAGCCCAATCCACAATACATGAGCCCAAAGGCCTTCCTTATGACTAAACTGACACCCACTTTCTTAAAAATATCATGGGTCTAAATAGCCTTTTCAGGCTGAGAGAAGCACTTTGGTGACATTTGGCTGTAACTTGTTCCCAGTACATTCTGAGTGGCTGGCGACTGTGTGTTGTACCTAAAAGTGCCCAAATAGAATCCCAATGCACTATACATGGGCCCAAATGCCTTCCTTATGAAAAATCGGACACTCATTTTCTTTGAAAAATGCATTGGTCAAAGTAGCCTTTTCAGGCTGAGAGAAGCACTTCGGTGACGTTTAACTGTAACTTGTTCCCAGTACAATCTAAGTGGCTGCTGACTGTGTGACTTGGCTAAAAGTGGCCAAATAGAAGGCAAATCCACAATACAAGAGCCCAAAGGCCTTCCTTATGACTAAACTGACACCCACTTTCTTAAAAATATCATGGGTCTAAATAGCCTTTTCAGGCTGAGAGAAGCACTTTGGTGACATTTGGCTGTAACTTGTTCCCAGTACATTCTGAGTGGCTGGCGACTGTGTGTTGTACCTAAAAGTGCCCAAATAGAATCCCAATGCACTATACATGGGCCCAAATGCCTTCCTTATGACAAAACTGACACTCATTTTCTTAAAAATATCATTGGTCAAAATAGCCTTTTCAGGCTGAGAGAAGCACTTTGGTGACGTTTAACTGTAACTTCTTCCCAGTACAGTCTAAGTGGCTGCTGACTGTGTGACTTGGCTAAAAGTGGCCAAATAGAAGCCCAATCCACAATACATGAGCCCAAAGGCCTTCCTTATGACTAAACTGACACCCACTTTCTTAAAAATATCATGGGTCTAAATAGCCTTTTCAGGCTGAGAGAAGTACTTTGGTGACATTTGGCTGTAACTTGTTCCCAGTACATTCTGAGTGGCTGGTGACTGTGTGTTGTACCTAAAAGTGCCCAAATAGAATCCCAATGCACTATACATGGGCCCAAATGCCTTCCTTATGACAAAACTGACACTCATTTTCTTTAAAAAATCATTGGTCAAAATA
This sequence comes from Gymnoscopelus microlampas, assembly GCF_963454915.1. NCBI lineage: Eukaryota > Metazoa > Chordata > Actinopteri > Myctophiformes > Myctophidae > Gymnoscopelus > Gymnoscopelus microlampas. Next base: position 248,880 of record NC_139959.1, on the reverse strand, counting down.
GCCTTTTCAGGCTGAGAGAAGCACTTTGGTGACATTTAACTGTAACTTGTTTCCAGTACAGTCTAAGTGGCTGCTGACTGTGTGACTTGGTTAAAAGTGGCCAAATAGAAGCCCAATCCACAATACATGAGCCCAAAGGCCTTCCTTATGACTAAACTGACACCCACTTTCTTAAAAATATCATGGGTCTAAATAGCCTTTTCAGGCTGAGAGAAGCACTTTGGTGACATTTGGCTGTAACTTGTTCCCAGTACATTCTGAGTGGCTGGCGACTGTGTGTTGTACCTAAAAGTGCCCAGATAGAATCCCAATGCACTATACATGGGCCCAAATGCCTTCCTTATGACAAAACTGACACTCATTTTCTTAAAAATATCATTGGTCAAAATAGCCTTTTCAGGCTGAGAGAAGCACTTTGGTGACGTTTAACTGTAACTTGTTCCCAGTACAGTCTAAGTGGCTGCTGACTGTGTGACTTGGCTAAAAGTGGCCAAATAGAAGGCAAATCCACAATACAAGAGCCCAAAGGCCTTCCTTATGACTAAACTGACACCCACTTTCTTAAAAATATCATGGGTCTAAATAGCCTTTTCAGGCTGAGAGAAGCACTTTGGTGACATTTGGCTGTAACTTGTTCCCAGTACATTCTGAGTGGCTGGCGACTGTGTGTTGTACCTAAAAGTGCCCAAATAGAATCCCAATGCACTATACATGGGCCCAAATGCCTTCCTTATGAAAAATCGGACACTCATTTTCTTTGAAAAATGCATTGGTCAAAGTAGCCTTTTCAGGCTGAGAGAAGCACTTCGGTGACGTTTAACTGTAACTTGTTCCCAGTACAATCTAAGTGGCTGCTGACTGTGTGACTTGGCTAAAAGTGGCCAAATAGAAGGCAAATCCACAATACAAGAGCCCAAAGGCCTTCCTTATGACTAAACTGACACCCACTTTCTTAAAAATATCATGGGTCTAAATAGCCTTTTCAGGCTGAGAGAAGCACTTTGGTGACATTTGGCTGTAACTTGTTCCCAGTACATTCTGAGTGGCTGGCGACTGTGTGTTGTACCTAAAAGTGCCCAAATAGAATCCCAATGCACTATACATGGGCCCAAATGCCTTCCTTATGACAAAACTGACACTCATTTTCTTAAAAATATCATTGGTCAAAATAGCCTTTTCAGGCTGAGAGAAGCACTTTGGTGACGTTTAACTGTAACTTCTTCCCAGTACAGTCTAAGTGGCTGCTGACTGTGTGACTTGGCTAAAAGTGGCCAAATAGAAGCCCAATCCACAATACATGAGCCCAAAGGCCTTCCTTATGACTAAACTGACACCCACTTTCTTAAAAATATCATGGGTCTAAATAGCCTTTTCAGGCTGAGAGAAGTACTTTGGTGACATTTGGCTGTAACTTGTTCCCAGTACATTCTGAGTGGCTGGTGACTGTGTGTTGTACCTAAAAGTGCCCAAATAGAATCCCAATGCACTATACATGGGCCCAAATGCCTTCCTTATGACAAAACTGACACTCATTTTCTTTAAAAAATCATTGGTCAAAATAGCCTTTTCAGGCTGAGAGAAGCACTTTGGTGACATTTAACTGTAACTTGTTTCCAGTACAGTCTAAGTGGCTGCTGACTGTGTGACTTGGTTAAAAGTGGCCAAATAGAAGCCCAATCCACAATACATGAGCCCAAAGGCCTTCCTTATGACTAAACTGACACCCACTTTCTTAAAAATATCATGGGTCTAAATAGCCTTTTCAGGCTGAGAGAAGCACTTTGGTGACATTTGGCTGTAACTTGTTCCCAGTACATTCTGAGTGGCTGGCGACTGTGTGTTGTACCTAAAAGTGCCCAAATAGAATCCCAATGCACTATACATGGGCCCAAATGCCTTCCTTATGACAAAACTGACACTCATTTTCTTAAAAATATCATTGGTCAAAATAGCCTTTTCAGGCTGAGAGAAGCACTTTGGTGACGTTTAACTGTAACTTGTTCCCAGTACAGTCTAAGTGGCTGCTGACTGTGTGACTTGGCTAAAAGTGGCCAAATAGAAGGCAAATCCACAATACAAGAGCCCAAAGGCCTTCCTTATGACTAAACTGACACCCACTTTCTTAAAAATATCATGGGTCTAAATAGCCTTTTCAGGCTGAGAGAAGCACTTTGGTGACATTTGGCTGTAACTTGTTCCCAGTACATTCTGAGTGGCTGGCGACTGTGTGTTGTACCTAAAAGTGCCCAAATAGAATCCCAATGCACTATACATGGGCCCAAATGCCTTCCTTATGACAAAACTGACACTCATTTTCTTAAAAATATCATTGGTCAAAATAGCCTTTTCAGGCTGAGAGAAGCACTTTGGTGACGTTTAACTGTAACTTCTTCCCAGTACAGTCTAAGTGGCTGCTGACTGTGTGACTTGGCTAAAAGTGGCCAAATAGAAGCCCAATCCACAATACATGAGCCCAAAGGCCTTCCTTATGACTAAACTGACACCCACTTTCTTAAAAATATCATGGGTCTAAATAGCCTTTTCAGGCTGAGAGAAGTACTTTGGTGACATTTGGCTGTAACTTGTTCCCAGTACATTCTGAGTGGCTGGCGACTGTGTGTTGTACCTAAAAGTGCCCAAATAGAATCCCAATGCACTATACATGGGCCCAAATGCCTTCCTTATGACAAAACTGACACTCATTTTCTTTAAAAAATCATTGGTCAAAATAGCCTTTTCAGGCTGAGAGAAGCACTTTGGTGACATTTAACTGTAACTTGTTCCCAGTACAGTCTAAGTGGCTGCTGACTGTGTGACTTGGTTAAAAGTGGCCAAATAGAAGGCAAATCCACAATACATGAGCCCAAAGGCCTTCCTTATGACTAAACTGACACCCACTTTCTTAAAAATATCATGGGTCTAAATAGCCTTTTCAGGCTGAGAGAAGCACTTTGGTGACATTTGGCTGTAACTTGTTCCCAGTACATTCTGAGTGGCTGGCGACTGTGTGTTGTACCTAAAAGTGCCCAAATAGAATCCCAATGCACTATACATGGGCCCAAATGCCTTCCTTATGACAAAACTGACACTCATTTTCTTAAAAAAATCATTGGTCAAAATAGCCTTTTCAGGCTGAGAGAAGCACTTTGGTGACATTTAACTGTAACTTGTTCCCAGTACAGTCTAAGTGGCTGCTGACTGTGTGACTTGGTTAAAAGTGGCCAAATAGAAGCCCAATCCACAATACATGAGCCCAAAGGCCTTCCTTATGACTAAACTGACACCCACTTTCTTAAAAATATCATGGGTCTAAATAGCCTTTTCAGGCTGAGAGAAGCACTTTGGTGACATTTGGCTGTAACTTGTTCCCAGTACATTCTGAGTGGCTGGCGACTGTGTGTTGTACCTAAAAGTGCCCAAATAGAATCCCAATGCACTATACATGGGCCCAAATGCCTTCCTTATGAAAAATCGGACACTCATTTTCTTTGAAAAATGCATTGGTCAAAGTAGCCTTTTCAGGCTGAGAGAAGCACTTCGGTGACGTTTAACTGTAACTTGTTCCCAGTACAATCTAAGTGGCTGCTGACTGTGTGACTTGGCTAAAAGTGGCCAAATAGAAGGCAAATCCACAATACAAGAGCCCAAAGGCCTTCCTTATGACTAAACTGACACCCACTTTCTTAAAAATATCATGGGTCTAAATAGCCTTTTCAGGCTGAGAGAAGCACTTTGGTGACATTTGGCTGTAACTTGTTCCCAGTACATTCTGAGTGGCTGGCGACTGTGTGTTGTACCTAAAAGTGCCCAAATAGAATCCCAATGCACTATACATGGGCCCAAATGCCTTCCTTATGACAAAACTGACACTCATTTTCTTAAAAATATCATTGGTCAAAATAGCCTTTTCAGGCTGAGAGAAGCACTTTGGTGACGTTTAACTGTAACTTGTTCCCAGTACAGTCTAAGTGGCTGCTGACTGTGTGACTTGGCTAAAAGTGGCCAAATAGAAGCCCAATCCACAATACATGAGCCCAAAGGCCTTCCTTATGACTAAACTGACACCCACTTTCTTAAAAATATCATGGGTCTAAATAGCCTTTTCAGGCTGAGAGAAGCACTTTGGTGACATTTGGCTGTAACTTGTTCCCAGTACATTCTGAGTGGCTGGCGACTGTGTGTTGTACCTAAAAGTGCCCAAATAGAATCCCAAATGCACTATACATGGGCCCAAATGCCTTCCTTATGAAAAATCGGACACTCATTTTCTTTGAAAAATGCATTGGTCAAAGTAGCCTTTTCAGGCTGAGAGAAGCACTTTGGTGACGTTTAACTGTAACTTGTTTCCAGTACAGTCTAAGTGGCTGCTGACTGTGTGACTTGGCTAAAAGTGGCCAAATAGAAGGCAAATCCACAATACAAGAGCCCAAAGGCCTTCCTTATGACTAAACTGACACCCACTTTCTTAAAAATATCATGGGTCTAAATAGCCTTTTCAGGCTGAGAGAAGCACTTTGGTGACATTTGGCTGTAACTTGTTCCCAGTACATTCTGAGTGGCTGGCGACTGTGTGTTGTACCTAAAAGTGCCCAAAGAGAATCCCAAATGCACTATACATGGGCCCAAATGCCTTCCTTATGAAAAATCGGACACTCATTTTCTTTGAAAAATGCATTGGTCAAAGTAGCCTTTTCAGGCTGAGAGAAGCACTTTGGTGACGTTTAACTGTAACTTGTTCCCAGTACAGTCTAAGTGGCTGCTGACTGTGTGACTTGGTTAAAAGTGGCCAAATAGAAGCCCAATCCACAATACATGAGCCCAAAGGCCTTCCTTATGACTAAACTGACACCCACTTTCTTAAAAATATCATGGGTCTAAATAGCCTTTTCAGGCTGAGAGAAGCACTTTGGTGACATTTGGCTGTAACTTGTTCCCAGTACATTCTGAGTGGCTGGCGACTGTGTGTTGTACCTAAAAGTGCCCAAATAGAATCCCAATGCACTATACATGGGCCCAAATGCCTTCCTTATGACAAAACTGACACTCATTTTCTTAAAAATATCATTGGTCAAAATAGCCTTTTCAGGCTGAGAGAAGCACTTTGGTGACGTTTAACTGTAACTTGTTCCCAGTACAGTCTAAGTGGCTGCTGACTGTGTGACTTGGCTAAAAGTGGCCAAATAGAAGGCAAATCCACAATACAAGAGCCCAAAGGCCTTCCTTATGACTAAACTGACACCCACTTTCTTAAAAATATCATGGGTCTAAATAGCCTTTTCAGGCTGAGAGAAGCACTTTGGTGACATTTGGCTGTAACTTGTTCCCAGTACATTCTGAGTGGCTGGCGACTGTGTGTTGTACCTAAAAGTGCCCAAATAGAATCCCAAATGCACTATACATGGGCCCAAATGCCTTCCTTATGAAAAATCGGACACTCATTTTCTTTGAAAAATGCATTGGTCAAAGTAGCCTTTTCAGGCTGAGAGAAGCACTTTGGTGACGTTTAACTGTAACTTGTTCCCAGTACAATCTAAGTGGCTGCTGACTGTGTGACTTGGCTAAAAGTGGCCAAATAGAAGGCAAATCCACAATACAAGAGCCCAAAGGCCTTCCTTATGACTAAACTGACACCCACTTTCTTAAAAATATCATGGGTCTAAATAGCCTTTTCAGGCTGAGAGAAGCACTTTGGTGACATTTGGCTGTAACTTGTTCCCAGTACATTCTGAGTGGCTGGCGACTGTGTGTTGTACCTAAAAGTGCCCAAATAGAATCCCAATGCACTATACATGGGCCCAAATGCCTTCCTTATGACAAAACTGACACTCATTTTCTTAAAAATATCATTGGTCAAAATAGCCTTTTCAGGCTGAGAGAAGCACTTTGGTGACGTTTAACTGTAACTTGTTCCCAGTACAGTCTAAGTGGCTGCTGACTGTGTGACTTGGCTAAAAGTGGCCAAATAGAAGGCAAATCCACAATACAAGAGCCCAAAGGCCTTCCTTATGACTAAACTGACACCCACTTTCTTAAAAATATCATGGGTCTAAATAGCCTTTTCAGGCTGAGAGAAGCACTTTGGTGACATTTGGCTGTAACTTGTTCCCAGTACATTCTGAGTGGCTGGCGACTGTGTGTTGTACCTAAAAATGCCCAAATAGAATCCCAATGCACTATACATGGGCCCAAATGCCTTCCTTATGAAAAATCGGACACTCATTTTCTTTGAAAAATGCATTGGTCAAAGTAGCCTTTTCAGGCTGAGAGAAGCACTTTGGTGACGTTTAACTGTAACTTGTTCCCAGTACAGTCTAAGTGGCTGCTGACTGTGTGACTTGGCTAAAAGTGGCCAAATAGAAGCCCAATCCACAATACATGAGCCCAAAGGCCTTCCTTATGACTAAACTGACACCCACTTTCTTAAAATATCATGGGTCTAAATAGCCTTTTCAGGCTGAGAGAAGCACTTTGGTGACATTTGGCTGTAACTTGTTCCCAGTACATTCTGAGTGGCTGGCGACTGTGTGTTGTACCTAAAAGTGCCCAAATAGAATCCCAATGCACTATACATGGGCCCAAATGCCTTCCTTATGACAAAACTGACACTCATTTTCTTAAAAATATCATTGGTCAAAATAGCCTTTTCAGGCTGAGAGAAGCACTTTGGTGACGTTTAACTGTAACTTGTTCCCAGTACAGTCTAAGTGGCTGCTGACTGTGTGACTTGGCTAAAAGTGGCCAAATAGAAGGCAAATCCACAATACAAGAGCCCAAAGGCCTTCCTTATGACTAAACTGACACCCACTTTCTTAAAAATATCATGGGTCTAAATAGCCTTTTCAGGCTGAGAGAAGCACTTTGGTGACATTTGGCTGTAACTTGTTCCCAGTACATTCTGAGTGGCTGGCGACTGTGTGTTGTACCTAAAAGTGCCCAAATAGAATCCCAATGCACTATACATGGGCCCAAATGCCTTCCTTATGAAAAATCGGACACTCATTTTCTTTGAAAAATGCATTGGTCAAAGTAGCCTTTTCAGGCTGAGAGAAGCACTTTGGTGACATTTAACTGTAACTTGTTCCCAGTACAGTCTAAGTGGCTGCTGACTGTGTGACTTGGTTAAAAGTGGCCAAATAGAAGCCCAATCCACAATACATGAGCCCAAAGGCCTTCCTTATGACTAAACTGACACCCACTTTCTTAAAAATATCATGGGTCTAAATAGCCTTTTCAGGCTGAGAGAAGCACTTTGGTGACATTTGGCTGTAACTTGTTCCCAGTACATTCTGAGTGGCTGGCGACTGTGTGTTGTACCTAAAAGTGCCCAAATAGAATCCCAATGCACTATACATGGGCCCAAATGCCTTCCTTATGACAAAACTGACACTCATTTTCTTAAAAATATCATTGGTCAAAATAGCCTTTTCAGGCTGAGAGAAGCACTTTGGTGACGTTTAACTGTAACTTGTTCCCAGTACAGTCTAAGTGGCTGCTGACTGTGTGACTTGGCTAAAAGTGGCCAAATAGAAGGCAAATCCACAATACAAGAGCCCAAAGGCCTTCCTTATGACTAAACTGACACCCACTTTCTTAAAAATATCATGGGTCTAAATAGCCTTTTCAGGCTGAGAGAAGCACTTTGGTGACATTTGGCTGTAACTTGTTCCCAGTACATTCTGAGTGGCTGGCGACTGTGTGTTGTACCTAAAAGTGCCCAAATAGAATCCCAATGCACTATACATGGGCCCAAATGCCTTCCTTATGACAAAACTGACACTCATTTTCTTAAAAATATCATTGGTCAAAATAGCCTTTTCAGGCTGAGAGAAGCACTTTGGTGACGTTTAACTGTAACTTCTTCCCAGTACAGTCTAAGTGGCTGCTGACTGTGTGACTTGGCTAAAAGTGGCCAAATAGAAGCCCAATCCACAATACATGAGCCCAAAGGCCTTCCTTATGACTAAACTGACACCCACTTTCTTAAAAATATCATGGGTCTAAATAGCCTTTTCAGGCTGAGAGAAGTACTTTGGTGACATTTGGCTGTAACTTGTTCCCAGTACATTCTGAGTGGCTGGCGACTGTGTGTTGTACCTAAAAGTGCCCAAATAGAATCCCAATGCACTATACATGGGCCCAAATGCCTTCCTTATGACAAAACTGACACTCATTTTCTTTAAAAAATCATTGGTCAAAATAGCCTTTTCAGGCTGAGAGAAGCACTTTGGTGACATTTAACTGTAACTTGTTCCCAGTACAGTCTAAGTGGCTGCTGACTGTGTGACTTGGTTAAAAGTGGCCAAATAGAAGCCCAATCCACAATACATGAGCCCAAAGGCCTTCCTTATGACTAAACTGACACCCACTTTCTTAAAAATATCATGGGTCTAAATAGCCTTTTCAGGCTGAGAGAAGCACTTTGGTGACATTTGGCTGTAACTTGTTCCCAGTACATTCTGAGTGGCTGGCGACTGTGTGTTGTACCTAAAAGTGCCCAAATAGAATCCCAATGCACTATACATGGGCCCAAATGCCTTCCTTATGACAAAACTGACACTCATTTTCTTAAAAAAATCATTGGTCAAAATAGCCTTTTCAGGCTGAGAGAAGCACTTTGGTGACATTTAACTGTAACTTGTTCCCAGTACAGTCTAAGTGGCTGCTGACTGTGTGACTTGGTTAAAAGTGGCCAAATAGAAGCCCAATCCACAATACATGAGCCCAAAGGCCTTCCTTATGACTAAACTGACACCCACTTTCTTAAAAATATCATGGGTCTAAATAGCCTTTTCAGGCTGAGAGAAGCACTTTGGTGACATTTGGCTGTAACTTGTTCCCAGTACATTCTGAGTGGCTGGCGACTGTGTGTTGTACCTAAAAGTGCCCAAATAGAATCCCAATGCACTGTACATGGGCCCAAATGCCTTCCTTATGAAAAATCGGACACTCATTTTCTTTGAAAAATGCATTGGTCAAAGTAGCCTTTTCAGGCTGAGAGAAGCACTTCGGTGACGTTTAACTGTAACTTGTTCCCAGTACAATCTAAGTGGCTGCTGACTGTGTGACTTGGCTAAAAGTGGCCAAATAGAAGGCAAATCCACAATACAAGAGCCCAAAGGCCTTCCTTATGACTAAACTGACACCCACTTTCTTAAAAATATCATGGGTCTAAATAGCCTTTTCAGGCTGAGAGAAGCACTTTGGTGACATTTGGCTGTAACTTGTTCCCAGTACATTCTGAGTGGCTGGCGACTGTGTGTTGTACCTAAAAGTGCCCAAATAGAATCCCAATGCACTATACATGGGCCCAAATGCCTTCCTTATGACAAAACTGACACTCATTTTCTTAAAAATATCATTGGTCAAAATAGCCTTTTCAGGCTGAGAGAAGCACTTTGGTGACGTTTAACTGTAACTTCTTCCCAGTACAGTCTAAGTGGCTGCTGACTGTGTGACTTGGCTAAAAGTGGCCAAATAGAAGGCAAATCCACAATACAAGAGCCCAAAGGCCTTCCTTATGACTAAACTGACACCCACTTTCTTAAAAATATCATGGGTCTAAATAGCCTTTTCAGGCTGAGAGAAGCACTTTGGTGACATTTGGCTGTAACTTGTTCCCAGTACATTCTGAGTGGCTGGCGACTGTGTGTTGTACCTAAAAGTGCCCAAATAGAATCCCAAATGCACTATACATGGGCCCAAATGCCTTCCTTATGAAAAATCGGACACTCATTTTCTTTGAAAATTGCATTGGTCAAAGTAGCCTTTTCAGGCTGAGAGAAGCACTTTGGTGACGTTTAACTGTAACTTGTTCCCAGTACAGTCTAAGTGGCTGCTGACTGTGTGACTTGGCTAAAAGTGGCCAAATAGAAGCCCAATCCACAATACAAGAGCCCAAAGGCCTTCCTTATGACTAAACTGACACCCACTATCTTAAAAATATCATGGGTCTAAATAGCCTTTTCAGGCTGAGAGAAGCACTTTGGTGACATTTGGCTGTAACTTGTTGCCAGTACATTCTGAGTGGCTGGCGACTGTGTGTTGTACCTAAAAGTGCCCAAATAGAATCCCAATGCACTATACATGGGCCCAAATGCCTTCCTTATGACAAAACTGACACTCATTTTCTTAAAAATATCATTGGTCAAAATAGCCTTTTCAGGCTGAGAGAAGCACTTTGGTGACGTTTAACTGTAACTTCTTCCCAGTACAGTCTAAGTGGCTGCTGACTGTGTGACTTGGCTAAAAGTGGCCAAATAGAAGCCCAATCCACAATACATGAGCCCAAAGGCCTTCCTTATGACTAAACTGACACCCACTTTCTTAAAAATATCATGGGTCTAAATAGCCTTTTCAGGCTGAGAGAAGTACTTTGGTGACATTTGGCTGTAACTTGTTCCCAGTACATTCTGAGTGGCTGGTGACTGTGTGTTGTACCTAAAAGTGCCCAAATAGAATCCCAATGCACTATACATGGGCCCAAATGCCTTCCTTATGACAAAACTGACACTCATTTTCTTTAAAAAATCATTGGTCAAAATAGCCTTTTCAGGCTGAGAGAAGCACTTTGGTGACATTTAACTGTAACTTGTTCCCAGTACAGTCTAAGTGGCTGCTGACTGTGTGACTTGGTTAAAAGTGGCCAAATAGAAGCCCAATCCACAATACATGAGCCCAAAGGCCTTCCTTATGACTAAACTGACACCCACTTTCTTAAAAATATCATGGGTCTAAATAGCCTTTTCAGGCTGAGAGAAGCACTTTGGTGACATTTGGCTGTAACTTGTTCCCAGTACATTCTGAGTGGCTGGCGACTGTGTGTTGTACCTAAAAGTGCCCAAATAGAATCCCAATGCACTATACATGGGCCCAAATGCCTTCCTTATGACAAAACTGACACTCATTTTCTTAAAAATATCATTGGTCAAAATAGCCTTTTCAGGCTGAGAGAAGCACTTTGGTGACATTTAACTGTAACTTGTTCCCAGTACAGTCTAAGTGGCTGCTGACTGTGTGACTTGGTTAAAAGTGGCCAAATAGAAGCCCAATCCACAATACATGAGCCCAAAGGCCTTCCTTATGACTAAACTGACACCCACTTTCTTAAAAATATCATGGGTCTAAATAGCCTTTTCAGGCTGAGAGAAGCACTTTGGTGACATTTGGCTGTAACTTGTTCCCAGTACATTCTGAGTGGCTGGCGACTGTGTGTTGTACCTAAAAGTGCCCAAATAGAATCCCAATGCACTATACATGGGCCCAAATGCCTTCCTTATGAAAAATCGGACACTCATTTTCTTTGAAAAATGCATTGGTCAAAGTAGCCTTTTCAGGCTGAGAGAAGCACTTTGGTGACGTTTAACTGTAACTTGTTCCCAGTACAATCTAAGTGGCTGCTGACTGTGTGACTTGGCTAAAAGTGGCCAAATAGAAGGCAAATCCACAAATCAAGAGCCCAAAGGCCTTCCTTATGACTAAACTGACACCCACTTTCTTAAAAATATCATGGGTCTAAATAGCCTTTTCAGGCTGAGAGAAGCACTTTGGTGACATTTGGCTGTAACTTGTTCCCAGTACATTCTGAGTGGCTGGCGACTGTGTGTTGTACCTAAAAGTGCCCAAATAGAATCCCAATGCACTATACATGGGCCCAAATGCCTTCCTTATGACAAAACTGACACTCATTTTCTTAAAAATATCATTGGTCAAAATAGCCTTTTCAGGCTGAGAGAAGCACTTTGGTGACGTTTAACTGTAACTTGTTCCCAGTACAGTCTAAGTGGCTGCTGACTGTGTGACTTGGCTAAAAGTGGCCAAATAGAAGGCAAATCCACAATACAAGAGCCCAAAGGCCTTCCTTATGACTAAACTGACACCCACTTTCTTAAAAATATAATGGGTCTAAATAGCCTTTTCAGGCTGAGAGAAGCACTTTGGTGACATTTGGCTGTAACTTGTTCCCAGTACATTCTGAGTGGCTGGCGACTGTGTGTTGTACCTAAAAGTGCCCAAATAGAATCCCAAATGCACTATACATGGGCCCAAATGCCTTCCTTATGAAAAATCGGACACTCATTTTCTTTGAAAAATGCATTGGTCAAAGTAGCCTTTTCAGGCTGAGAGAAGCACTTTGGTGACGTTTAACTGTAACTTGTTCCCAGTACAGTCTAAGTGGCTGCTGACTGTGTGACTTGGCTAAAAGTGGCCAAATAGAAGGCAAATCCACAATACAAGAGCCCAAAGGCCTTCCTTATGACTAAACTGACACCCACTTTCTTAAAAATATCATGGGTCTAAATAGCCTTTTCAGGCTGAGAGAAGCACTTTGGTGACATTTGGCTGTAACTTGTTCCCAGTACATTCTGAGTGGCTGGCGACTGTGTGTTGTACCTAAAAGTGCCCAAATAGAATCCCAATGCACTATACATGGGCCCAAATGCCTTCCTTATGAAAAATCGGACACTCATTTTCTTTGAAAAATGCATTGGTCAAAGTAGCCTTTTCAGGCTGAGAGAAGCACTTTGGTGACGTTTAACTGTAACTTGTTCCCAGTACAATCTAAGTGGCTGCTGACTGTGTGACTTGGCTAAAAGTGGCCAAATAGAAGGCAAATCCACAATACAAGAGCCCAAAGGCCTTCCTTATGACTAAACTGACACCCACTTTCTTAAAAATATCATGGGTCTAAATAGCCTTTTCAGGCTGAGAGAAGCACTTTGGTGACATTTGGCTGTAACTTGTTCCCAGTACATTCTGAGTGGCTGGCGACTGTGTGTTGTACCTAAAAGTGCCCAAATAGAATCCCAATGCACTATACATGGGTCCAAATGCCTTCCTTATGAAAAATCGGACACTCATTTTCTTTGAAAAATGCATTGGTCAAAGTAGCCTTTTCAGGCTGAGAGAAGCACTTTGGTGACGTTTAACTGTAACTTGTTCCCAGTACAATCTAAGTGGCTGCTGACTGTGTGACTTGGCTAAAAGTGGCCAAATAGAAGGCAAATCCACAATACAAGAGCCCAAATGCCTTCCTTATGACTAAACTGACACCCACTTTCTTAAAAATATCATGGGTCTAAATAGCCTTTTCAGGCTGAGAGAAGCACTTTGGTGACATTTGGCTGTAACTTGTTCCCAGTACATTCTGAGTGGCTGGCGACTGTGTGTTGTACCTAAAAGTGCCCAAATAGAATCCCAATGCACTATACATGGGCCCAAATGCCTTCCTTATGACAAAACTGACACTCATTTTCTTAAAAATATCATTGGTCAAAATAGCCTTTTCAGGCTGAGAGAAGCACTTTGGTGACGTTTAACTGTAACTTGTTCCCAGTACAGTCTAAGTGGCTGCTGACTGTGTGACTTGGCTAAAAGTGGCCAAATAGAAGGCAAATCCACAATACAAGAGCCCAAAGGCCTTCCTTATGACTAAACTGACACCCACTTTCTTAAAAATATCATGGGTCTAAATAGCCTTTTCAGGCTGAGAGAAGCACTTTGGTGACATTTGGCTGTAACTTGTTCCCAGTACATTCTGAGTGGCTGGCGACTGTGTGTTGTACCTAAAAATGCCCAAATAGAATCCCAATGCACTATACATGGGCCCAAATGCCTTCCTTATGAAAAATCGGACACTCATTTTCTTTGAAAAATGCATTGGTCAAAGTAGCCTTTTCAGGCTGAGAGAAGCACTTTGGTGACGTTTAACTGTAACTTGTTCCCAGTACAGTCTAAGTGGCTGCTGACTGTGTGACTTGGCTAAAAGTGGCCAAATAGAAGCCCAATCCACAATACATGAGCCCAAAGGCCTTCCTTATGACTAAACTGACACCCACTTTCTTAAAATATCATGGGTCTAAATAGCCTTTTCAGGCTGAGAGAAGCACTTTGGTGACATTTGGCTGTAACTTGTTCCCAGTACATTCTGAGTGGCTGGCGACTGTGTGTTGTACCTAAAAGTGCCCAAATAGAATCCCAATGCACTATACATGGGCCCAAATGCCTTCCTTATGACAAAACTGACACTCATTTTCTTAAAAATATCATTGGTCAAAATAGCCTTTTCAGGCTGAGAGAAGCACTTTGGTGACGTTTAACTGTAACTTGTTCCCAGTACAGTCTAAGTGGCTGCTGACTGTGTGACTTGGCTAAAAGTGGCCAAATAGAAGGCAAATCCACAATACAAGAGCCCAAAGGCCTTCCTTATGACTAAACTGACACCCACTTTCTTAAAAATATCATGGGTCTAAATAGCCTTTTCAGGCTGAGAGAAGCACTTTGGTGACATTTGGCTGTAACTTGTTCCCAGTACATTCTGAGTGGCTGGCGACTGTGTGTTGTACCTAAAAGTGCCCAAATAGAATCCCAATGCACTATACATGGGCCCAAATGCCTTCCTTATGAAAAATCGGACACTCATTTTCTTTGAAAAATGCATTGGTCAAAGTAGCCTTTTCAGGCTGAGAGAAGCACTTTGGTGACATTTAACTGTAACTTGTTCCCAGTACAGTCTAAGTGGCTGCTGACTGTGTGACTTGGTTAAAAGTGGCCAAATAGAAGCCCAATCCACAATACATGAGCCCAAAGGCCTTCCTTATGACTAAACTGACACCCACTTTCTTAAAAATATCATGGGTCTAAATAGCCTTTTCAGGCTGAGAGAAGCACTTTGGTGACATTTGGCTGTAACTTGTTCCCAGTACATTCTGAGTGGCTGGCGACTGTGTGTTGTACCTAAAAGTGCCCAAATAGAATCCCAATGCACTATACATGGGCCCAAATGCCTTCCTTATGACAAAACTGACACTCATTTTCTTAAAAATATCATTGGTCAAAATAGCCTTTTCAGGCTGAGAGAAGCACTTTGGTGACGTTTAACTGTAACTTCTTCCCAGTACAGTCTAAGTGGCTGCTGACTGTGTGACTTGGCTAAAAGTGGCCAAATAGAAGCCCAATCCACAATACATGAGCCCAAAGGCCTTCCTTATGACTAAACTGACACCCACTTTCTTAAAAATATCATGGGTCTAAATAGCCTTTTCAGGCTGAGAGAAGTACTTTGGTGACATTTGGCTGTAACTTGTTCCCAGTACATTCTGAGTGGCTGGCGACTGTGTGTTGTACCTAAAAGTGCCCAAATAGAATCCCAATGCACTATACATGGGCCCAAATGCCTTCCTTATGACAAAACTGACACTCATTTTCTTTAAAAAATCATTGGTCAAAATAGCCTTTTCAGGCTGAGAGAAGCACTTTGGTGACATTTAACTGTAACTTGTTCCCAGTACAGTCTAAGTGGCTGCTGACTGTGTGACTTGGTTAAAAGTGGCCAAATAGAAGCCCAATCCACAATACATGAGCCCAAAGGCCTTCCTTATGACTAAACTGACACCCACTTTCTTAAAAATATCATGGGTCTAAATAGCCTTTTCAGGCTGAGAGAAGCACTTTGGTGACATTTGGCTGTAACTTGTTCCCAGTACATTCTGAGTGGCTGGCGACTGTGTGTTGTACCTAAAAGTGCCCAAATAGAATCCCAATGCACTATACATGGGCCCAAATGCCTTCCTTATGACAAAACTGACACTCATTTTCTTAAAAATATCATTGGTCAAAATAGCCTTTTCAGGCTGAGAGAAGCACTTTGGTGACATTTAACTGTAACTTGTTCCCAGTACAGTCTAAGTGGCTGCTGACTGTGTGACTTGGTTAAAAGTGGCCAAATAGAAGCCCAATCCACAATACATGAGCCCAAAGGCCTTCCTTATGACTAAACTGACACCCACTTTCTTAAAAATATCATGGGTCTAAATAGCCTTTTCAGGCTGAGAGAAGCACTTTGGTGACATTTGGCTGTAACTTGTTCCCAGTACATTCTGAGTGGCTGGCGACTGTGTGTTGTACCTAAAAGTGCCCAAATAGAATCCCAATGCACTATACATGGGCCCAAATGCCTTCCTTATGAAAAATCGGACACTCATTTTCTTTGAAAAATGCATTGGTCAAAGTAGCCTTTTCAGGCTGAGAGAAGCACTTTGGTGACGTTTAACTGTAACTTGTTCCCAGTACAATCTAAGTGGCTGCTGACTGTGTGACTTGGCTAAAAGTGGCCAAATAGAAGGCAAATCCACAAATCAAGAGCCCAAAGGCCTTCCTTATGACTAAACTGACACCCACTTTCTTAAAAATATCATGGGTCTAAATAGCCTTTTCAGGCTGAGAGAAGCACTTTGGTGACATTTGGCTGTAACTTGTTCCCAGTACATTCTGAGTGGCTGGCGACTGTGTGTTGTACCTAAAAGTGCCCAAATAGAATCCCAATGCACTATACATGGGCCCAAATGCCTTCCTTATGACAAAACTGACACTCATTTTCTTAAAAATATCATTGGTCAAAATAGCCTTTTCAGGCTGAGAGAAGCACTTTGGTGACGTTTAACTGTAACTTGTTCCCAGTACAGTCTAAGTGGCTGCTGACTGTGTGACTTGGCTAAAAGTGGCCAAATAGAAGGCAAATCCACAATACAAGAGCCCAAAGGCCTTCCTTATGACTAAACTGACACCCACTTTCTTAAAAATATAATGGGTCTAAATAGCCTTTTCAGGCTGAGAGAAGCACTTTGGTGACATTTGGCTGTAACTTGTTCCCAGTACATTCTGAGTGGCTGGCGACTGTGTGTTGTACCTAAAAGTGCCCAAATAGAATCCCAAATGCACTATACATGGGCCCAAATGCCTTCCTTATGAAAAATCGGACACTCATTTTCTTTGAAAAATGCATTGGTCAAAGTAGCCTTTTCAGGCTGAGAGAAGCACTTTGGTGACGTTTAACTGTAACTTGTTCCCAGTACAGTCTAAGTGGCTGCTGACTGTGTGACTTGGCTAAAAGTGGCCAAATAGAAGGCAAATCCACAATACAAGAGCCCAAAGGCCTTCCTTATGACTAAACTGACACCCACTTTCTTAAAAATATCATGGGTCTAAATAGCCTTTTCAGGCTGAGAGAAGCACTTTGGTGACATTTGGCTGTAACTTGTTCCCAGTACATTCTGAGTGGCTGGCGACTGTGTGTTGTACCTAAAAGTGCCCAAATAGAATCCCAATGCACTATACATGGGCCCAAATGCCTTCCTTATGAAAAATCGGACACTCATTTTCTTTGAAAAATGCATTGGTCAAAGTAGCCTTTTCAGGCTGAGAGAAGCACTTTGGTGACGTTTAACTGTAACTTGTTCCCAGTACAATCTAAGTGGCTGCTGACTGTGTGACTTGGCTAAAAGTGGCCAAATAGAAGGCAAATCCACAATACAAGAGCCCAAAGGCCTTCCTTATGACTAAACTGACACCCACTTTCTTAAAAATATCATGGGTCTAAATAGCCTTTTCAGGCTGAGAGAAGCACTTTGGTGACATTTGGCTGTAACTTGTTCCCAGTACATTCTGAGTGGCTGGCGACTGTGTGTTGTACCTAAAAGTGCCCAAATAGAATCCCAATGCACTATACATGGGTCCAAATGCCTTCCTTATGAAAAATCGGACACTCATTTTCTTTGAAAAATGCATTGGTCAAAGTAGCCTTTTCAGGCTGAGAGAAGCACTTTGGTGACGTTTAACTGTAACTTGTTCCCAGTACAATCTAAGTGGCTGCTGACTGTGTGACTTGGCTAAAAGTGGCCAAATAGAAGGCAAATCCACAATACAAGAGCCCAAATGCCTTCCTTATGACTAAACTGACACCCACTTTCTTAAAAATATCATGGGTCTAAATAGCCTTTTCAGGCTGAGAGAAGCACTTTGGTGACATTTGGCTGTAACTTGTTCCCAGTACATTCTGAGTGGCTGGCGACTGTGTGTTGTACCTAAAAGTGCCCAAATAGAATCCCAATGCACTATACATGGGCCCAAATGCCTTCCTTATGACAAAACTGACACTCATTTTCTTAAAAATATCATTGGTCAAAATAGCCTTTTCAGGCTGAGAGAAGCACTTTGGTGACGTTTAACTGTAACTTGTTCCCAGTACAGTCTAAGTGGCTGCTGACTGTGTGACTTGGCTAAAAGTGGCCAAATAGAAGGCAAATCCACAATACAAGAGCCCAAAGGCCTTCCTTATGACTAAACTGACACCCACTTTCTTAAAAATATCATGGGTCTAAATAGCCTTTTCAGGCTGAGAGAAGCACTTTGGTGACATTTGGCTGTAACTTGTTCCCAGTACATTCTGAGTGGCTGGCGACTGTGTGTTGTACCTAAAAATGCCCAAATAGAATCCCAATGCACTATACATGGGCCCAAATGCCTTCCTTATGAAAAATCGGACACTCATTTTCTTTGAAAAATGCATTGGTCAAAGTAGCCTTTTCAGGCTGAGAGAAGCACTTTGGTGACGTTTAACTGTAACTTGTTCCCAGTACAGTCTAAGTGGCTGCTGACTGTGTGACTTGGCTAAAAGTGGCCAAATAGAAGCCCAATCCACAATACATGAGCCCAAAGGCCTTCCTTATGACTAAACTGACACCCACTTTCTTAAAATATCATGGGTCTAAATAGCCTTTTCAGGCTGAGAGAAGCACTTTGGTGACATTTGGCTGTAACTTGTTCCCAGTACATTCTGAGTGGCTGGCGACTGTGTGTTGTACCTAAAAGTGCCCAAATAGAATCCCAATGCACTATACATGGGCCCAAATGCCTTCCTTATGACAAAACTGACACTCATTTTCTTAAAAATATCATTGGTCAAAATAGCCTTTTCAGGCTGAGAGAAGCACTTTGGTGACGTTTAACTGTAACTTGTTCCCAGTACAGTCTAAGTGGCTGCTGACTGTGTGACTTGGCTAAAAGTGGCCAAATAGAAGGCAAATCCACAATACAAGAGCCCAAAGGCCTTCCTTATGACTAAACTGACACCCACTTTCTTAAAAATATCATGGGTCTAAATAGCCTTTTCAGGCTGAGAGAAGCACTTTGGTGACATTTGGCTGTAACTTGTTCCCAGTACATTCTGAGTGGCTGGCGACTGTGTGTTGTACCTAAAAGTGCCCAAATAGAATCCCAATGCACTATACATGGGCCCAAATGCCTTCCTTATGAAAAATCGGACACTCATTTTCTTTGAAAAATGCATTGGTCAAAGTAGCCTTTTCAGGCTGAGAGAAGCACTTTGGTGACATTTAACTGTAACTTGTTCCCAGTACAGTCTAAGTGGCTGCTGACTGTGTGACTTGGTTAAAAGTGGCCAAATAGAAGCCCAATCCACAATACATGAGCCCAAAGGCCTTCCTTATGACTAAACTGACACCCACTTTCTTAAAAATATCATGGGTCTAAATAGCCTTTTCAGGCTGAGAGAAGCACTTTGGTGACATTTGGCTGTAACTTGTTCCCAGTACATTCTGAGTGGCTGGCGACTGTGTGTTGTACCTAAAAGTGCCCAAATAGAATCCCAATGCACTATACATGGGCCCAAATGCCTTCCTTATGACAAAACTGACACTCATTTTCTTAAAAATATCATTGGTCAAAATAGCCTTTTCAGGCTGAGAGAAGCACTTTGGTGACGTTTAACTGTAACTTGTTCCCAGTACAGTCTAAGTGGCTGCTGACTGTGTGACTTGGCTAAAAGTGGCCAAATAGAAGGCAAATCCACAATACAAGAGCCCAAAGGCCTTCCTTATGACTAAACTGACACCCACTTTCTTAAAAATATCATGGGTCTAAATAGCCTTTTCAGGCTGAGAGAAGCACTTTGGTGACATTTGGCTGTAACTTGTTCCCAGTACATTCTGAGTGGCTGGCGACTGTGTGTTGTACCTAAAAGTGCCCAAATAGAATCCCAATGCACTATACATGGGCCCAAATGCCTTCCTTATGACAAAACTGACACTCATTTTCTTAAAAATATCATTGGTCAAAATAGCCTTTTCAGGCTGAGAGAAGCACTTTGGTGACATTTAACTGTAACTTGTTCCCAGTACAGTCTAAGTGGCTGCTGACTGTGTGACTTGGTTAAAAGTGGCCAAATAGAAGCCCAATCCACAATACATGAGCCCAAAGGCCTTCCTTATGACTAAACTGACACCCACTTTCTTAAAAATATCATGGGTCTAAATAGCCTTTTCAGGCTGAGAGAAGCACTTTGGTGACATTTGGCTGTAACTTGTTCCCAGTACATTCTGAGTGGCTGGCGACTGTGTGTTGTACCTAAAAGTGCCCAAATAGAATCCCAATGCACTATACATGGGCCCAAATGCCTTCCTTATGACAAAACTGACACTCATTTTCTTAAAAATATCATTGGTCAAAATAGCCTTTTCAGGCTGAGAGAAGCACTTTGGTGACATTTAACTGTAACTTGTTCCCAGTACAGTCTAAGTGGCTGCTGACTGTGTGACTTGGTTAAAAGTGGCCAAATAGAAGCCCAATCCACAATACATGAGCCCAAAGGCCTTCCTTATGACTAAACTGACACCCACTTTCTTAAAAATATCATGGGTCTAAATAGCCTTTTCAGGCTGAGAGAAGCACTTTGGTGACATTTGGCTGTAACTTGTTCCCAGTACATTCTGAGTGGCTGGCGACTGTGTGTTGTACCTAAAAGTGCCCAAATAGAATCCCAATGCACTATACATGGGCCCAAATGCCTTCCTTATGAAAAATCGGACACTCATTTTCTTTGAAAAATGCATTGGTCAAAGTAGCCTTTTCAGGCTGAGAGAAGCACTTCGGTGACGTTTAACTGTAACTTGTTCCCAGTACAATCTAAGTGGCTGCTGACTGTGTGACTTGGCTAAAAGTGGCCAAATAGAAGGCAAATCCACAATACAAGAGCCCAAAGGCCTTCCTTATGACTAAACTGACACCCACTTTCTTAAAAATATCATGGGTCTAAATAGCCTTTTCAGGCTGAGAGAAGCACTTTGGTGACATTTGGCTGTAACTTGTTCCCAGTACATTCTGAGTGGCTGGCGACTGTGTGTTGTACCTAAAAGTGCCCAAATAGAATCCCAATGCACTATACATGGGCCCAAATGCCTTCCTTATGACAAAACTGACACTCATTTTCTTAAAAATATCATTGGTCAAAATAGCCTTTTCAGGCTGAGAGAAGCACTTTGGTGACGTTTAACTGTAACTTCTTCCCAGTACAGTCTAAGTGGCTGCTGACTGTGTGACTTGGCTAAAAGTGGCCAAATAGAAGCCCAATCCACAATACATGAGCCCAAAGGCCTTCCTTATGACTAAACTGACACCCACTTTCTTAAAAATATCATGGGTCTAAATAGCCTTTTCAGGCTGAGAGAAGTACTTTGGTGACATTTGGCTGTAACTTGTTCCCAGTACATTCTGAGTGGCTGGCGACTGTGTGTTGTACCTAAAAGTGCCCAAATAGAATCCCAATGCACTATACATGGGCCCAAATGCCTTCCTTATGACAAAACTGACACTCATTTTCTTTAAAAAATCATTGGTCAAAATAGCCTTTTCAGGCTGAGAGAAGCACTTTGGTGACATTTAACTGTAACTTGTTCCCAGTACAGTCTAAGTGGCTGCTGACTGTGTGACTTGGTTAAAAGTGGCCAAATAGAAGCCCAATCCACAATACATGAGCCCAAAGGCCTTCCTTATGACTAAACTGACACCCACTTTCTTAAAAATATCATGGGTCTAAATAGCCTTTTCAGGCTGAGAGAAGCACTTTGGTGACATTTGGCTGTAACTTGTTCCCAGTACATTCTGAGTGGCTGGCGACTGTGTGTTGTACCTAAAAGTGCCCAAATAGAATCCCA
Organism: Gymnoscopelus microlampas; assembly: GCF_963454915.1. Classification (NCBI taxonomy): domain Eukaryota; kingdom Metazoa; phylum Chordata; class Actinopteri; order Myctophiformes; family Myctophidae; genus Gymnoscopelus; species Gymnoscopelus microlampas. The sequence continues at coordinate 227,095 of NC_139959.1, read as the reverse complement.
ATGCACTATACATGGGCCCAAATGCCTTCCTTATGACAAAACTGACACTCATTTTCTTAAAAATATCATTGGTCAAAATAGCCTTTTCAGGCTGAGAGAAGCACTTTGGTGACATTTAACTGTAACTTGTTCCCAGTACAGTCTAAGTGGCTGCTGACTGTGTGACTTGGTTAAAAGTGGCCAAATAGAAGCCCAATCCACAATACATGAGCCCAAAGGCCTTCCTTATGACTAAACTGACACCCACTTTCTTAAAAATATCATGGGTCTAAATAGCCTTTTCAGGCTGAGAGAAGCACTTTGGTGACATTTGGCTGTAACTTGTTCCCAGTACATTCTGAGTGGCTGGCGACTGTGTGTTGTACCTAAAAGTGCCCAAATAGAATCCCAATGCACTATACATGGGCCCAAATGCCTTCCTTATGAAAAATCGGACACTCATTTTCTTTGAAAAATGCATTGGTCAAAGTAGCCTTTTCAGGCTGAGAGAAGCACTTTGGTGACGTTTAACTGTAACTTGTTCCCAGTACAATCTAAGTGGCTGCTGACTGTGTGACTTGGCTAAAAGTGGCCAAATAGAAGGCAAATCCACAAATCAAGAGCCCAAAGGCCTTCCTTATGACTAAACTGACACCCACTTTCTTAAAAATATCATGGGTCTAAATAGCCTTTTCAGGCTGAGAGAAGCACTTTGGTGACATTTGGCTGTAACTTGTTCCCAGTACATTCTGAGTGGCTGGCGACTGTGTGTTGTACCTAAAAGTGCCCAAATAGAATCCCAATGCACTATACATGGGCCCAAATGCCTTCCTTATGACAAAACTGACACTCATTTTCTTAAAAATATCATTGGTCAAAATAGCCTTTTCAGGCTGAGAGAAGCACTTTGGTGACGTTTAACTGTAACTTGTTCCCAGTACAGTCTAAGTGGCTGCTGACTGTGTGACTTGGCTAAAAGTGGCCAAATAGAAGGCAAATCCACAATACAAGAGCCCAAAGGCCTTCCTTATGACTAAACTGACACCCACTTTCTTAAAAATATAATGGGTCTAAATAGCCTTTTCAGGCTGAGAGAAGCACTTTGGTGACATTTGGCTGTAACTTGTTCCCAGTACATTCTGAGTGGCTGGCGACTGTGTGTTGTACCTAAAAGTGCCCAAATAGAATCCCAAATGCACTATACATGGGCCCAAATGCCTTCCTTATGAAAAATCGGACACTCATTTTCTTTGAAAAATGCATTGGTCAAAGTAGCCTTTTCAGGCTGAGAGAAGCACTTTGGTGACGTTTAACTGTAACTTGTTCCCAGTACAGTCTAAGTGGCTGCTGACTGTGTGACTTGGCTAAAAGTGGCCAAATAGAAGGCAAATCCACAATACAAGAGCCCAAAGGCCTTCCTTATGACTAAACTGACACCCACTTTCTTAAAAATATCATGGGTCTAAATAGCCTTTTCAGGCTGAGAGAAGCACTTTGGTGACATTTGGCTGTAACTTGTTCCCAGTACATTCTGAGTGGCTGGCGACTGTGTGTTGTACCTAAAAGTGCCCAAATAGAATCCCAATGCACTATACATGGGCCCAAATGCCTTCCTTATGAAAAATCGGACACTCATTTTCTTTGAAAAATGCATTGGTCAAAGTAGCCTTTTCAGGCTGAGAGAAGCACTTTGGTGACGTTTAACTGTAACTTGTTCCCAGTACAATCTAAGTGGCTGCTGACTGTGTGACTTGGCTAAAAGTGGCCAAATAGAAGGCAAATCCACAATACAAGAGCCCAAAGGCCTTCCTTATGACTAAACTGACACCCACTTTCTTAAAAATATCATGGGTCTAAATAGCCTTTTCAGGCTGAGAGAAGCACTTTGGTGACATTTGGCTGTAACTTGTTCCCAGTACATTCTGAGTGGCTGGCGACTGTGTGTTGTACCTAAAAGTGCCCAAATAGAATCCCAATGCACTATACATGGGTCCAAATGCCTTCCTTATGAAAAATCGGACACTCATTTTCTTTGAAAAATGCATTGGTCATAGTAGCCTTTTCAGGCTGAGAGAAGCACTTTGGTGACGTTTAACTGTAACTTGTTCCCAGTACAATCTAAGTGGCTGCTGACTGTGTGACTTGGCTAAAAGTGGCCAAATAGAAGGCAAATCCACAATACAAGAGCCCAAATGCCTTCCTTATGACTAAACTGACACCCACTTTCTTAAAAATATCATGGGTCTAAATAGCCTTTTCAGGCTGAGAGAAGCACTTTGGTGACATTTGGCTGTAACTTGTTCCCAGTACATTCTGAGTGGCTGGCGACTGTGTGTTGTACCTAAAAGTGCCCAAATAGAATCCCAATGCACTATACATGGGCCCAAATGCCTTCCTTATGACAAAACTGACACTCATTTTCTTAAAAATATCATTGGTCAAAATAGCCTTTTCAGGCTGAGAGAAGCACTTTGGTGACGTTTAACTGTAACTTGTTCCCAGTACAGTCTAAGTGGCTGCTGACTGTGTGACTTGGCTAAAAGTGGCCAAATAGAAGGCAAATCCACAATACAAGAGCCCAAAGGCCTTCCTTATGACTAAACTGACACCCACTTTCTTAAAAATATCATGGGTCTAAATAGCCTTTTCAGGCTGAGAGAAGCACTTTGGTGACATTTGGCTGTAACTTGTTCCCAGTACATTCTGAGTGGCTGGCGACTGTGTGTTGTACCTAAAAATGCCCAAATAGAATCCCAATGCACTATACATGGGCCCAAATGCCTTCCTTATGAAAAATCGGACACTCATTTTCTTTGAAAAATGCATTGGTCAAAGTAGCCTTTTCAGGCTGAGAGAAGCACTTTGGTGACGTTTAACTGTAACTTGTTCCCAGTACAGTCTAAGTGGCTGCTGACTGTGTGACTTGGCTAAAAGTGGCCAAATAGAAGCCCAATCCACAATACATGAGCCCAAAGGCCTTCCTTATGACTAAACTGACACCCACTTTCTTAAAATATCATGGGTCTAAATAGCCTTTTCAGGCTGAGAGAAGCACTTTGGTGACATTTGGCTGTAACTTGTTCCCAGTACATTCTGAGTGGCTGGCGACTGTGTGTTGTACCTAAAAGTGCCCAAATAGAATCCCAATGCACTATACATGGGCCCAAATGCCTTCCTTATGACAAAACTGACACTCATTTTCTTAAAAATATCATTGGTCAAAATAGCCTTTTCAGGCTGAGAGAAGCACTTTGGTGACGTTTAACTGTAACTTGTTCCCAGTACAGTCTAAGTGGCTGCTGACTGTGTGACTTGGCTAAAAGTGGCCAAATAGAAGGCAAATCCACAATACAAGAGCCCAAAGGCCTTCCTTATGACTAAACTGACACCCACTTTCTTAAAAATATCATGGGTCTAAATAGCCTTTTCAGGCTGAGAGAAGCACTTTGGTGACATTTGGCTGTAACTTGTTCCCAGTACATTCTGAGTGGCTGGCGACTGTGTGTTGTACCTAAAAGTGCCCAAATAGAATCCCAATGCACTATACATGGGCCCAAATGCCTTCCTTATGAAAAATCGGACACTCATTTTCTTTGAAAAATGCATTGGTCAAAGTAGCCTTTTCAGGCTGAGAGAAGCACTTTGGTGACATTTAACTGTAACTTGTTCCCAGTACAGTCTAAGTGGCTGCTGACTGTGTGACTTGGTTAAAAGTGGCCAAATAGAAGCCCAATCCACAATACATGAGCCCAAAGGCCTTCCTTATGACTAAACTGACACCCACTTTCTTAAAAATATCATGGGTCTAAATAGCCTTTTCAGGCTGAGAGAAGCACTTTGGTGACATTTGGCTGTAACTTGTTCCCAGTACATTCTGAGTGGCTGGCGACTGTGTGTTGTACCTAAAAGTGCCCAAATAGAATCCCAATGCACTATACATGGGCCCAAATGCCTTCCTTATGACAAAACTGACACTCATTTTCTTAAAAATATCATTGGTCAAAATAGCCTTTTCAGGCTGAGAGAAGCACTTTGGTGACGTTTAACTGTAACTTGTTCCCAGTACAGTCTAAGTGGCTGCTGACTGTGTGACTTGGCTAAAAGTGGCCAAATAGAAGGCAAATCCACAATACAAGAGCCCAAAGGCCTTCCTTATGACTAAACTGACACCCACTTTCTTAAAAATATCATGGGTCTAAATAGCCTTTTCAGGCTGAGAGAAGCACTTTGGTGACATTTGGCTGTAACTTGTTCCCAGTACATTCTGAGTGGCTGGCGACTGTGTGTTGTACCTAAAAGTGCCCAAATAGAATCCCAATGCACTATACATGGGCCCAAATGCCTTCCTTATGACAAAACTGACACTCATTTTCTTAAAAATATCATTGGTCAAAATAGCCTTTTCAGGCTGAGAGAAGCACTTTGGTGACATTTAACTGTAACTTGTTCCCAGTACAGTCTAAGTGGCTGCTGACTGTGTGACTTGGTTAAAAGTGGCCAAATAGAAGCCCAATCCACAATACATGAGCCCAAAGGCCTTCCTTATGACTAAACTGACACCCACTTTCTTAAAAATATCATGGGTCTAAATAGCCTTTTCAGGCTGAGAGAAGCACTTTGGTGACATTTGGCTGTAACTTGTTCCCAGTACATTCTGAGTGGCTGGCGACTGTGTGTTGTACCTAAAAGTGCCCAAATAGAATCCCAATGCACTATACATGGGCCCAAATGCCTTCCTTATGACAAAACTGACACTCATTTTCTTAAAAATATCATTGGTCAAAATAGCCTTTTCAGGCTGAGAGAAGCACTTTGGTGACATTTAACTGTAACTTGTTCCCAGTACAGTCTAAGTGGCTGCTGACTGTGTGACTTGGTTAAAAGTGGCCAAATAGAAGCCCAATCCACAATACATGAGCCCAAAGGCCTTCCTTATGACTAAACTGACACCCACTTTCTTAAAAATATCATGGGTCTAAATAGCCTTTTCAGGCTGAGAGAAGCACTTTGGTGACATTTGGCTGTAACTTGTTCCCAGTACATTCTGAGTGGCTGGCGACTGTGTGTTGTACCTAAAAGTGCCCAAATAGAATCCCAATGCACTATACATGGGCCCAAATGCCTTCCTTATGAAAAATCGGACACTCATTTTCTTTGAAAAATGCATTGGTCAAAGTAGCCTTTTCAGGCTGAGAGAAGCACTTCGGTGACGTTTAACTGTAACTTGTTCCCAGTACAATCTAAGTGGCTGCTGACTGTGTGACTTGGCTAAAAGTGGCCAAATAGAAGGCAAATCCACAATACAAGAGCCCAAAGGCCTTCCTTATGACTAAACTGACACCCACTTTCTTAAAAATATCATGGGTCTAAATAGCCTTTTCAGGCTGAGAGAAGCACTTTGGTGACATTTGGCTGTAACTTGTTCCCAGTACATTCTGAGTGGCTGGCGACTGTGTGTTGTACCTAAAAGTGCCCAAATAGAATCCCAATGCACTATACATGGGCCCAAATGCCTTCCTTATGACAAAACTGACACTCATTTTCTTAAAAATATCATTGGTCAAAATAGCCTTTTCAGGCTGAGAGAAGCACTTTGGTGACGTTTAACTGTAACTTGTTCCCAGTACAGTCTAAGTGGCTGCTGACTGTGTGACTTGGCTAAAAGTGGCCAAATAGAAGGCAAATCCACAATACAAGAGCCCAAAGGCCTTCCTTATGACTAAACTGACACCCACTTTCTTAAAAATATAATGGGTCTAAATAGCCTTTTCAGGCTGAGAGAAGCACTTTGGTGACATTTGGCTGTAACTTGTTCCCAGTACATTCTGAGTGGCTGGCGACTGTGTGTTGTACCTAAAAGTGCCCAAATAGAATCCCAAATGCACTATACATGGGCCCAAATGCCTTCCTTATGAAAAATCGGACACTCATTTTCTTTGAAAAATGCATTGGTCAAAGTAGCCTTTTCAGGCTGAGAGAAGCACTTTGGTGACGTTTAACTGTAACTTGTTCCCAGTACAGTCTAAGTGGCTGCTGACTGTGTGACTTGGCTAAAAGTGGCCAAATAGAAGGCAAATCCACAATACAAGAGCCCAAAGGCCTTCCTTATGACTAAACTGACACCCACTTTCTTAAAAATATCATGGGTCTAAATAGCCTTTTCAGGCTGAGAGAAGCACTTTGGTGACATTTGGCTGTAACTTGTTCCCAGTACATTCTGAGTGGCTGGCGACTGTGTGTTGTACCTAAAAGTGCCCAAATAGAATCCCAATGCACTATACATGGGCCCAAATGCCTTCCTTATGAAAAATCGGACACTCATTTTCTTTGAAAAATGCATTGGTCAAAGTAGCCTTTTCAGGCTGAGAGAAGCACTTTGGTGACGTTTAACTGTAACTTGTTCCCAGTACAATCTAAGTGGCTGCTGACTGTGTGACTTGGCTAAAAGTGGCCAAATAGAAGGCAAATCCACAATACAAGAGCCCAAAGGCCTTCCTTATGACTAAACTGACACCCACTTTCTTAAAAATATCATGGGTCTAAATAGCCTTTTCAGGCTGAGAGAAGCACTTTGGTGACATTTGGCTGTAACTTGTTCCCAGTACATTCTGAGTGGCTGGCGACTGTGTGTTGTACCTAAAAGTGCCCAAATAGAATCCCAATGCACTATACATGGGTCCAAATGCCTTCCTTATGAAAAATCGGACACTCATTTTCTTTGAAAAATGCATTGGTCATAGTAGCCTTTTCAGGCTGAGAGAAGCACTTTGGTGACGTTTAACTGTAACTTGTTCCCAGTACAATCTAAGTGGCTGCTGACTGTGTGACTTGGCTAAAAGTGGCCAAATAGAAGGCAAATCCACAATACAAGAGCCCAAATGCCTTCCTTATGACTAAACTGACACCCACTTTCTTAAAAATATCATGGGTCTAAATAGCCTTTTCAGGCTGAGAGAAGCACTTTGGTGACATTTGGCTGTAACTTGTTCCCAGTACATTCTGAGTGGCTGGCGACTGTGTGTTGTACCTAAAAGTGCCCAAATAGAATCCCAATGCACTATACATGGGCCCAAATGCCTTCCTTATGACAAAACTGACACTCATTTTCTTAAAAATATCATTGGTCAAAATAGCCTTTTCAGGCTGAGAGAAGCACTTTGGTGACGTTTAACTGTAACTTGTTCCCAGTACAGTCTAAGTGGCTGCTGACTGTGTGACTTGGCTAAAAGTGGCCAAATAGAAGGCAAATCCACAATACAAGAGCCCAAAGGCCTTCCTTATGACTAAACTGACACCCACTTTCTTAAAAATATCATGGGTCTAAATAGCCTTTTCAGGCTGAGAGAAGCACTTTGGTGACATTTGGCTGTAACTTGTTCCCAGTACATTCTGAGTGGCTGGCGACTGTGTGTTGTACCTAAAAATGCCCAAATAGAATCCCAATGCACTATACATGGGCCCAAATGCCTTCCTTATGAAAAATCGGACACTCATTTTCTTTGAAAAATGCATTGGTCAAAGTAGCCTTTTCAGGCTGAGAGAAGCACTTTGGTGACGTTTAACTGTAACTTGTTCCCAGTACAGTCTAAGTGGCTGCTGACTGTGTGACTTGGCTAAAAGTGGCCAAATAGAAGCCCAATCCACAATACATGAGCCCAAAGGCCTTCCTTATGACTAAACTGACACCCACTTTCTTAAAATATCATGGGTCTAAATAGCCTTTTCAGGCTGAGAGAAGCACTTTGGTGACATTTGGCTGTAACTTGTTCCCAGTACATTCTGAGTGGCTGGCGACTGTGTGTTGTACCTAAAAGTGCCCAAATAGAATCCCAATGCACTATACATGGGCCCAAATGCCTTCCTTATGACAAAACTGACACTCATTTTCTTAAAAATATCATTGGTCAAAATAGCCTTTTCAGGCTGAGAGAAGCACTTTGGTGACGTTTAACTGTAACTTGTTCCCAGTACAGTCTAAGTGGCTGCTGACTGTGTGACTTGGCTAAAAGTGGCCAAATAGAAGGCAAATCCACAATACAAGAGCCCAAAGGCCTTCCTTATGACTAAACTGACACCCACTTTCTTAAAAATATCATGGGTCTAAATAGCCTTTTCAGGCTGAGAGAAGCACTTTGGTGACATTTGGCTGTAACTTGTTCCCAGTACATTCTGAGTGGCTGGCGACTGTGTGTTGTACCTAAAAGTGCCCAAATAGAATCCCAATGCACTATACATGGGCCCAAATGCCTTCCTTATGAAAAATCGGACACTCATTTTCTTTGAAAAATGCATTGGTCAAAGTAGCCTTTTCAGGCTGAGAGAAGCACTTTGGTGACATTTAACTGTAACTTGTTCCCAGTACAGTCTAAGTGGCTGCTGACTGTGTGACTTGGTTAAAAGTGGCCAAATAGAAGCCCAATCCACAATACATGAGCCCAAAGGCCTTCCTTATGACTAAACTGACACCCACTTTCTTAAAAATATCATGGGTCTAAATAGCCTTTTCAGGCTGAGAGAAGCACTTTGGTGACATTTGGCTGTAACTTGTTCCCAGTACATTCTGAGTGGCTGGCGACTGTGTGTTGTACCTAAAAGTGCCCAAATAGAATCCCAATGCACTATACATGGGCCCAAATGCCTTCCTTATGACAAAACTGACACTCATTTTCTTAAAAATATCATTGGTCAAAATAGCCTTTTCAGGCTGAGAGAAGCACTTTGGTGACGTTTAACTGTAACTTGTTCCCAGTACAGTCTAAGTGGCTGCTGACTGTGTGACTTGGCTAAAAGTGGCCAAATAGAAGGCAAATCCACAATACAAGAGCCCAAAGGCCTTCCTTATGACTAAACTGACACCCACTTTCTTAAAAATATCATGGGTCTAAATAGCCTTTTCAGGCTGAGAGAAGCACTTTGGTGACATTTGGCTGTAACTTGTTCCCAGTACATTCTGAGTGGCTGGCGACTGTGTGTTGTACCTAAAAGTGCCCAAATAGAATCCCAATGCACTATACATGGGCCCAAATGCCTTCCTTATGACAAAACTGACACTCATTTTCTTAAAAATATCATTGGTCAAAATAGCCTTTTCAGGCTGAGAGAAGCACTTTGGTGACATTTAACTGTAACTTGTTCCCAGTACAGTCTAAGTGGCTGCTGACTGTGTGACTTGGTTAAAAGTGGCCAAATAGAAGCCCAATCCACAATACATGAGCCCAAAGGCCTTCCTTATGACTAAACTGACACCCACTTTCTTAAAAATATCATGGGTCTAAATAGCCTTTTCAGGCTGAGAGAAGCACTTTGGTGACATTTGGCTGTAACTTGTTCCCAGTACATTCTGAGTGGCTGGCGACTGTGTGTTGTACCTAAAAGTGCCCAAATAGAATCCCAATGCACTATACATGGGCCCAAATGCCTTCCTTATGACAAAACTGACACTCATTTTCTTAAAAATATCATTGGTCAAAATAGCCTTTTCAGGCTGAGAGAAGCACTTTGGTGACATTTAACTGTAACTTGTTCCCAGTACAGTCTAAGTGGCTGCTGACTGTGTGACTTGGTTAAAAGTGGCCAAATAGAAGCCCAATCCACAATACATGAGCCCAAAGGCCTTCCTTATGACTAAACTGACACCCACTTTCTTAAAAATATCATGGGTCTAAATAGCCTTTTCAGGCTGAGAGAAGCACTTTGGTGACATTTGGCTGTAACTTGTTCCCAGTACATTCTGAGTGGCTGGCGACTGTGTGTTGTACCTAAAAGTGCCCAAATAGAATCCCAATGCACTATACATGGGCCCAAATGCCTTCCTTATGAAAAATCGGACACTCATTTTCTTTGAAAAATGCATTGGTCAAAGTAGCCTTTTCAGGCTGAGAGAAGCACTTCGGTGACGTTTAACTGTAACTTGTTCCCAGTACAATCTAAGTGGCTGCTGACTGTGTGACTTGGCTAAAAGTGGCCAAATAGAAGGCAAATCCACAATACAAGAGCCCAAAGGCCTTCCTTATGACTAAACTGACACCCACTTTCTTAAAAATATCATGGGTCTAAATAGCCTTTTCAGGCTGAGAGAAGCACTTTGGTGACATTTGGCTGTAACTTGTTCCCAGTACATTCTGAGTGGCTGGCGACTGTGTGTTGTACCTAAAAGTGCCCAAATAGAATCCCAATGCACTATACATGGGCCCAAATGCCTTCCTTATGACAAAACTGACACTCATTTTCTTAAAAATATCATTGGTCAAAATAGCCTTTTCAGGCTGAGAGAAGCACTTTGGTGACGTTTAACTGTAACTTCTTCCCAGTACAGTCTAAGTGGCTGCTGACTGTGTGACTTGGCTAAAAGTGGCCAAATAGAAGCCCAATCCACAATACATGAGCCCAAAGGCCTTCCTTATGACTAAACTGACACCCACTTTCTTAAAAATATCATGGGTCTAAATAGCCTTTTCAGGCTGAGAGAAGTACTTTGGTGACATTTGGCTGTAACTTGTTCCCAGTACATTCTGAGTGGCTGGTGACTGTGTGTTGTACCTAAAAGTGCCCAAATAGAATCCCAATGCACTATACATGGGCCCAAATGCCTTCCTTATGACAAAACTGACACTCATTTTCTTAAAAATATCATTGGTCAAAATAGCCTTTTCAGGCTGAGAGAAGCACTTTGGTGACATTTAACTGTAACTTGTTCCCAGTACAGTCTAAGTGGCTGCTGACTGTGTGACTTGGTTAAAAGTGGCCAAATAGAAGCCCAATCCACAATACATGAGCCCAAAGGCCTTCCTTATGACTAAACTGACACCCACTTTCTTAAAAATATCATGGGTCTAAATAGCCTTTTCAGGCTGAGAGAAGCACTTTGGTGACATTTGGCTGTAACTTGTTCCCAGTACATTCTGAGTGGCTGGCGACTGTGTGTTGTACCTAAAAGTGCCCAAATAGAATCCCAATGCACTATACATGGGCCCAAATGCCTTCCTTATGAAAAATCGGACACTCATTTTCTTTGAAAAATGCATTGGTCAAAGTAGCCTTTTCAGGCTGAGAGAAGCACTTCGGTGACGTTTAACTGTAACTTGTTCCCAGTACAATCTAAGTGGCTGCTGACTGTGTGACTTGGCTAAAAGTGGCCAAATAGAAGGCAAATCCACAATACAAGAGCCCAAAGGCCTTCCTTATGACTAAACTGACACCCACTTTCTTAAAAATATCATGGGTCTAAATAGCCTTTTCAGGCTGAGAGAAGCACTTTGGTGACATTTGGCTGTAACTTGTTCCCAGTACATTCTGAGTGGCTGGCGACTGTGTGTTGTACCTAAAAGTGCCCAAATAGAATCCCAATGCACTATACATGGGCCCAAATGCCTTCCTTATGACAAAACTGACACTCATTTTCTTAAAAATATCATTGGTCAAAATAGCCTTTTCAGGCTGAGAGAAGCACTTTGGTGACGTTTAACTGTAACTTCTTCCCAGTACAGTCTAAGTGGCTGCTGACTGTGTGACTTGGCTAAAAGTGGCCAAATAGAAGCCCAATCCACAATACATGAGCCCAAAGGCCTTCCTTATGACTAAACTGACACCCACTTTCTTAAAAATATCATGGGTCTAAATAGCCTTTTCAGGCTGAGAGAAGTACTTTGGTGACATTTGGCTGTAACTTGTTCCCAGTACATTCTGAGTGGCTGGTGACTGTGTGTTGTACCTAAAAGTGCCCAAATAGAATCCCAATGCACTATACATGGGCCCAAATGCCTTCCTTATGACAAAACTGACACTCATTTTCTTTAAAAAATCATTGGTCAAAATAGCCTTTTCAGGCTGAGAGAAGCACTTTGGTGACATTTAACTGTAACTTGTTTCCAGTACAGTCTAAGTGGCTGCTGACTGTGTGACTTGGTTAAAAGTGGCCAAATAGAAGCCCAATCCACAATACATGAGCCCAAAGGCCTTCCTTATGACTAAACTGACACCCACTTTCTTAAAAATATCATGGGTCTAAATAGCCTTTTCAGGCTGAGAGAAGCACTTTGGTGACATTTGGCTGTAACTTGTTCCCAGTACATTCTGAGTGGCTGGCGACTGTGTGTTGTACCTAAAAGTGCCCAAATAGAATCCCAATGCACTATACATGGGCCCAAATGCCTTCCTTATGACAAAACTGACACTCATTTTCTTAAAAATATCATTGGTCAAAATAGCCTTTTCAGGCTGAGAGAAGCACTTTGGTGACGTTTAACTGTAACTTGTTCCCAGTACAGTCTAAGTGGCTGCTGACTGTGTGACTTGGCTAAAAGTGGCCAAATAGAAGGCAAATCCACAATACAAGAGCCCAAAGGCCTTCCTTATGACTAAACTGACACCCACTTTCTTAAAAATATCATGGGTCTAAATAGCCTTTTCAGGCTGAGAGAAGCACTTTGGTGACATTTGGCTGTAACTTGTTCCCAGTACATTCTGAGTGGCTGGCGACTGTGTGTTGTACCTAAAAGTGCCCAAATAGAATCCCAATGCACTATACATGGGCCCAAATGCCTTCCTTATGAAAAATCGGACACTCATTTTCTTTGAAAAATGCATTGGTCAAAGTAGCCTTTTCAGGCTGAGAGAAGCACTTCGGTGACGTTTAACTGTAACTTGTTCCCAGTACAATCTAAGTGGCTGCTGACTGTGTGACTTGGCTAAAAGTGGCCAAATAGAAGGCAAATCCACAATACAAGAGCCCAAAGGCCTTCCTTATGACTAAACTGACACCCACTTTCTTAAAAATATCATGGGTCTAAATAGCCTTTTCAGGCTGAGAGAAGCACTTTGGTGACATTTGGCTGTAACTTGTTCCCAGTACATTCTGAGTGGCTGGCGACTGTGTGTTGTACCTAAAAGTGCCCAAATAGAATCCCAATGCACTATACATGGGCCCAAATGCCTTCCTTATGACAAAACTGACACTCATTTTCTTAAAAATATCATTGGTCAAAATAGCCTTTTCAGGCTGAGAGAAGCACTTTGGTGACGTTTAACTGTAACTTCTTCCCAGTACAGTCTAAGTGGCTGCTGACTGTGTGACTTGGCTAAAAGTGGCCAAATAGAAGCCCAATCCACAATACATGAGCCCAAAGGCCTTCCTTATGACTAAACTGACACCCACTTTCTTAAAAATATCATGGGTCTAAATAGCCTTTTCAGGCTGAGAGAAGTACTTTGGTGACATTTGGCTGTAACTTGTTCCCAGTACATTCTGAGTGGCTGGTGACTGTGTGTTGTACCTAAAAGTGCCCAAATAGAATCCCAATGCACTATACATGGGCCCAAATGCCTTCCTTATGACAAAACTGACACTCATTTTCTTTAAAAAATCATTGGTCAAAATAGCCTTTTCAGGCTGAGAGAAGCACTTTGGTGACATTTAACTGTAACTTGTTTCCAGTACAGTCTAAGTGGCTGCTGACTGTGTGACTTGGTTAAAAGTGGCCAAATAGAAGCCCAATCCACAATACATGAGCCCAAAGGCCTTCCTTATGACTAAACTGACACCCACTTTCTTAAAAATATCATGGGTCTAAATAGCCTTTTCAGGCTGAGAGAAGCACTTTGGTGACATTTGGCTGTAACTTGTTCCCAGTACATTCTGAGTGGCTGGCGACTGTGTGTTGTACCTAAAAGTGCCCAAATAGAATCCCAATGCACTATACATGGGCCCAAATGCCTTCCTTATGACAAAACTGACACTCATTTTCTTAAAAATATCATTGGTCAAAATAGCCTTTTCAGGCTGAGAGAAGCACTTTGGTGACGTTTAACTGTAACTTGTTCCCAGTACAGTCTAAGTGGCTGCTGACTGTGTGACTTGGCTAAAAGTGGCCAAATAGAAGGCAAATCCACAATACAAGAGCCCAAAGGCCTTCCTTATGACTAAACTGACACCCACTTTCTTAAAAATATCATGGGTCTAAATAGCCTTTTCAGGCTGAGAGAAGCACTTTGGTGACATTTGGCTGTAACTTGTTCCCAGTACATTCTGAGTGGCTGGCGACTGTGTGTTGTACCTAAAAGTGCCCAAATAGAATCCCAATGCACTATACATGGGCCCAAATGCCTTCCTTATGACAAAACTGACACTCATTTTCTTAAAAATATCATTGGTCAAAATAGCCTTTTCAGGCTGAGAGAAGCACTTTGGTGACGTTTAACTGTAACTTCTTCCCAGTACAGTCTAAGTGGCTGCTGACTGTGTGACTTGGCTAAAAGTGGCCAAATAGAAGCCCAATCCACAATACATGAGCCCAAAGGCCTTCCTTATGACTAAACTGACACCCACTTTCTTAAAAATATCATGGGTCTAAATAGCCTTTTCAGGCTGAGAGAAGTACTTTGGTGACATTTGGCTGTAACTTGTTCCCAGTACATTCTGAGTGGCTGGCGACTGTGTGTTGTACCTAAAAGTGCCCAAATAGAATCCCAATGCACTATACATGGGCCCAAATGCCTTCCTTATGACAAAACTGACACTCATTTTCTTTAAAAAATCATTGGTCAAAATAGCCTTTTCAGGCTGAGAGAAGCACTTTGGTGACATTTAACTGTAACTTGTTCCCAGTACAGTCTAAGTGGCTGCTGACTGTGTGACTTGGTTAAAAGTGGCCAAATAGAAGCCCAATCCACAATACATGAGCCCAAAGGCCTTCCTTATGACTAAACTGACACCCACTTTCTTAAAAATATCATGGGTCTAAATAGCCTTTTCAGGCTGAGAGAAGCACTTTGGTGACATTTGGCTGTAACTTGTTCCCAGTACATTCTGAGTGGCTGGCGACTGTGTGTTGTACCTAAAAGTGCCCAAATAGAATCCCAATGCACTATACATGGGCCCAAATGCCTTCCTTATGACAAAACTGACACTCATTTTCTTAAAAAAATCATTGGTCAAAATAGCCTTTTCAGGCTGAGAGAAGCACTTTGGTGACATTTAACTGTAACTTGTTCCCAGTACAGTCTAAGTGGCTGCTGACTGTGTGACTTGGTTAAAAGTGGCCAAATAGAAGCCCAATCCACAATACATGAGCCCAAAGGCCTTCCTTATGACTAAACTGACACCCACTTTCTTAAAAATATCATGGGTCTAAATAGCCTTTTCAGGCTGAGAGAAGCACTTTGGTGACATTTGGCTGTAACTTGTTCCCAGTACATTCTGAGTGGCTGGCGACTGTGTGTTGTACCTAAAAGTGCCCAAATAGAATCCCAATGCACTATACATGGGCCCAAATGCCTTCCTTATGAAAAATCGGACACTCATTTTCTTTGAAAAATGCATTGGTCAAAGTAGCCTTTTCAGGCTGAGAGAAGCACTTCGGTGACGTTTAACTGTAACTTGTTCCCAGTACAATCTAAGTGGCTGCTGACTGTGTGACTTGGCTAAAAGTGGCCAAATAGAAGGCAAATCCACAATACAAGAGCCCAAAGGCCTTCCTTATGACTAAACTGACACCCACTTTCTTAAAAATATCATGGGTCTAAATAGCCTTTTCAGGCTGAGAGAAGCACTTTGGTGACATTTGGCTGTAACTTGTTCCCAGTACATTCTGAGTGGCTGGCGACTGTGTGTTGTACCTAAAAGTGCCCAAATAGAATCCCAATGCACTATACATGGGCCCAAATGCCTTCCTTATGACAAAACTGACACTCATTTTCTTAAAAATATCATTGGTCAAAATAGCCTTTTCAGGCTGAGAGAAGCACTTTGGTGACGTTTAACTGTAACTTCTTCCCAGTACAGTCTAAGTGGCTGCTGACTGTGTGACTTGGCTAAAAGTGGCCAAATAGAAGCCCAATCCACAATACATGAGCCCAAAGGCCTTCCTTATGACTAAACTGACACCCACTTTCTTAAAAATATCATGGGTCTAAATAGCCTTTTCAGGCTGAGAGAAGCACTTTGGTGACATTTGGCTGTAACTTGTTCCCAGTACATTCTGAGTGGCTGGCGACTGTGTGTTGTACCTAAAAGTGCCCAAATAGAATCCCAAATGCACTATACATGGGCCCAAATGCCTTCCTTATGAAAAATCGGACACTCATTTTCTTTGAAAAATGCATTGGTCAAAGTAGCCTTTTCAGGCTGAGAGAAGCACTTTGGTGACGTTTAACTGTAACTTGTTTCCAGTACAGTCTAAGTGGCTGCTGACTGTGTGACTTGGCTAAAAGTGGCCAAATAGAAGGCAAATCCACAATACAAGAGCCCAAAGGCCTTCCTTATGACTAAACTGACACCCACTTTCTTAAAAATATCATGGGTCTAAATAGCCTTTTCAGGCTGAGAGAAGCACTTTGGTGACATTTGGCTGTAACTTGTTCCCAGTACATTCTGAGTGGCTGGCGACTGTGTGTTGTACCTAAAAGTGCCCAAATAGAATCCCAAATGCACTATACATGGGCCCAAATGCCTTCCTTATGAAAAATCGGACACTCATTTTCTTTGAAAAATGCATTGGTCAAAGTAGCCTTTTCAGGCTGAGAGAAGCACTTTGGTGACGTTTAACTGTAACTTGTTCCCAGTACAGTCTAAGTGGCTGCTGACTGTGTGACTTGGTTAAAAGTGGCCAAATAGAAGCCCAATCCACAATACATGAGCCCAAAGGCCTTCCTTATGACTAAACTGACACCCACTTTCTTAAAAATATCATGGGTCTAAATAGCCTTTTCAGGCTGAGAGAAGCACTTTGGTGACATTTGGCTGTAACTTGTTCCCAGTACATTCTGAGTGGCTGGCGACTGTGTGTTGTACCTAAAAGTGCCCAAATAGAATCCCAATGCACTATACATGGGCCCAAATGCCTTCCTTATGACAAAACTGACACTCATTTTCTTAAAAATATCATTGGTCAAAATAGCCTTTTCAGGCTGAGAGAAGCACTTTGGTGACGTTTAACTGTAACTTGTTCCCAGTACAGTCTAAGTGGCTGCTGACTGTGTGACTTGGCTAAAAGTGGCCAAATAGAAGGCAAATCCACAATACAAGAGCCCAAAGGCCTTCCTTATGACTAAACTGACACCCACTTTCTTAAAAATATCATGGGTCTAAATAGCCTTTTCAGGCTGAGAGAAGCACTTTGGTGACATTTGGCTGTAACTTGTTCCCAGTACATTCTGAGTGGCTGGCGACTGTGTGTTGTACCTAAAAATGCCCAAATAGAATCCCAATGCACTATACATGGGCCCAAATGCCTTCCTTATGAAAAATCGGACACTCATTTTCTTTGAAAAATGCATTGGTCAAAGTAGCCTTTTCAGGCTGAGAGAAGCACTTTGGTGACGTTTAACTGTAACTTGTTCCCAGTACAGTCTAAGTGGCTGCTGACTGTGTGACTTGGCTAAAAGTGGCCAAATAGAAGCCCAATCCACAATACATGAGCCCAAAGGCCTTCCTTATGACTAAACTGACACCCACTTTCTTAAAATATCATGGGTCTAAATAGCCTTTTCAGGCTGAGAGAAGCACTTTGGTGACATTTGGCTGTAACTTGTTCCCAGTACATTCTGAGTGGCTGGCGACTGTGTGTTGTACCTAAAAGTGCCCAAATAGAATCCCAATGCACTATACATGGGCCCAAATGCCTTCCTTATGACAAAACTGACACTCATTTTCTTAAAAATATCATTGGTCAAAATAGCCTTTTCAGGCTGAGAGAAGCACTTTGGTGACGTTTAACTGTAACTTGTTCCCAGTACAGTCTAAGTGGCTGCTGACTGTGTGACTTGGCTAAAAGTGGCCAAATAGAAGGCAAATCCACAATACAAGAGCCCAAAGGCCTTCCTTATGACTAAACTGACACCCACTTTCTTAAAAATATCATGGGTCTAAATAGCCTTTTCAGGCTGAGAGAAGCACTTTGGTGACATTTGGCTGTAACTTGTTCCCAGTACATTCTGAGTGGCTGGCGACTGTGTGTTGTACCTAAAAGTGCCCAAATAGAATCCCAATGCACTATACATGGGCCCAAATGCCTTCCTTATGAAAAATCGGACACTCATTTTCTTTGAAAAATGCATTGGTCAAAGTAGCCTTTTCAGGCTGAGAGAAGCACTTTGGTGACATTTAACTGTAACTTGTTCCCAGTACAGTCTAAGTGGCTGCTGACTGTGTGACTTGGTTAAAAGTGGCCAAATAGAAGCCCAATCCACAATACATGAGCCCAAAGGCCTTCCTTATGACTAAACTGACACCCACTTTCTTAAAAATATCATGGGTCTAAATAGCCTTTTCAGGCTGAGAGAAGCACTTTGGTGACATTTGGCTGTAACTTGTTCCCAGTACATTCTGAGTGGCTGGCGACTGTGTGTTGTACCTAAAAGTGCCCAAATAGAATCCCAATGCACTATACATGGGCCCAAATGCCTTCCTTATGACAAAACTGACACTCATTTTCTTAAAAATATCATTGGTCAAAATAGCCTTTTCAGGCTGAGAGAAGCACTTTGGTGACGTTTAACTGTAACTTGTTCCCAGTACAGTCTAAGTGGCTGCTGACTGTGTGACTTGGCTAAAAGTGGCCAAATAGAAGGCAAATCCACAATACAAGAGCCCAAAGGCCTTCCTTATGACTAAACTGACACCCACTTTCTTAAAAATATCATGGGTCTAAATAGCCTTTTCAGGCTGAGAGAAGCACTTTGGTGACATTTGGCTGTAACTTGTTCCCAGTACATTCTGAGTGGCTGGCGACTGTGTGTTGTACCTAAAAGTGCCCAAATAGAATCCCAATGCACTATACATGGGCCCAAATGCCTTCCTTATGACAAAACTGACACTCATTTTCTTAAAAATATCATTGGTCAAAATAGCCTTTTCAGGCTGAGAGAAGCACTTTGGTGACGTTTAACTGTAACTTCTTCCCAGTACAGTCTAAGTGGCTGCTGACTGTGTGACTTGGCTAAAAGTGGCCAAATAGAAGCCCAATCCACAATACATGAGCCCAAAGGCCTTCCTTATGACTAAACTGACACCCACTTTCTTAAAAATATCATGGGTCTAAATAGCCTTTTCAGGCTGAGAGAAGTACTTTGGTGACATTTGGCTGTAACTTGTTCCCAGTACATTCTGAGTGGCTGGCGACTGTGTGTTGTACCTAAAAGTGCCCAAATAGAATCCCAATGCACTATACATGGGCCCAAATGCCTTCCTTATGACAAAACTGACACTCATTTTCTTTAAAAAATCATTGGTCAAAATAGCCTTTTCAGGCTGAGAGAAGCACTTTGGTGACATTTAACTGTAACTTGTTCCCAGTACAGTCTAAGTGGCTGCTGACTGTGTGACTTGGTTAAAAGTGGCCAAATAGAAGCCCAATCCACAATACATGAGCCCAAAGGCCTTCCTTATGACTAAACTGACACCCACTTTCTTAAAAATATCATGGGTCTAAATAGCCTTTTCAGGCTGAGAGAAGCACTTTGGTGACATTTGGCTGTAACTTGTTCCCAGTACATTCTGAGTGGCTGGCGACTGTGTGTTGTACCTAAAAGTGCCCAAATAGAATCCCAATGCACTATACATGGGCCCAAATGCCTTCCTTATGACAAAACTGACACTCATTTTCTTAAAAAAATCATTGGTCAAAATAGCCTTTTCAGGCTGAGAGAAGCACTTTGGTGACATTTAACTGTAACTTGTTCCCAGTACAGTCTAAGTGGCTGCTGACTGTGTGACTTGGTTAAAAGTGGCCAAATAGAAGCCCAATCCACAATACATGAGCCCAAAGGCCTTCCTTATGACTAAACTGACACCCACTTTCTTAAAAATATCATGGGTCTAAATAGCCTTTTCAGGCTGAGAGAAGCACTTTGGTGACATTTGGCTGTAACTTGTTCCCAGTACATTCTGAGTGGCTGGCGACTGTGTGTTGTACCTAAAAGTGCCCAAATAGAATCCCAATGCACTGTACATGGGCCCAAATGCCTTCCTTATGAAAAATCGGACACTCATTTTCTTTGAAAAATGCATTGGTCAAAGTAGCCTTTTCAGGCTGAGAGAAGCACTTCGGTGACGTTTAACTGTAACTTGTTCCCAGTACAATCTAAGTGGCTGCTGACTGTGTGACTTGGCTAAAAGTGGCCAAATAGAAGGCAAATCCACAATACAAGAGCCCAAAGGCCTTCCTTATGACTAAACTGACACCCACTTTCTTAAAAATATCATGGGTCTAAATAGCCTTTTCAGGCTGAGAGAAGCACTTTGGTGACATTTGGCTGTAACTTGTTCCCAGTACATTCTGAGTGGCTGGCGACTGTGTGTTGTACCTAAAAGTGCCCAAATAGAATCCCAATGCACTATACATGGGCCCAAATGCCTTCCTTATGACAAAACTGACACTCATTTTCTTAAAAATATCATTGGTCAAAATAGCCTTTTCAGGCTGAGAGAAGCACTTTGGTGACGTTTAACTGTAACTTCTTCCCAGTACAGTCTAAGTGGCTGCTGACTGTGTGACTTGGCTAAAAGTGGCCAAATAGAAGCCCAATCCACAATACATGAGCCCAAAGGCCTTCCTTATGACTAAACTGACACCCACTTTCTTAAAAATATCATGGGTCTAAATAGCCTTTTCAGGCTGAGAGAAGCACTTTGGTGACATTTGGCTGTAACTTGTTCCCAGTACATTCTGAGTGGCTGGCGACTGTGTGTTGTACCTAAAAGTGCCCAAATAGAATCCCAAATGCACTATACATGGGCCCAAATGCCTTCCTTATGAAAAATCGGACACTCATTTTCTTTGAAAAATGCATTGGTCAAAGTAGCCTTTTCAGGCTGAGAGAAGCACTTTGGTGACGTTTAACTGTAACTTGTTTCCAGTACAGTCTAAGTGGCTGCTGACTGTGTGACTTGGCTAAAAGTGGCCAAATAGAAGGCAAATCCACAATACAAGAGCCCAAAGGCCTTCCTTATGACTAAACTGACACCCACTTTCTTAAAAATATCATGGGTCTAAATAGCCTTTTCAGGCTGAGAGAAGCACTTTGGTGACATTTGGCTGTAACTTGTTCCCAGTACATTCTGAGTGGCTGGCGACTGTGTGTTGTACCTAAAAGTGCCCAAATAGAATCCCAATGCACTATACATGGGCCCAAATGCCTTCCTTATGAAAAATCGGACACTCATTTTCTTTGAAAAATGCATTGTTCAAAGTAGCCTTTTCAGGCTGAGAGAAGCACTTTGGTGACGTTTAACTGTAACTTGTTCCCAGTACAATCTAAGTGGCTGCTGACTGTGTGACTTGGCTAAAAGTGGCCAAATAGAAGGCAAATCCACAATACAAGAGCCCAAAGGCCTTCCTTATGACTAAACTGACACCCACTTTCTTAAAAATATCATGGGTCTAAATAGCCTTTTCAGGCTGAGAGAAGCACTTTGGTGACATTTGGCTGTAACTTGTTCCCAGTACATTCTGAGTGGCTGGCGACTGTGTGTTGTACCTAAAAGTGCCCAAATAGAATCCCAATGCACTATACATGGGTCCAAATGCCTTCCTTATGAAAAATCGGACACTCATTTTCTTTGAAAAATGCATTGGTCAAAGTAGCCTTTTCAGGCTGAGAGAAGCACTTTGGTGACGTTTAACTGTAACTTGTTCCCAGTACAATCTAAGTGGCTGCTGACTGTGTGACTTGGCTAAAAGTGGCCAAATAGAAGGCAAATCCACAATACAAGAGCCCAAAGGCCTTCCTTATGACTAAACTGACACCCACTTTCTTAAAAATATCATGGGTCTAAATAGCCTTTTCAGGCTGAGAGAAGCACTTTGGTGACATTTGGCTGTAACTTGTTCCCAGTACATTCTGAGTGGCTGGCGACTGTGTGTTGTACCTAAAAGTGCCCAAATAGAATCCCAATGCACTATACATGGGCCCAAATGCCTTCCTTATGAAAAATCGGACACTCATTTTCTTTGAAAAATGCATTGGTCAAAGTAGCCTTTTCAGGCTGAGAGAAGCACTTTGGTGACGTTTAACTGTAACTTGTTCCCAGTACAATCTAAGTGGCTGCTGACTGTGTGACTTGGCTAAAAGTGGCCAAATAGAAGCCCAATCCACAATACATGAGCCCAAAGGCCTTCCTTATGACTAAACTGACACCCACTTTCTTAAAAATATCATGGGTCTAAATAGCCTTTTCAGGCTGAGAGAAGCACTTTGGTGACATTTGGCTGTAACTTGTTCCCAGTACATTCTGAGTGGCTGGCGACTGTGTGTTGTACCTAAAAGTGCCCAAATAGAATCCCAATGCACTATACATGGGCCCAAATGCCTTCCTTATGAAAAATCGGACACTCATTTTCTTTGAAAAATGCATTGGTCAAAGTAGCCTTTTCAGGCTGAGAGAAGCACTTTGGTGACGTTTAACTGTAACTTGTTCCCAGTACAATCTAAGTGGCTGCTGACTGTGTGACTTGGCTAAAAGTGGCCAAATAGAAGGCAAATCCACAATACATGAGCCCAAAGGCCTTCCTTATGACTAAACTGACACCCACTTTCTTAAAAATATCATGGGTCTAAATAGCCTTTTCAGGCTGAGAGAAGCACTTTGGTGACATTTGGCTGTAACTTGTTCCCAGTACATTCTGAGTGGCTGGCGACTGTGTGTTGTACCTAAAAGTGCCCAAATAGAATCCCAATGCACTATACATGGGCCCAAATGCCTTCCTTATGACAAAACTGACACTCATTTTCTTAAAAATATCATTGGTCAAAATAGCCTTTTCAGGCTGAGAGAAGCACTTTGGTGACATTTAACTGTAACTTGTTCCCAGTACAGTCTAAGTGGCTGCTGACTGTGTGACTTGGTTAAAAGTGGCCAAATAGAAGCCCAATCCACAATACATGAGCCCAAAGGCCTTCCTTATGACTAAACTGACACCCACTTTCTTAAAAATATCATGGGTCTAAATAGCCTTTTCAGGCTGAGAGAAGCACTTTGGTGACATTTGGCTGTAACTTGTTCCCAGTACATTCTGAGTGGCTGGCGACTGTGTGTTGTACCTAAAAGTGCCCAAATAGAATCCCAATGCACTATACATGGGCCCAAATGCCTTCCTTATGAAAAATCGGACACTCATTTTCTTTGAAAAATGCATTGGTCAAAGTAGCCTTTTCAGGCTGAGAGAAGCACTTTGGTGACGTTTAACTGTAACTTGTTCCCAGTACAATCTAAGTGGCTGCTGACTGTGTGACTTGGCTAAAAGTGGCCAAATAGAAGGCAAATCCACAATACAAGAGCCCAAAGGCCTTCCTTATGACTAAACTGACACCCACTTTCTTAAAAATATCATGGGTCTAAATAGCCTTTTCAGGCTGAGAGAAGCAATTTGGTGACATTTGGCTGTAACTTGTTCCCAGTACATTCTGAGTGGCTGGCGACTGTGTGTTGTACCTAAAAGTGCCCAAATAGAATCCCAATGCACTATACATGGGCCCAAATGCCTTCCTTATGACAAAACTGACACTCATTTTCTTAAAAATATCATTGGTCAAAATAGCCTTTTCAGGCTGAGAGAAGCACTTTGGTGACGTTTAACTGTAACTTCTTCCCAGTACAGTCTAAGTGGCTGCTGACTGTGTGACTTGGCTAAAAGTGGCCAAATAGAAGCCCAATCCACAATACATGAGCCCAAAGGCCTTCCTTATGACTAAACTGACACCCACTTTCTTAAAAATATCATGGGTCTAAATAGCCTTTTCAGGCTGAGAGAAGTACTTTGGTGACATTTGGCTGTAACTTGTTCCCAGTACATTCTGAGTGGCTGGTGACTGTGTGTTGTACCTAAAAGTGCCCAAATAGAATCCCAATGCACTATACATGGGCCCAAATGCCTTCCTTATGACAAAACTGACACTCATTTTCTTTAAAAAATCATTGGTCAAAATAGCCTTTTCAGGCTGAGAGAAGCACTTTGGTGACATTTAACTGTAACTTGTTTCCAGTACAGTCTAAGTGGCTGCTGACTGTGTGACTTGGTTAAAAGTGGCCAAATAGAAGCCCAATCCACAATACATGAGCCCAAAGGCCTTCCTTATGACTAAACTGACACCCACTTTCTTAAAAATATCATGGGTCTAAATAGCCTTTTCAGGCTGAGAGAAGCACTTTGGTGACATTTGGCTGTAACTTGTTCCCAGTACATTCTGAGTGGCTGGCGACTGTGTGTTGTACCTAAAAGTGCCCAAATAGAATCCCAATGCACTATACATGGGCCCAAATGCCTTCCTTATGACAAAACTGACACTCATTTTCTTTAAAAAATCATTGGTCAAAATAGCCTTTTCAGGCTGAGAGAAGCACTTTGGTGACATTTAACTGTAACTTGTTCCCAGTACAGTCTAAGTGGCTGCTGACTGTGTGACTTGGTTAAAAGTGGCCAAATAGAAGCCCAATCCACAATACATGAGCCCAAAGGCCTTCCTTATGACTAAACTGACACCCACTTTCTTAAAAATATCATGGGTCTAAATAGCCTTTTCAGGCTGAGAGAAGCACTTTGGTGACATTTGGCTGTAACTTGTTCCCAGTACATTCTGAGTGGCTGGCGACTGTGTGTTGTACCTAAAAGTGCCCAAATAGAATCCCAATGCACTATACATGGGCCCAAATGCCTTCCTTATGACAAAACTGACACTCATTTTCTTAAAAATATCATTGGTCAAAATAGCCTTTTCAGGCTGAGAGAAGCACTTTGGTGACGTTTAACTGTAACTTGTTCCCAGTACAGTCTAAGTGGCTGCTGACTGTGTGACTTGGCTAAAAGTGGCCAAATAGAAGGCAAATCCACAATACAAGAGCCCAAAGGCCTTCCTTATGACTAAACTGACACCCACTTTCTTAAAAATATCATGGGTCTAAATAGCCTTTTCAGGCTGAGAGAAGCACTTTGGTGACATTTGGCTGTAACTTGTTCCCAGTACATTCTGAGTGGCTGGCGACTGTGTGTTGTACCTAAAAGTGCCCAAATAGAATCCCAATGCACTATACATGGGCCCAAATGCCTTCCTTATGACAAAACTGACACTCATTTTCTTAAAAATATCATTGGTCAAAATAGCCTTTTCAGGCTGAGAGAAGCACTTTGGTGACATTTAACTGTAACTTGTTCCCAGTACAGTCTAAGTGGCTGCTGACTGTGTGACTTGGTTAAAAGTGGCCAAATAGAAGCCCAATCCACAATACATGAGCCCAAAGGCCTTCCTTATGACTAAACTGACACCCACTTTCTTAAAAATATCATGGGTCTAAATAGCCTTTTCAGGCTGAGAGAAGCACTTTGGTGACATTTGGCTGTAACTTGTTCCCAGTACATTCTGAGTGGCTGGCGACTGTGTGTTGTACCTAAAAGTGCCCAAATAGAATCCCAATGCACTATACATGGGCCCAAATGCCTTCCTTATGAAAAATCGGACACTCATTTTCTTTGAAAAATGCATTGGTCAAAGTAGCCTTTTCAGGCTGAGAGAAGCACTTTGGTGACGTTTAACTGTAACTTGTTCCCAGTACAATCTAAGTGGCTGCTGACTGTGTGACTTGGCTAAAAGTGGCCAAATAGAAGGCAAATCCACAATACAAGAGCCCAAAGGCCTTCCTTATGACTAAACTGACACCCACTTTCTTAAAAATATCATGGGTCTAAATAGCCTTTTCAGGCTGAGAGAAGCACTTTGGTGACATTTGGCTGTAACTTGTTCCCAGTACATTCTGAGTGGCTGGCGACTGTGTGTTGTACCTAAAAGTGCCCAAATAGAATCCCAATGCACTATACATGGGCCCAAATGCCTTCCTTATGACAAAACTGACACTCATTTTCTTAAAAATATCATTGGTCAAAATAGCCTTTTCAGGCTGAGAGAAGCACTTTGGTGACGTTTAACTGTAACTTCTTCCCAGTACAGTCTAAGTGGCTGCTGACTGTGTGACTTGGCTAAAAGTGGCCAAATAGAAGCCCAATCCACAATACATGAGCCCAAAGGCCTTCCTTATGACTAAACTGACACCCACTTTCTTAAAAATATCATGGGTCTAAATAGCCTTTTCAGGCTGAGAGAAGTACTTTGGTGACATTTGGCTGTAACTTGTTCCCAGTACATTCTGAGTGGCTGGTGACTGTGTGTTGTACCTAAAAGTGCCCAAATAGAATCCCAATGCACTATACATGGGCCCAAATGCCTTCCTTATGACAAAACTGACACTCATTTTCTTTAAAAAATCATTGGTCAAAATAGCCTTTTCAGGCTGAGAGAAGCACTTTGGTGACATTTAACTGTAACTTGTTTCCAGTACAGTCTAAGTGGCTGCTGACTGTGTGACTTGGTTAAAAGTGGCCAAATAGAAGCCCAATCCACAATACATGAGCCCAAAGGCCTTCCTTATGACTAAACTGACACCCACTTTCTTAAAAATATCATGGGTCTAAATAGCCTTTTCAGGCTGAGAGAAGCACTTTGGTGACATTTGGCTGTAACTTGTTCCCAGTACATTCTGAGTGGCTGGCGACTGTGTGTTGTACCTAAAAGTGCCCAAATAGAATCCCAATGCACTATACATGGGCCCAAATGCCTTCCTTATGACAAAACTGACACTCATTTTCTTTAAAAAATCATTGGTCAAAATAGCCTTTTCAGGCTGAGAGAAGCACTTTGGTGACATTTAACTGTAACTTGTTCCCAGTACAGTCTAAGTGGCTGCTGACTGTGTGACTTGGTTAAAAGTGGCCAAATAGAAGCCCAATCCACAATACATGAGCCCAAAGGCCTTCCTTATGACTAAACTGACACCCACTTTCTTAAAAATATCATGGGTCTAAATAGCCTTTTCAGGCTGAGAGAAGCACTTTGGTGACATTTGGCTGTAACTTGTTCCCAGTACATTCTGAGTGGCTGGCGACTGTGTGTTGTACCTAAAAGTGCCCAAATAGAATCCCAATGCACTATACATGGGCCCAAATGCCTTCCTTATGACAAAACTGACACTCATTTTCTTAAAAATATCATTGGTCAAAATAGCCTTTTCAGGCTGAGAGAAGCACTTTGGTGACGTTTAACTGTAACTTGTTCCCAGTACAGTCTAAGTGGCTGCTGACTGTGTGACTTGGCTAAAAGTGGCCAAATAGAAGGCAAATCCACAATACAAGAGCCCAAAGGCCTTCCTTATGACTAAACTGACACCCACTTTCTTAAAAATATCATGGGTCTAAATAGCCTTTTCAGGCTGAGAGAAGCACTTTGGTGACATTTGGCTGTAACTTGTTCCCAGTACATTCTGAGTGGCTGGCGACTGTGTGTTGTACCTAAAAGTGCCCAAATAGAATCCCAATGCACTATACATGGGCCCAAATGCCTTCCTTATGAAAAATCGGACACTCATTTTCTTTGAAAAATGCATTGGTCAAAGTAGCCTTTTCAGGCTGAGAGAAGCACTTTGGTGACGTTTAACTGTAACTTGGCCCCAGTACAATCTAAGTGGCTGCTGACTGTGTGACTTGGCTAAAAGTGGCCAAATAGAAGGCAAATCCACAATACAAGAGCCCAAAGGCCTTCCTTATGACTAAACTGACACCCACTTTCTTAAAAATATCATGGGTCTAAATAGCCTTTTCAGGCTGAGAGAAGCACTTTGGTGACATTTGGCTGTAACTTGTTCCCAGTACATTCTGAGTGGCTGGCGACTGTGTGTTGTACCTAAAAGTGCCCAAATAGAATCCCAATGCACTATACATGGGCCCAAATGCCTTCCTTATGACAAAACTGACACTCATTTTCTTAAAAATATCATTGGTCAAAATAGCCTTTTCAGGCTGAGAGAAGCACTTTGGTGACGTTTAACTGTAACTTCTTCCCAGTACAGTCTAAGTGGCTGCTGACTGTGTGACTTGGCTAAAAGTGGCCAAATAGAAGCCCAATCCACAATACATGAGCCCAAAGGCCTTCCTTATGACTAAACTGACACCCACTTTCTTAAAAATATCATGGGTCTAAATAGCCTTTTCAGGCTGAGAGAAGTACTTTGGTGACATTTGGCTGTAACTTGTTCCCAGTACATTCTGAGTGGCTGGTGACTGTGTGTTGTACCTAAAAGTGCCCAAATAGAATCCCAATGCACTATACATGGGCCCAAATGCCTTCCTTATGACAAAACTGACACTCATTTTCTTTAAAAAATCATTGGTCAAAATAGCCTTTTCAGGCTGAGAGAAGCACTTTGGTGACATTTAACTGTAACTTGTTTCCAGTACAGTCTAAGTGGCTGCTGACTGTGTGACTTGGTTAAAAGTGGCCAAATAGAAGCCCAATCCACAATACATGAGCCCAAAGGCCTTCCTTATGACTAAACTGACACCCACTTTCTTAAAAATATCATGGGTCTAAATAGCCTTTTCAGGCTGAGAGAAGCACTTTGGTGACATTTGGCTGTAACTTGTTCCCAGTACATTCTGAGTGGCTGGCGACTGTGTGTTGTACCTAAAAGTGCCCAAATAGAATCCCAATGCACTATACATGGGCCCAAATGCCTTCCTTATGACAAAACTGACACTCATTTTCTTTAAAAAATCATTGGTCAAAATAGCCTTTTCAGGCTGAGAGAAGCACTTTGGTGACATTTAACTGTAACTTGTTCCCAGTACAGTCTAAGTGGCTGCTGACTGTGTGACTTGGTTAAAAGTGGCCAAATAGAAGCCCAATCCACAATACATGAGCCCAAAGGCCTTCCTTATGACTAAACTGACACCCACTTTCTTAAAAATATCATGGGTCTAAATAGCCTTTTCAGGCTGAGAGAAGCACTTTGGTGACATTTGGCTGTAACTTGTTCCCAGTACATTCTGAGTGGCTGGCGACTGTGTGTTGTACCTAAAAGTGCCCAAATAGAATCCCAATGCACTATACATGGGCCCAAATGCCTTCCTTATGACAAAACTGACACTCATTTTCTTAAAAATATCATTGGTCAAAATAGCCTTTTCAGGCTGAGAGAAGCACTTTGGTGACGTTTAACTGTAACTTGTTCCCAGTACAGTCTAAGTGGCTGCTGACTGTGTGACTTGGCTAAAAGTGGCCAAATAGAAGGCAAATCCACAATACAAGAGCCCAAAGGCCTTCCTTATGACTAAACTGACACCCACTTTCTTAAAAATATCATGGGTCTAAATAGCCTTTTCAGGCTGAGAGAAGCACTTTGGTGACATTTGGCTGTAACTTGTTCCCAGTACATTCTGAGTGGCTGGCGACTGTGTGTTGTACCTAAAAGTGCCCAAATAGAATCCCAAATGCACTATACATGGGCCCAAATGCCTTCCTTATGAAAAATCGGACACTCATTTTCTTTGAAAAATGCATTGGTCAAAGTAGCCTTTTCAGGCTGAGAGAAGCACTTTGGTGACGTTTAACTGTAACTTCTTCCCAGTACAGTCTAAGTGGCTGCTGACTGTGTGACTTGGCTAAAAGTGGCCAAATAGAAGCCCAATCCACAATACAAGAGCCCAAAGGCCTTCCTTATGACTAAACTGACACCCACTATCTTAAAAATATCATGGGTCTAAATAGCCTTTTCAGGCTGAGAGAAGCACTTTGGTGACATTTGGCTGTAACTTGTTGCCAGTACATTCTGAGTGGCTGGCGACTGTGTGTTGTACCTAAAAGTGCCCAAATAGAATCCCAATGCACTATACATGGGCCCAAATGCCTTCCTTATGACAAAACTGACACTCATTTTCTTAAAAATATCATTGGTCAAAATAGCCTTTTCAGGCTGAGAGAAGCACTTTGGTGACGTTTAACTGTAACTTCTTCCCAGTACAGTCTAAGTGGCTGCTGACTGTGTGACTTGGCTAAAAGTGGCCAAATAGAAGCCCAATCCACAATACATGAGCCCAAAGGCCTTCCTTATGACTAAACTGACACCCACTTTCTTAAAAATATCATGGGTCTAAATAGCCTTTTCAGGCTGAGAAAAGTACTTTGGTGACATTTGGCTGTAACTTGTTCCCAGTACATTCTGAGTGGCTGGTGACTGTGTGTTGTACCTAAAAGTGCCCAAATAGAATCCCAATGCACTATACATGGGCCCAAATGCCTTCCTTATGACAAAACTGACACTCATTTTCTTTAAAAAATCATTGGTCAAAATAGCCTTTTCAGGCTGAGAGAAGCACTTTGGTGACATTTAACTGTAACTTGTTTCCAGTACAGTCTAAGTGGCTGCTGACTGTGTGACTTGGTTAAAAGTGGCCAAATAGAAGCCCAATCCACAATACATGAGCCCAAAGGCCTTCCTTATGACTAAACTGACACCCACTTTCTTAAAAATATCATGGGTCTAAATAGCCTTTTCAGGCTGAGAGAAGCACTTTGGTGACATTTGGCTGTAACTTGTTCCCAGTACATTCTGAGTGGCTGGCGACTGTGTGTTGTACCTAAAAGTGCCCAAATAGAATCCCAATGCACTATACATGGGCCCAAATGCCTTCCTTATGACAAAACTGACACTCATTTTCTTTAAAAAATCATTGATCAAAATAGCCTTTTCAGGCTGAGAGAAGCACTTTGGTGACATTTAACTGTAACTTGTTCCCAGTACAGTCTAAGTGGCTGCTGACTGTGTGACTTGGTTAAAAGTGGCCAAATAGAAGCCCAATCCACAATACATGAGCCCAAAGGCCTTCCTTATGACTAAACTGACACCCACTTTCTTAAAAATATCATGGGTCTAAATAGCCTTTTCAGGCTGAGAGAAGCACTTTGGTGACATTTGGCTGTAACTTGTTCCCAGTACATTCTGAGTGGCTGGCGACTGTGTGTTGTACCTAAAAGTGCCCAAATAGAATCCCAATGCACTATACATGGGCCCAAATGCCTTCCTTATGACAAAACTGACACTCATTTTCTTAAAAATATCATTGGTCAAAATAGCCTTTTCAGGCTGAGAGAAGCACTTTGGTGACGTTTAACTGTAACTTGTTCCCAGTACAGTCTAAGTGGCTGCTGACTGTGTGACTTGGCTAAAAGTGGCCAAATAGAAGGCAAATCCACAATACAAGAGCCCAAAGGCCTTCCTTATGACTAAACTGACACCCACTTTCTTAAAAATATCATGGGTCTAAATAGCCTTTTCAGGCTGAGAGAAGCACTTTGGTGACATTTGGCTGTAACTTGTTCCCAGTACATTCTGAGTGGCTGGCGACTGTGTGTTGTACCTAAAAGTGCCCAAATAGAATCCCAATGCACTATACATGGGCCCAAATGCCTTCCTTATGACAAAACTGACACTCATTTTCTTAAAAATATCATTGGTCAAAATAGCCTTTTCAGGCTGAGAGAAGCACTTTGGTGACATTTAACTGTAACTTGTTCCCAGTACAGTCTAAGTGGCTGCTGACTGTGTGACTTGGTTAAAAGTGGCCAAATAGAAGCCCAATCCACAATACATGAGCCCAAAGGCCTTCCTTATGACTAAACTGACACCCACTTTCTTAAAAATATCATGGGTCTAAATAGCCTTTTCAGGCTGAGAGAAGCACTTTGGTGACATTTGGCTGTAACTTGTTCCCAGTACATTCTGAGTGGCTGGCGACTGTGTGTTGTACCTAAAAGTGCCCAAATAGAATCCCAATGCACTATACATGGGCCCAAATGCCTTCCTTATGAAAAATCGGACACTCATTTTCTTTGAAAAATGCATTGGTCAAAGTAGCCTTTTCAGGCTGAGAGAAGCACTTTGGTGACGTTTAACTGTAACTTGTTCCCAGTACAATCTAAGTGGCTGCTGACTGTGTGACTTGGCTAAAAGTGGCCAAATAGAAGGCAAATCCACAATACAAGAGCCCAAAGGCCTTCCTTATGACTAAACTGACACCCACTTTCTTAAAAATATCATGGGTCTAAATAGCCTTTTCAGGCTGAGAGAAGCACTTTGGTGACATTTGGCTGTAACTTGTTCCCAGTACATTCTGAGTGGCTGGCGACTGTGTGTTGTACCTAAAAGTGCCCAAATAGAATCCCAATGCACTATACATGGGCCCAAATGCCTTCCTTATGACAAAACTGACACTCATTTTCTTAAAAATATCATTGGTCAAAATAGCCTTTTCAGGCTGAGAGAAGCACTTTGGTGACGTTTAACTGTAACTTCTTCCCAGTACAGTCTAAGTGGCTGCTGACTGTGTGACTTGGCTAAAAGTGGCCAAATAGAAGCCCAATCCACAATACATGAGCCCAAAGGCCTTCCTTATGACTAAACTGACACCCACTTTCTTAAAAATATCATGGGTCTAAATAGCCTTTTCAGGCTGAGAGAAGTACTTTGGTGACATTTGGCTGTAACTTGTTCCCAGTACATTCTGAGTGGCTGGTGACTGTGTGTTGTACCTAAAAGTGCCCAAATAGAATCCCAATGCACTATACATGGGCCCAAATGCCTTCCTTATGACAAAACTGACACTCATTTTCTTTAAAAAATCATTGGTCAAAATAGCCTTTTCAGGCTGAGAGAAGCACTTTGGTGACATTTAACTGTAACTTGTTTCCAGTACAGTCTAAGTGGCTGCTGACTGTGTGACTTGGTTAAAAGTGGCCAAATAGAAGCCCAATCCACAATACATGAGCCCAAAGGCCTTCCTTATGACTAAACTGACACCCACTTTCTTAAAAATATCATGGGTCTAAATAGCCTTTTCAGGCTGAGAGAAGCACTTTGGTGACATTTGGCTGTAACTTGTTCCCAGTACATTCTGAGTGGCTGGCGACTGTGTGTTGTACCTAAAAGTGCCCAAATAGAATCCCAATGCACTATACATGGGCCCAAATGCCTTCCTTATGACAAAACTGACACTCATTTTCTTTAAAAAATCATTGGTCAAAATAGCCTTTTCAGGCTGAGAGAAGCACTTTGGTGACATTTAACTGTAACTTGTTCCCAGTACAGTCTAAGTGGCTGCTGACTGTGTGACTTGGTTAAAAGTGGCCAAATAGAAGCCCAATCCACAATACATGAGCCCAAAGGCCTTCCTTATGACTAAACTGACACCCACTTTCTTAAAAATATCATGGGTCTAAATAGCCTTTTCAGGCTGAGAGAAGCACTTTGGTGACATTTGGCTGTAACTTGTTCCCAGTACATTCTGAGTGGCTGGCGACTGTGTGTTGTACCTAAAAGTGCCCAAATAGAATCCCAATGCACTATACATGGGCCCAAATGCCTTCCTTATGACAAAACTGACACTCATTTTCTTAAAAATATCATTGGTCAAAATAGCCTTTTCAGGCTGAGAGAAGCACTTTGGTGACGTTTAACTGTAACTTGTTCCCAGTACAGTCTAAGTGGCTGCTGACTGTGTGACTTGGCTAAAAGTGGCCAAATAGAAGGCAAATCCACAATACAAGAGCCCAAAGGCCTTCCTTATGACTAAACTGACACCCACTTTCTTAAAAATATCATGGGTCTAAATAGCCTTTTCAGGCTGAGAGAAGCACTTTGGTGACATTTGGCTGTAACTTGTTCCCAGTACATTCTGAGTGGCTGGCGACTGTGTGTTGTACCTAAAAGTGCCCAAATAGAATCCCAATGCACTATACATGGGCCCAAATGCCTTCCTTATGACAAAACTGACACTCATTTTCTTAAAAATATCATTGGTCAAAATAGCCTTTTCAGGCTGAGAGAAGCACTTTGGTGACATTTAACTGTAACTTGTTCCCAGTACAGTCTAAGTGGCTGCTGACTGTGTGACTTGGTTAAAAGTGGCCAAATAGAAGCCCAATCCACAATACATGAGCCCAAAGGCCTTCCTTATGACTAAACTGACACCCACTTTCTTAAAAATATCATGGGTCTAAATAGCCTTTTCAGGCTGAGAGAAGCACTTTGGTGACATTTGGCTGTAACTTGTTCCCAGTACATTCTGAGTGGCTGGCGACTGTGTGTTGTACCTAAAAGTGCCCAAATAGAATCCCAATGCACTATACATGGGCCCAAATGCCTTCCTTATGAAAAATCGGACACTCATTTTCTTTGAAAAATGCATTGGTCAAAGTAGCCTTTTCAGGCTGAGAGAAGCACTTTGGTGACGTTTAACTGTAACTTGTTCCCAGTACAATCTAAGTGGCTGCTGACTGTGTGACTTGGCTAAAAGTGGCCAAATAGAAGGCAAATCCACAATACAAGAGCCCAAAGGCCTTCCTTATGACTAAACTGACACCCACTTTCTTAAAAATATCATGGGTCTAAATAGCCTTTTCAGGCTGAGAGAAGCACTTTGGTGACATTTGGCTGTAACTTGTTCCCAGTACATTCTGAGTGGCTGGCGACTGTGTGTTGTACCTAAAAGTGCCCAAATAGAATCCCAATGCACTATACATGGGCCCAAATGCCTTCCTTATGACAAAACTGACACTCATTTTCTTAAAAATATCATTGGTCAAAATAGCCTTTTCAGGCTGAGAGAAGCACTTTGGTGACGTTTAACTGTAACTTCTTCCCAGTACAGTCTAAGTGGCTGCTGACTGTGTGACTTGGCTAAAAGTGGCCAAATAGAAGCCCAATCCACAATACATGAGCCCAAAGGCCTTCCTTATGACTAAACTGACACCCACTTTCTTAAAAATATCATGGGTCTAAATAGCCTTTTCAGGCTGAGAGAAGTACTTTGGTGACATTTGGCTGTAACTTGTTCCCAGTACATTCTGAGTGGCTGGTGACTGTGTGTTGTACCTAAAAGTGCCCAAATAGAATCCCAATGCACTATACATGGGCCCAAATGCCTTCCTTATGACAAAACTGACACTCATTTTCTTTAAAAAATCATTGGTCAAAATAGCCTTTTCAGGCTGAGAGAAGCACTTTGGTGACATTTAACTGTAACTTGTTTCCAGTACAGTCTAAGTGGCTGCTGACTGTGTGACTTGGTTAAAAGTGGCCAAATAGAAGCCCAATCCACAATACATGAGCCCAAAGGCCTTCCTTATGACTAAACTGACACCCACTTTCTTAAAAATATCATGGGTCTAAATAGCCTTTTCAGGCTGAGAGAAGCACTTTGGTGACATTTGGCTGTAACTTGTTCCCAGTACATTCTGAGTGGCTGGCGACTGTGTGTTGTACCTAAAAGTGCCCAAATAGAATCCCAATGCACTATACATGGGCCCAAATGCCTTCCTTATGACAAAACTGACACTCATTTTCTTTAAAAAATCATTGGTCAAAATAGCCTTTTCAGGCTGAGAGAAGCACTTTGGTGACATTTAACTGTAACTTGTTCCCAGTACAGTCTAAGTGGCTGCTGACTGTGTGACTTGGTTAAAAGTGGCCAAATAGAAGCCCAATCCACAATACATGAGCCCAAAGGCCTTCCTTATGACTAAACTGACACCCACTTTCTTAAAAATATCATGGGTCTAAATAGCCTTTTCAGGCTGAGAGAAGCACTTTGGTGACATTTGGCTGTAACTTGTTCCCAGTACATTCTGAGTGGCTGGCGACTGTGTGTTGTACCTAAAAGTGCCCAAATAGAATCCCAATGCACTATACATGGGCCCAAATGCCTTCCTTATGACAAAACTGACACTCATTTTCTTAAAAATATCATTGGTCAAAATAGCCTTTTCAGGCTGAGAGAAGCACTTTGGTGACGTTTAACTGTAACTTGTTCCCAGTACAGTCTAAGTGGCTGCTGACTGTGTGACTTGGCTAAAAGTGGCCAAATAGAAGGCAAATCCACAATACAAGAGCCCAAAGGCCTTCCTTATGACTAAACTGACACCCACTTTCTTAAAAATATCATGGGTCTAAATAGCCTTTTCAGGCTGAGAGAAGCACTTTGGTGACATTTGGCTGTAACTTGTTCCCAGTACATTCTGAGTGGCTGGCGACTGTGTGTTGTACCTAAAAGTGCCCAAATAGAATCCCAATGCACTATACATGGGCCCAAATGCCTTCCTTATGAAAAATCGGACACTCATTTTCTTTGAAAAATGCATTGGTCAAAGTAGCCTTTTCAGGCTGAGAGAAGCACTTTGGTGACGTTTAACTGTAACTTGGCCCCAGTACAATCTAAGTGGCTGCTGACTGTGTGACTTGGCTAAAAGTGGCCAAATAGAAGGCAAATCCACAATACAAGAGCCCAAAGGCCTTCCTTATGACTAAACTGACACCCACTTTCTTAAAAATATCATGGGTCTAAATAGCCTTTTCAGGCTGAGAGAAGCACTTTGGTGACATTTGGCTGTAACTTGTTCCCAGTACATTCTGAGTGGCTGGCGACTGTGTGTTGTACCTAAAAGTGCCCAAATAGAATCCCAATGCACTATACATGGGCCCAAATGCCTTCCTTATGACAAAACTGACACTCATTTTCTTAAAAATATCATTGGTCAAAATAGCCTTTTCAGGCTGAGAGAAGCACTTTGGTGACGTTTAACTGTAACTTCTTCCCAGTACAGTCTAAGTGGCTGCTGACTGTGTGACTTGGCTAAAAGTGGCCAAATAGAAGCCCAATCCACAATACATGAGCCCAAAGGCCTTCCTTATGACTAAACTGACACCCACTTTCTTAAAAATATCATGGGTCTAAATAGCCTTTTCAGGCTGAGAGAAGTACTTTGGTGACATTTGGCTGTAACTTGTTCCCAGTACATTCTGAGTGGCTGGTGACTGTGTGTTGTACCTAAAAGTGCCCAAATAGAATCCCAATGCACTATACATGGGCCCAAATGCCTTCCTTATGACAAAACTGACACTCATTTTCTTTAAAAAATCATTGGTCAAAATAGCCTTTTCAGGCTGAGAGAAGCACTTTGGTGACATTTAA
Source organism: Gymnoscopelus microlampas (assembly GCF_963454915.1). Lineage (NCBI taxonomy): Eukaryota > Metazoa > Chordata > Actinopteri > Myctophiformes > Myctophidae > Gymnoscopelus > Gymnoscopelus microlampas. Next base: position 190,280 of record NC_139959.1, on the reverse strand, counting down.
CTGTAACTTGTTTCCAGTACAGTCTAAGTGGCTGCTGACTGTGTGACTTGGTTAAAAGTGGCCAAATAGAAGCCCAATCCACAATACATGAGCCCAAAGGCCTTCCTTATGACTAAACTGACACCCACTTTCTTAAAAATATCATGGGTCTAAATAGCCTTTTCAGGCTGAGAGAAGCACTTTGGTGACATTTGGCTGTAACTTGTTCCCAGTACATTCTGAGTGGCTGGCGACTGTGTGTTGTACCTAAAAGTGCCCAAATAGAATCCCAATGCACTATACATGGGCCCAAATGCCTTCCTTATGACAAAACTGACACTCATTTTCTTTAAAAAATCATTGGTCAAAATAGCCTTTTCAGGCTGAGAGAAGCACTTTGGTGACATTTAACTGTAACTTGTTCCCAGTACAGTCTAAGTGGCTGCTGACTGTGTGACTTGGTTAAAAGTGGCCAAATAGAAGCCCAATCCACAATACATGAGCCCAAAGGCCTTCCTTATGACTAAACTGACACCCACTTTCTTAAAAATATCATGGGTCTAAATAGCCTTTTCAGGCTGAGAGAAGCACTTTGGTGACATTTGGCTGTAACTTGTTCCCAGTACATTCTGAGTGGCTGGCGACTGTGTGTTGTACCTAAAAGTGCCCAAATAGAATCCCAATGCACTATACATGGGCCCAAATGCCTTCCTTATGACAAAACTGACACTCATTTTCTTAAAAATATCATTGGTCAAAATAGCCTTTTCAGGCTGAGAGAAGCACTTTGGTGACGTTTAACTGTAACTTGTTCCCAGTACAGTCTAAGTGGCTGCTGACTGTGTGACTTGGCTAAAAGTGGCCAAATAGAAGGCAAATCCACAATACAAGAGCCCAAAGGCCTTCCTTATGACTAAACTGACACCCACTTTCTTAAAAATATCATGGGTCTAAATAGCCTTTTCAGGCTGAGAGAAGCACTTTGGTGACATTTGGCTGTAACTTGTTCCCAGTACATTCTGAGTGGCTGGCGACTGTGTGTTGTACCTAAAAGTGCCCAAATAGAATCCCAAATGCACTATACATGGGCCCAAATGCCTTCCTTATGAAAAATCGGACACTCATTTTCTTTGAAAAATGCATTGGTCAAAGTAGCCTTTTCAGGCTGAGAGAAGCACTTTGGTGACGTTTAACTGTAACTTGTTCCCAGTACAGTCTAAGTGGCTGCTGACTGTGTGACTTGGCTAAAAGTGGCCAAATAGAAGCCCAATCCACAATACAAGAGCCCAAAGGCCTTCCTTATGACTAAACTGACACCCACTATCTTAAAAATATCATGGGTCTAAATAGCCTTTTCAGGCTGAGAGAAGCACTTTGGTGACATTTGGCTGTAACTTGTTGCCAGTACATTCTGAGTGGCTGGCGACTGTGTGTTGTACCTAAAAGTGCCCAAATAGAATCCCAATGCACTATACATGGGCCCAAATGCCTTCCTTATGACAAAACTGACACTCATTTTCTTAAAAATATCATTGGTCAAAATAGCCTTTTCAGGCTGAGAGAAGCACTTTGGTGACGTTTAACTGTAACTTCTTCCCAGTACAGTCTAAGTGGCTGCTGACTGTGTGACTTGGCTAAAAGTGGCCAAATAGAAGCCCAATCCACAATACATGAGCCCAAAGGCCTTCCTTATGACTAAACTGACACCCACTTTCTTAAAAATATCATGGGTCTAAATAGCCTTTTCAGGCTGAGAGAAGTACTTTGGTGACATTTGGCTGTAACTTGTTCCCAGTACATTCTGAGTGGCTGGTGACTGTGTGTTGTACCTAAAAGTGCCCAAATAGAATCCCAATGCACTATACATGGGCCCAAATGCCTTCCTTATGACAAAACTGACACTCATTTTCTTTAAAAAATCATTGGTCAAAATAGCCTTTTCAGGCTGAGAGAAGCACTTTGGTGACATTTAACTGTAACTTGTTTCCAGTACAGTCTAAGTGGCTGCTGACTGTGTGACTTGGTTAAAAGTGGCCAAATAGAAGCCCAATCCACAATACATGAGCCCAAAGGCCTTCCTTATGACTAAACTGACACCCACTTTCTTAAAAATATCATGGGTCTAAATAGCCTTTTCAGGCTGAGAGAAGCACTTTGGTGACATTTGGCTGTAACTTGTTCCCAGTACATTCTGAGTGGCTGGCGACTGTGTGTTGTACCTAAAAGTGCCCAAATAGAATCCCAATGCACTATACATGGGCCCAAATGCCTTCCTTATGACAAAACTGACACTCATTTTCTTTAAAAAATCATTGGTCAAAATAGCCTTTTCAGGCTGAGAGAAGCACTTTGGTGACATTTAACTGTAACTTGTTCCCAGTACAGTCTAAGTGGCTGCTGACTGTGTGACTTGGTTAAAAGTGGCCAAATAGAAGCCCAATCCACAATACATGAGCCCAAAGGCCTTCCTTATGACTAAACTGACACCCACTTTCTTAAAAATATCATGGGTCTAAATAGCCTTTTCAGGCTGAGAGAAGCACTTTGGTGACATTTGGCTGTAACTTGTTCCCAGTACATTCTGAGTGGCTGGCGACTGTGTGTTGTACCTAAAAGTGCCCAAATAGAATCCCAATGCACTATACATGGGCCCAAATGCCTTCCTTATGACAAAACTGACACTCATTTTCTTAAAAATATCATTGGTCAAAATAGCCTTTTCAGGCTGAGAGAAGCACTTTGGTGACGTTTAACTGTAACTTGTTCCCAGTACAGTCTAAGTGGCTGCTGACTGTGTGACTTGGCTAAAAGTGGCCAAATAGAAGGCAAATCCACAATACAAGAGCCCAAAGGCCTTCCTTATGACTAAACTGACACCCACTTTCTTAAAAATATCATGGGTCTAAATAGCCTTTTCAGGCTGAGAGAAGCACTTTGGTGACATTTGGCTGTAACTTGTTCCCAGTACATTCTGAGTGGCTGGCGACTGTGTGTTGTACCTAAAAGTGCCCAAATAGAATCCCAATGCACTATACATGGGCCCAAATGCCTTCCTTATGACAAAACTGACACTCATTTTCTTAAAAATATCATTGGTCAAAATAGCCTTTTCAGGCTGAGAGAAGCACTTTGGTGACATTTAACTGTAACTTGTTCCCAGTACAGTCTAAGTGGCTGCTGACTGTGTGACTTGGTTAAAAGTGGCCAAATAGAAGCCCAATCCACAATACATGAGCCCAAAGGCCTTCCTTATGACTAAACTGACACCCACTTTCTTAAAAATATCATGGGTCTAAATAGCCTTTTCAGGCTGAGAGAAGCACTTTGGTGACATTTGGCTGTAACTTGTTCCCAGTACATTCTGAGTGGCTGGCGACTGTGTGTTGTACCTAAAAGTGCCCAAATAGAATCCCAATGCACTATACATGGGCCCAAATGCCTTCCTTATGAAAAATCGGACACTCATTTTCTTTGAAAAATGCATTGGTCAAAGTAGCCTTTTCAGGCTGAGAGAAGCACTTTGGTGACGTTTAACTGTAACTTGTTCCCAGTACAATCTAAGTGGCTGCTGACTGTGTGACTTGGCTAAAAGTGGCCAAATAGAAGGCAAATCCACAATACAAGAGCCCAAAGGCCTTCCTTATGACTAAACTGACACCCACTTTCTTAAAAATATCATGGGTCTAAATAGCCTTTTCAGGCTGAGAGAAGCACTTTGGTGACATTTGGCTGTAACTTGTTCCCAGTACATTCTGAGTGGCTGGCGACTGTGTGTTGTACCTAAAAGTGCCCAAATAGAATCCCAATGCACTATACATGGGCCCAAATGCCTTCCTTATGACAAAACTGACACTCATTTTCTTAAAAATATCATTGGTCAAAATAGCCTTTTCAGGCTGAGAGAAGCACTTTGGTGACGTTTAACTGTAACTTCTTCCCAGTACAGTCTAAGTGGCTGCTGACTGTGTGACTTGGCTAAAAGTGGCCAAATAGAAGCCCAATCCACAATACATGAGCCCAAAGGCCTTCCTTATGACTAAACTGACACCCACTTTCTTAAAAATATCATGGGTCTAAATAGCCTTTTCAGGCTGAGAGAAGTACTTTGGTGACATTTGGCTGTAACTTGTTCCCAGTACATTCTGAGTGGCTGGTGACTGTGTGTTGTACCTAAAAGTGCCCAAATAGAATCCCAATGCACTATACATGGGCCCAAATGCCTTCCTTATGACAAAACTGACACTCATTTTCTTTAAAAAATCATTGGTCAAAATAGCCTTTTCAGGCTGAGAGAAGCACTTTGGTGACATTTAACTGTAACTTGTTTCCAGTACAGTCTAAGTGGCTGCTGACTGTGTGACTTGGTTAAAAGTGGCCAAATAGAAGCCCAATCCACAATACATGAGCCCAAAGGCCTTCCTTATGACTAAACTGACACCCACTTTCTTAAAAATATCATGGGTCTAAATAGCCTTTTCAGGCTGAGAGAAGCACTTTGGTGACATTTGGCTGTAACTTGTTCCCAGTACATTCTGAGTGGCTGGCGACTGTGTGTTGTACCTAAAAGTGCCCAAATAGAATCCCAATGCACTATACATGGGCCCAAATGCCTTCCTTATGACAAAACTGACACTCATTTTCTTTAAAAAATCATTGGTCAAAATAGCCTTTTCAGGCTGAGAGAAGCACTTTGGTGACATTTAACTGTAACTTGTTCCCAGTACAGTCTAAGTGGCTGCTGACTGTGTGACTTGGTTAAAAGTGGCCAAATAGAAGCCCAATCCACAATACATGAGCCCAAAGGCCTTCCTTATGACTAAACTGACACCCACTTTCTTAAAAATATCATGGGTCTAAATAGCCTTTTCAGGCTGAGAGAAGCACTTTGGTGACATTTGGCTGTAACTTGTTCCCAGTACATTCTGAGTGGCTGGCGACTGTGTGTTGTACCTAAAAGTGCCCAAATAGAATCCCAATGCACTATACATGGGCCCAAATGCCTTCCTTATGACAAAACTGACACTCATTTTCTTAAAAATATCATTGGTCAAAATAGCCTTTTCAGGCTGAGAGAAGCACTTTGGTGACGTTTAACTGTAACTTGTTCCCAGTACAGTCTAAGTGGCTGCTGACTGTGTGACTTGGCTAAAAGTGGCCAAATAGAAGGCAAATCCACAATACAAGAGCCCAAAGGCCTTCCTTATGACTAAACTGACACCCACTTTCTTAAAAATATCATGGGTCTAAATAGCCTTTTCAGGCTGAGAGAAGCACTTTGGTGACATTTGGCTGTAACTTGTTCCCAGTACATTCTGAGTGGCTGGCGACTGTGTGTTGTACCTAAAAGTGCCCAAATAGAATCCCAATGCACTATACATGGGCCCAAATGCCTTCCTTATGAAAAATCGGACACTCATTTTCTTTGAAAAATGCATTGGTCAAAGTAGCCTTTTCAGGCTGAGAGAAGCACTTTGGTGACGTTTAACTGTAACTTGGCCCCAGTACAATCTAAGTGGCTGCTGACTGTGTGACTTGGCTAAAAGTGGCCAAATAGAAGGCAAATCCACAATACAAGAGCCCAAAGGCCTTCCTTATGACTAAACTGACACCCACTTTCTTAAAAATATCATGGGTCTAAATAGCCTTTTCAGGCTGAGAGAAGCACTTTGGTGACATTTGGCTGTAACTTGTTCCCAGTACATTCTGAGTGGCTGGCGACTGTGTGTTGTACCTAAAAGTGCCCAAATAGAATCCCAATGCACTATACATGGGCCCAAATGCCTTCCTTATGACAAAACTGACACTCATTTTCTTAAAAATATCATTGGTCAAAATAGCCTTTTCAGGCTGAGAGAAGCACTTTGGTGACGTTTAACTGTAACTTCTTCCCAGTACAGTCTAAGTGGCTGCTGACTGTGTGACTTGGCTAAAAGTGGCCAAATAGAAGCCCAATCCACAATACATGAGCCCAAAGGCCTTCCTTATGACTAAACTGACACCCACTTTCTTAAAAATATCATGGGTCTAAATAGCCTTTTCAGGCTGAGAGAAGTACTTTGGTGACATTTGGCTGTAACTTGTTCCCAGTACATTCTGAGTGGCTGGCGACTGTGTGTTGTACCTAAAAGTGCCCAAATAGAATCCCAATGCACTATACATGGGCCCAAATGCCTTCCTTATGACAAAACTGACACTCATTTTCTTTAAAAAATCATTGGTCAAAATAGCCTTTTCAGGCTGAGAGAAGCACTTTGGTGACATTTAACTGTAACTTGTTCCCAGTACAGTCTAAGTGGCTGCTGACTGTGTGACTTGGTTAAAAGTGGCCAAATAGAAGCCCAATCCACAATACATGAGCCCAAAGGCCTTCCTTATGACTAAACTGACACCCACTTTCTTAAAAATATCATGGGTCTAAATAGCCTTTTCAGGCTGAGAGAAGCACTTTGGTGACATTTGGCTGTAACTTGTTCCCAGTACATTCTGAGTGGCTGGCGACTGTGTGTTGTACCTAAAAGTGCCCAAATAGAATCCCAATGCACTATACATGGGCCCAAATGCCTTCCTTATGACAAAACTGACACTCATTTTCTTAAAAATATCATTGGTCAAAATAGCCTTTTCAGGCTGAGAGAAGCACTTTGGTGACATTTAACTGTAACTTGTTCCCAGTACAGTCTAAGTGGCTGCTGACTGTGTGACTTGGTTAAAAGTGGCCAAATAGAAGCCCAATCCACAATACATGAGCCCAAAGGCCTTCCTTATGACTAAACTGACACCCACTTTCTTAAAAATATCATGGGTCTAAATAGCCTTTTCAGGCTGAGAGAAGCACTTTGGTGACATTTGGCTGTAACTTGTTCCCAGTACATTCTGAGTGGCTGGCGACTGTGTGTTGTACCTAAAAGTGCCCAAATAGAATCCCAATGCACTATACATGGGCCCAAATGCCTTCCTTATGACAAAACTGACACTCATTTTCTTAAAAATATCATTGGTCAAAATAGCCTTTTCAGGCTGAGAGAAGCACTTTGGTGACATTTAACTGTAACTTGTTCCCAGTACAGTCTAAGTGGCTGCTGACTGTGTGACTTGGTTAAAAGTGGCCAAATAGAAGCCCAATCCACAATACATGAGCCCAAAGGCCTTCCTTATGACTAAACTGACACCCACTTTCTTAAAAATATCATGGGTCTAAATAGCCTTTTCAGGCTGAGAGAAGCACTTTGGTGACATTTGGCTGTAACTTGTTCCCAGTACATTCTGAGTGGCTGGCGACTGTGTGTTGTACCTAAAAGTGCCCAAATAGAATCCCAATGCACTATACATGGGCCCAAATGCCTTCCTTATGAAAAATCGGACACTCATTTTCTTTGAAAAATGCATTGGTCAAAGTAGCCTTTTCAGGCTGAGAGAAGCACTTTGGTGACGTTTAACTGTAACTTGTTCCCAGTACAATCTAAGTGGCTGCTGACTGTGTGACTTGGCTAAAAGTGGCCAAATAGAAGGCAAATCCACAAATCAAGAGCCCAAAGGCCTTCCTTATGACTAAACTGACACCCACTTTCTTAAAAATATCATGGGTCTAAATAGCCTTTTCAGGCTGAGAGAAGCACTTTGGTGACATTTGGCTGTAACTTGTTCCCAGTACATTCTGAGTGGCTGGCGACTGTGTGTTGTACCTAAAAGTGCCCAAATAGAATCCCAATGCACTATACATGGGCCCAAATGCCTTCCTTATGACAAAACTGACACTCATTTTCTTAAAAATATCATTGGTCAAAATAGCCTTTTCAGGCTGAGAGAAGCACTTTGGTGACGTTTAACTGTAACTTGTTCCCAGTACAGTCTAAGTGGCTGCTGACTGTGTGACTTGGCTAAAAGTGGCCAAATAGAAGGCAAATCCACAATACAAGAGCCCAAAGGCCTTCCTTATGACTAAACTGACACCCACTTTCTTAAAAATATAATGGGTCTAAATAGCCTTTTCAGGCTGAGAGAAGCACTTTGGTGACATTTGGCTGTAACTTGTTCCCAGTACATTCTGAGTGGCTGGCGACTGTGTGTTGTACCTAAAAGTGCCCAAATAGAATCCCAAATGCACTATACATGGGCCCAAATGCCTTCCTTATGAAAAATCGGACACTCATTTTCTTTGAAAAATGCATTGGTCAAAGTAGCCTTTTCAGGCTGAGAGAAGCACTTTGGTGACGTTTAACTGTAACTTGTTCCCAGTACAGTCTAAGTGGCTGCTGACTGTGTGACTTGGCTAAAAGTGGCCAAATAGAAGGCAAATCCACAATACAAGAGCCCAAAGGCCTTCCTTATGACTAAACTGACACCCACTTTCTTAAAAATATCATGGGTCTAAATAGCCTTTTCAGGCTGAGAGAAGCACTTTGGTGACATTTGGCTGTAACTTGTTCCCAGTACATTCTGAGTGGCTGGCGACTGTGTGTTGTACCTAAAAGTGCCCAAATAGAATCCCAATGCACTATACATGGGCCCAAATGCCTTCCTTATGAAAAATCGGACACTCATTTTCTTTGAAAAATGCATTGGTCAAAGTAGCCTTTTCAGGCTGAGAGAAGCACTTTGGTGACGTTTAACTGTAACTTGTTCCCAGTACAATCTAAGTGGCTGCTGACTGTGTGACTTGGCTAAAAGTGGCCAAATAGAAGGCAAATCCACAATACAAGAGCCCAAAGGCCTTCCTTATGACTAAACTGACACCCACTTTCTTAAAAATATCATGGGTCTAAATAGCCTTTTCAGGCTGAGAGAAGCACTTTGGTGACATTTGGCTGTAACTTGTTCCCAGTACATTCTGAGTGGCTGGCGACTGTGTGTTGTACCTAAAAGTGCCCAAATAGAATCCCAATGCACTATACATGGGTCCAAATGCCTTCCTTATGAAAAATCGGACACTCATTTTCTTTGAAAAATGCATTGGTCAAAGTAGCCTTTTCAGGCTGAGAGAAGCACTTTGGTGACGTTTAACTGTAACTTGTTCCCAGTACAATCTAAGTGGCTGCTGACTGTGTGACTTGGCTAAAAGTGGCCAAATAGAAGGCAAATCCACAATACAAGAGCCCAAAGGCCTTCCTTATGACTAAACTGACACCCACTTTCTTAAAAATATCATGGGTCTAAATAGCCTTTTCAGGCTGAGAGAAGCACTTTGGTGACATTTGGCTGTAACTTGTTCCCAGTACATTCTGAGTGGCTGGCGACTGTGTGTTGTACCTAAAAGTGCCCAAATAGAATCCCAATGCACTATACATGGGCCCAAATGCCTTCCTTATGACAAAACTGACACTCATTTTCTTAAAAATATCATTGGTCAAAATAGCCTTTTCAGGCTGAGAGAAGCACTTTGGTGACGTTTAACTGTAACTTGTTCCCAGTACAGTCTAAGTGGCTGCTGACTGTGTGACTTGGCTAAAAGTGGCCAAATAGAAGGCAAATCCACAATACAAGAGCCCAAAGGCCTTCCTTATGACTAAACTGACACCCACTTTCTTAAAAATATCATGGGTCTAAATAGCCTTTTCAGGCTGAGAGAAGCACTTTGGTGACATTTGGCTGTAACTTGTTCCCAGTACATTCTGAGTGGCTGGCGACTGTGTGTTGTACCTAAAAATGCCCAAATAGAATCCCAATGCACTATACATGGGCCCAAATGCCTTCCTTATGAAAAATCGGACACTCATTTTCTTTGAAAAATGCATTGGTCAAAGTAGCCTTTTCAGGCTGAGAGAAGCACTTTGGTGACGTTTAACTGTAACTTGTTCCCAGTACAGTCTAAGTGGCTGCTGACTGTGTGACTTGGCTAAAAGTGGCCAAATAGAAGCCCAATCCACAATACATGAGCCCAAAGGCCTTCCTTATGACTAAACTGACACCCACTTTCTTAAAATATCATGGGTCTAAATAGCCTTTTCAGGCTGAGAGAAGCACTTTGGTGACATTTGGCTGTAACTTGTTCCCAGTACATTCTGAGTGGCTGGCGACTGTGTGTTGTACCTAAAAGTGCCCAAATAGAATCCCAATGCACTATACATGGGCCCAAATGCCTTCCTTATGACAAAACTGACACTCATTTTCTTAAAAATATCATTGGTCAAAATAGCCTTTTCAGGCTGAGAGAAGCACTTTGGTGACGTTTAACTGTAACTTGTTCCCAGTACAGTCTAAGTGGCTGCTGACTGTGTGACTTGGCTAAAAGTGGCCAAATAGAAGGCAAATCCACAATACAAGAGCCCAAAGGCCTTCCTTATGACTAAACTGACACCCACTTTCTTAAAAATATCATGGGTCTAAATAGCCTTTTCAGGCTGAGAGAAGCACTTTGGTGACATTTGGCTGTAACTTGTTCCCAGTACATTCTGAGTGGCTGGCGACTGTGTGTTGTACCTAAAAGTGCCCAAATAGAATCCCAATGCACTATACATGGGCCCAAATGCCTTCCTTATGAAAAATCGGACACTCATTTTCTTTGAAAAATGCATTGGTCAAAGTAGCCTTTTCAGGCTGAGAGAAGCACTTTGGTGACATTTAACTGTAACTTGTTCCCAGTACAGTCTAAGTGGCTGCTGACTGTGTGACTTGGTTAAAAGTGGCCAAATAGAAGCCCAATCCACAATACATGAGCCCAAAGGCCTTCCTTATGACTAAACTGACACCCACTTTCTTAAAAATATCATGGGTCTAAATAGCCTTTTCAGGCTGAGAGAAGCACTTTGGTGACATTTGGCTGTAACTTGTTCCCAGTACATTCTGAGTGGCTGGCGACTGTGTGTTGTACCTAAAAGTGCCCAAATAGAATCCCAATGCACTATACATGGGCCCAAATGCCTTCCTTATGACAAAACTGACACTGATTTTCTTAAAAATATCATTGGTCAAAATAGCCTTTTCAGGCTGAGAGAAGCACTTTGGTGACGTTTAACTGTAACTTGTTCCCAGTACAGTCTAAGTGGCTGCTGACTGTGTGACTTGGCTAAAAGTGGCCAAATAGAAGGCAAATCCACAATACAAGAGCCCAAAGGCCTTCCTTATGACTAAACTGACACCCACTTTCTTAAAAATATCATGGGTCTAAATAGCCTTTTCAGGCTGAGAGAAGCACTTTGGTGACATTTGGCTGTAACTTGTTCCCAGTACATTCTGAGTGGCTGGCGACTGTGTGTTGTACCTAAAAGTGCCCAAATAGAATCCCAATGCACTATACATGGGCCCAAATGCCTTCCTTATGACAAAACTGACACTCATTTTCTTAAAAATATCATTGGTCAAAATAGCCTTTTCAGGCTGAGAGAAGCACTTTGGTGACGTTTAACTGTAACTTCTTCCCAGTACAGTCTAAGTGGCTGCTGACTGTGTGACTTGGCTAAAAGTGGCCAAATAGAAGCCCAATCCACAATACATGAGCCCAAAGGCCTTCCTTATGACTAAACTGACACCCACTTTCTTAAAAATATCATGGGTCTAAATAGCCTTTTCAGGCTGAGAGAAGTACTTTGGTGACATTTGGCTGTAACTTGTTCCCAGTACATTCTGAGTGGCTGGCGACTGTGTGTTGTACCTAAAAGTGCCCAAATAGAATCCCAATGCACTATACATGGGCCCAAATGCCTTCCTTATGACAAAACTGACACTCATTTTCTTTAAAAAATCATTGGTCAAAATAGCCTTTTCAGGCTGAGAGAAGCACTTTGGTGACATTTAACTGTAACTTGTTCCCAGTACAGTCTAAGTGGCTGCTGACTGTGTGACTTGGTTAAAAGTGGCCAAATAGAAGCCCAATCCACAATACATGAGCCCAAAGGCCTTCCTTATGACTAAACTGACACCCACTTTCTTAAAAATATCATGGGTCTAAATAGCCTTTTCAGGCTGAGAGAAGCACTTTGGTGACATTTGGCTGTAACTTGTTCCCAGTACATTCTGAGTGGCTGGCGACTGTGTGTTGTACCTAAAAGTGCCCAAATAGAATCCCAATGCACTATACATGGGCCCAAATGCCTTCCTTATGACAAAACTGACACTCATTTTCTTAAAAATATCATTGGTCAAAATAGCCTTTTCAGGCTGAGAGAAGCACTTTGGTGACATTTAACTGTAACTTGTTCCCAGTACAGTCTAAGTGGCTGCTGACTGTGTGACTTGGTTAAAAGTGGCCAAATAGAAGCCCAATCCACAATACATGAGCCCAAAGGCCTTCCTTATGACTAAACTGACACCCACTTTCTTAAAAATATCATGGGTCTAAATAGCCTTTTCAGGCTGAGAGAAGCACTTTGGTGACATTTGGCTGTAACTTGTTCCCAGTACATTCTGAGTGGCTGGCGACTGTGTGTTGTACCTAAAAGTGCCCAAATAGAATCCCAAATGCACTATACATGGGCCCAAATGCCTTCCTTATGAAAAATCGGACACTCATTTTCTTTGAAAAATGCATTGGTCAAAGTAGCCTTTTCAGGCTGAGAGAAGCACTTTGGTGACGTTTAACTGTAACTTGTTCCCAGTACAGTCTAAGTGGCTGCTGACTGTGTGACTTGGCTAAAAGTGGCCAAATAGAAGCCCAATCCACAATACAAGAGCCCAAAGGCCTTCCTTATGACTAAACTGACACCCACTATCTTAAAAATATCATGGGTCTAAATAGCCTTTTCAGGCTGAGAGAAGCACTTTGGTGACATTTGGCTGTAACTTGTTGCCAGTACATTCTGAGTGGCTGGCGACTGTGTGTTGTACCTAAAAGTGCCCAAATAGAATCCCAATGCACTATACATGGGCCCAAATGCCTTCCTTATGACAAAACTGACACTCATTTTCTTAAAAATATCATTGGTCAAAATAGCCTTTTCAGGCTGAGAGAAGCACTTTGGTGACATTTAACTGTAACTTGTTCCCAGTACAGTCTAAGTGGCTGCTGACTGTGTGACTTGGTTAAAAGTGGCCAAATAGAAGCCCAATCCACAATACATGAGCCCAAAGGCCTTCCTTATGACTAAACTGACACCCACTTTCTTAAAAATATCATGGGTCTAAATAGCCTTTTCAGGCTGAGAGAAGCACTTTGGTGACATTTGGCTGTAACTTGTTCCCAGTACATTCTGAGTGGCTGGCGACTGTGTGTTGTACCTAAAAGTGCCCAAATAGAATCCCAATGCACTATACATGGGCCCAAATGCCTTCCTTATGACAAAACTGACACTCATTTTCTTAAAAATATCATTGGTCAAAATAGCCTTTTCAGGCTGAGAGAAGCACTTTGGTGACGTTTAACTGTAACTTCTTCCCAGTACAGTCTAAGTGGCTGCTGACTGTGTGACTTGGCTAAAAGTGGCCAAATAGAAGCCCAATCCACAATACATGAGCCCAAAGGCCTTCCTTATGACTAAACTGACACCCACTTTCTTAAAAATATCATGGGTCTAAATAGCCTTTTCAGGCTGAGAGAAGTACTTTGGTGACATTTGGCTGTAACTTGTTCCCAGTACATTCTGAGTGGCTGGCGACTGTGTGTTGTACCTAAAAGTGCCCAAATAGAATCCCAATGCACTATACATGGGCCCAAATGCCTTCCTTATGACAAAACTGACACTCATTTTCTTTAAAAAATCATTGGTCAAAATAGCCTTTTCAGGCTGAGAGAAGCACTTTGGTGACATTTAACTGTAACTTGTTCCCAGTACAGTCTAAGTGGCTGCTGACTGTGTGACTTGGTTAAAAGTGGCCAAATAGAAGCCCAATCCACAATACATGAGCCCAAAGGCCTTCCTTATGACTAAACTGACACCCACTTTCTTAAAAATATCATGGGTCTAAATAGCCTTTTCAGGCTGAGAGAAGCACTTTGGTGACATTTGGCTGTAACTTGTTCCCAGTACATTCTGAGTGGCTGGCGACTGTGTGTTGTACCTAAAAGTGCCCAAATAGAATCCCAATGCACTATACATGGGCCCAAATGCCTTCCTTATGACAAAACTGACACTCATTTTCTTAAAAATATCATTGGTCAAAATAGCCTTTTCAGGCTGAGAGAAGCACTTTGGTGACATTTAACTGTAACTTGTTCCCAGTACAGTCTAAGTGGCTGCTGACTGTGTGACTTGGTTAAAAGTGGCCAAATAGAAGCCCAATCCACAATACATGAGCCCAAAGGCCTTCCTTATGACTAAACTGACACCCACTTTCTTAAAAATATCATGGGTCTAAATAGCCTTTTCAGGCTGAGAGAAGCACTTTGGTGACATTTGGCTGTAACTTGTTCCCAGTACATTCTGAGTGGCTGGCGACTGTGTGTTGTACCTAAAAGTGCCCAAATAGAATCCCAATGCACTATACATGGGCCCAAATGCCTTCCTTATGACAAAACTGACACTCATTTTCTTAAAAATATCATTGGTCAAAATAGCCTTTTCAGGCTGAGAGAAGCACTTTGGTGACATTTAACTGTAACTTGTTCCCAGTACAGTCTAAGTGGCTGCTGACTGTGTGACTTGGTTAAAAGTGGCCAAATAGAAGCCCAATCCACAATACATGAGCCCAAAGGCCTTCCTTATGACTAAACTGACACCCACTTTCTTAAAAATATCATGGGTCTAAATAGCCTTTTCAGGCTGAGAGAAGCACTTTGGTGACATTTGGCTGTAACTTGTTCCCAGTACATTCTGAGTGGCTGGCGACTGTGTGTTGTACCTAAAAGTGCCCAAATAGAATCCCAATGCACTATACATGGGCCCAAATGCCTTCCTTATGAAAAATCGGACACTCATTTTCTTTGAAAAATGCATTGGTCAAAGTAGCCTTTTCAGGCTGAGAGAAGCACTTTGGTGACGTTTAACTGTAACTTGTTCCCAGTACAATCTAAGTGGCTGCTGACTGTGTGACTTGGCTAAAAGTGGCCAAATAGAAGGCAAATCCACAAATCAAGAGCCCAAAGGCCTTCCTTATGACTAAACTGACACCCACTTTCTTAAAAATATCATGGGTCTAAATAGCCTTTTCAGGCTGAGAGAAGCACTTTGGTGACATTTGGCTGTAACTTGTTCCCAGTACATTCTGAGTGGCTGGCGACTGTGTGTTGTACCTAAAAGTGCCCAAATAGAATCCCAATGCACTATACATGGGCCCAAATGCCTTCCTTATGACAAAACTGACACTCATTTTCTTAAAAATATCATTGGTCAAAATAGCCTTTTCAGGCTGAGAGAAGCACTTTGGTGACGTTTAACTGTAACTTGTTCCCAGTACAGTCTAAGTGGCTGCTGACTGTGTGACTTGGCTAAAAGTGGCCAAATAGAAGGCAAATCCACAATACAAGAGCCCAAAGGCCTTCCTTATGACTAAACTGACACCCACTTTCTTAAAAATATAATGGGTCTAAATAGCCTTTTCAGGCTGAGAGAAGCACTTTGGTGACATTTGGCTGTAACTTGTTCCCAGTACATTCTGAGTGGCTGGCGACTGTGTGTTGTACCTAAAAGTGCCCAAATAGAATCCCAAATGCACTATACATGGGCCCAAATGCCTTCCTTATGAAAAATCGGACACTCATTTTCTTTGAAAAATGCATTGGTCAAAGTAGCCTTTTCAGGCTGAGAGAAGCACTTTGGTGACGTTTAACTGTAACTTGTTCCCAGTACAGTCTAAGTGGCTGCTGACTGTGTGACTTGGCTAAAAGTGGCCAAATAGAAGGCAAATCCACAATACAAGAGCCCAAAGGCCTTCCTTATGACTAAACTGACACCCACTTTCTTAAAAATATCATGGGTCTAAATAGCCTTTTCAGGCTGAGAGAAGCACTTTGGTGACATTTGGCTGTAACTTGTTCCCAGTACATTCTGAGTGGCTGGCGACTGTGTGTTGTACCTAAAAGTGCCCAAATAGAATCCCAATGCACTATACATGGGCCCAAATGCCTTCCTTATGAAAAATCGGACACTCATTTTCTTTGAAAAATGCATTGGTCAAAGTAGCCTTTTCAGGCTGAGAGAAGCACTTTGGTGACGTTTAACTGTAACTTGTTCCCAGTACAATCTAAGTGGCTGCTGACTGTGTGACTTGGCTAAAAGTGGCCAAATAGAAGGCAAATCCACAATACAAGAGCCCAAAGGCCTTCCTTATGACTAAACTGACACCCACTTTCTTAAAAATATCATGGGTCTAAATAGCCTTTTCAGGCTGAGAGAAGCACTTTGGTGACATTTGGCTGTAACTTGTTCCCAGTACATTCTGAGTGGCTGGCGACTGTGTGTTGTACCTAAAAGTGCCCAAATAGAATCCCAATGCACTATACATGGGCCCAAATGCCTTCCTTATGACAAAACTGACACTCATTTTCTTAAAAATATCATTGGTCAAAATAGCCTTTTCAGGCTGAGAGAAGCACTTTGGTGACGTTTAACTGTAACTTGTTCCCAGTACAGTCTAAGTGGCTGCTGACTGTGTGACTTGGCTAAAAGTGGCCAAATAGAAGGCAAATCCACAATACAAGAGCCCAAAGGCCTTCCTTATGACTAAACTGACACCCACTTTCTTAAAAATATCATGGGTCTAAATAGCCTTTTCAGGCTGAGAGAAGCACTTTGGTGACATTTGGCTGTAACTTGTTCCCAGTACATTCTGAGTGGCTGGCGACTGTGTGTTGTACCTAAAAATGCCCAAATAGAATCCCAATGCACTATACATGGGCCCAAATGCCTTCCTTATGAAAAATCGGACACTCATTTTCTTTGAAAAATGCATTGGTCAAAGTAGCCTTTTCAGGCTGAGAGAAGCACTTTGGTGACGTTTAACTGTAACTTGTTCCCAGTACAGTCTAAGTGGCTGCTGACTGTGTGACTTGGCTAAAAGTGGCCAAATAGAAGCCCAATCCACAATACATGAGCCCAAAGGCCTTCCTTATGACTAAACTGACACCCACTTTCTTAAAATATCATGGGTCTAAATAGCCTTTTCAGGCTGAGAGAAGCACTTTGGTGACATTTGGCTGTAACTTGTTCCCAGTACATTCTGAGTGGCTGGCGACTGTGTGTTGTACCTAAAAGTGCCCAAATAGAATCCCAATGCACTATACATGGGCCCAAATGCCTTCCTTATGACAAAACTGACACTCATTTTCTTAAAAATATCATTGGTCAAAATAGCCTTTTCAGGCTGAGAGAAGCACTTTGGTGACGTTTAACTGTAACTTGTTCCCAGTACAGTCTAAGTGGCTGCTGACTGTGTGACTTGGCTAAAAGTGGCCAAATAGAAGGCAAATCCACAATACAAGAGCCCAAAGGCCTTCCTTATGACTAAACTGACACCCACTTTCTTAAAAATATCATGGGTCTAAATAGCCTTTTCAGGCTGAGAGAAGCACTTTGGTGACATTTGGCTGTAACTTGTTCCCAGTACATTCTGAGTGGCTGGCGACTGTGTGTTGTACCTAAAAGTGCCCAAATAGAATCCCAATGCACTATACATGGGCCCAAATGCCTTCCTTATGAAAAATCGGACACTCATTTTCTTTGAAAAATGCATTGGTCAAAGTAGCCTTTTCAGGCTGAGAGAAGCACTTTGGTGACATTTAACTGTAACTTGTTCCCAGTACAGTCTAAGTGGCTGCTGACTGTGTGACTTGGTTAAAAGTGGCCAAATAGAAGCCCAATCCACAATACATGAGCCCAAAGGCCTTCCTTATGACTAAACTGACACCCACTTTCTTAAAAATATCATGGGTCTAAATAGCCTTTTCAGGCTGAGAGAAGCACTTTGGTGACATTTGGCTGTAACTTGTTCCCAGTACATTCTGAGTGGCTGGCGACTGTGTGTTGTACCTAAAAGTGCCCAAATAGAATCCCAATGCACTATACATGGGCCCAAATGCCTTCCTTATGACAAAACTGACACTGATTTTCTTAAAAATATCATTGGTCAAAATAGCCTTTTCAGGCTGAGAGAAGCACTTTGGTGACGTTTAACTGTAACTTGTTCCCAGTACAGTCTAAGTGGCTGCTGACTGTGTGACTTGGCTAAAAGTGGCCAAATAGAAGGCAAATCCACAATACAAGAGCCCAAAGGCCTTCCTTATGACTAAACTGACACCCACTTTCTTAAAAATATCATGGGTCTAAATAGCCTTTTCAGGCTGAGAGAAGCACTTTGGTGACATTTGGCTGTAACTTGTTCCCAGTACATTCTGAGTGGCTGGCGACTGTGTGTTGTACCTAAAAGTGCCCAAATAGAATCCCAATGCACTATACATGGGCCCAAATGCCTTCCTTATGACAAAACTGACACTCATTTTCTTAAAAATATCATTGGTCAAAATAGCCTTTTCAGGCTGAGAGAAGCACTTTGGTGACGTTTAACTGTAACTTCTTCCCAGTACAGTCTAAGTGGCTGCTGACTGTGTGACTTGGCTAAAAGTGGCCAAATAGAAGCCCAATCCACAATACATGAGCCCAAAGGCCTTCCTTATGACTAAACTGACACCCACTTTCTTAAAAATATCATGGGTCTAAATAGCCTTTTCAGGCTGAGAGAAGTACTTTGGTGACATTTGGCTGTAACTTGTTCCCAGTACATTCTGAGTGGCTGGCGACTGTGTGTTGTACCTAAAAGTGCCCAAATAGAATCCCAATGCACTATACATGGGCCCAAATGCCTTCCTTATGACAAAACTGACACTCATTTTCTTTAAAAAATCATTGGTCAAAATAGCCTTTTCAGGCTGAGAGAAGCACTTTGGTGACATTTAACTGTAACTTGTTCCCAGTACAGTCTAAGTGGCTGCTGACTGTGTGACTTGGTTAAAAGTGGCCAAATAGAAGCCCAATCCACAATACATGAGCCCAAAGGCCTTCCTTATGACTAAACTGACACCCACTTTCTTAAAAATATCATGGGTCTAAATAGCCTTTTCAGGCTGAGAGAAGCACTTTGGTGACATTTGGCTGTAACTTGTTCCCAGTACATTCTGAGTGGCTGGCGACTGTGTGTTGTACCTAAAGGTGCCCAAATAGAATCCCAATGCACTATACATGGGCCCAAATGCCTTCCTTATGACAAAACTGACACTCATTTTCTTAAAAATATCATTGGTCAAAATAGCCTTTTCAGGCTGAGAGAAGCACTTTGGTGACATTTAACTGTAACTTGTTCCCAGTACAGTCTAAGTGGCTGCTGACTGTGTGACTTGGTTAAAAGTGGCCAAATAGAAGCCCAATCCACAATACATGAGCCCAAAGGCCTTCCTTATGACTAAACTGACACCCACTTTCTTAAAAATATCATGGGTCTAAATAGCCTTTTCAGGCTGAGAGAAGCACTTTGGTGACATTTGGCTGTAACTTGTTCCCAGTACATTCTGAGTGGCTGGCGACTGTGTGTTGTACCTAAAAGTGCCCAAATAGAATCCCAAATGCACTATACATGGGCCCAAATGCCTTCCTTATGAAAAATCGGACACTCATTTTCTTTGAAAAATGCATTGGTCAAAGTAGCCTTTTCAGGCTGAGAGAAGCACTTTGGTGACGTTTAACTGTAACTTGTTCCCAGTACAGTCTAAGTGGCTGCTGACTGTGTGACTTGGCTAAAAGTGGCCAAATAGAAGCCCAATCCACAATACAAGAGCCCAAAGGCCTTCCTTATGACTAAACTGACACCCACTATCTTAAAAATATCATGGGTCTAAATAGCCTTTTCAGGCTGAGAGAAGCACTTTGGTGACATTTGGCTGTAACTTGTTGCCAGTACATTCTGAGTGGCTGGCGACTGTGTGTTGTACCTAAAAGTGCCCAAATAGAATCCCAATGCACTATACATGGGCCCAAATGCCTTCCTTATGACAAAACTGACACTCATTTTCTTAAAAATATCATTGGTCAAAATAGCCTTTTCAGGCTGAGAGAAGCACTTTGGTGACATTTAACTGTAACTTGTTCCCAGTACAGTCTAAGTGGCTGCTGACTGTGTGACTTGGTTAAAAGTGGCCAAATAGAAGCCCAATCCACAATACATGAGCCCAAAGGCCTTCCTTATGACTAAACTGACACCCACTTTCTTAAAAATATCATGGGTCTAAATAGCCTTTTCAGGCTGAGAGAAGCACTTTGGTGACATTTGGCTGTAACTTGTTCCCAGTACATTCTGAGTGGCTGGCGACTGTGTGTTGTACCTAAAAGTGCCCAAATAGAATCCCAAATGCACTATACATGGGCCCAAATGCCTTCCTTATGAAAAATCGGACACTCATTTTCTTTGAAAAATGCATTGGTCAAAGTAGCCTTTTCAGGCTGAGAGAAGCACTTTGGTGACGTTTAACTGTAACTTGTTCCCAGTACAGTCTAAGTGGCTGCTGACTGTGTGACTTGGCTAAAAGTGGCCAAATAGAAGCCCAATCCACAATACAAGAGCCCAAAGGCCTTCCTTATGACTAAACTGACACCCACTATCTTAAAAATATCATGGGTCTAAATAGCCTTTTCAGGCTGAGAGAAGCACTTTGGTGACATTTGGCTGTAACTTGTTGCCAGTACATTCTGAGTGGCTGGCGACTGTGTGTTGTACCTAAAAGTGCCCAAATAGAATCCCAATGCACTATACATGGGCCCAAATGCCTTCCTTATGACAAAACTGACACTCATTTTCTTAAAAATATCATTGGTCAAAATAGCCTTTTCAGGCTGAGAGAAGCACTTTGGTGACGTTTAACTGTAACTTCTTCCCAGTACAGTCTAAGTGGCTGCTGACTGTGTGACTTGGCTAAAAGTGGCCAAATAGAAGCCCAATCCACAATACATGAGCCCAAAGGCCTTCCTTATGACTAAACTGACACCCACTTTCTTAAAAATATCATGGGTCTAAATAGCCTTTTCAGGCTGAGAGAAGTACTTTGGTGACATTTGGCTGTAACTTGTTCCCAGTACATTCTGAGTGGCTGGCGACTGTGTGTTGTACCTAAAAGTGCCCAAATAGAATCCCAATGCACTATACATGGGCCCAAATGCCTTCCTTATGACAAAACTGACACTCATTTTCTTTAAAAAATCATTGGTCAAAATAGCCTTTTCAGGCTGAGAGAAGCACTTTGGTGACATTTAACTGTAACTTGTTCCCAGTACAGTCTAAGTGGCTGCTGACTGTGTGACTTGGTTAAAAGTGGCCAAATAGAAGCCCAATCCACAATACATGAGCCCAAAGGCCTTCCTTATGACTAAACTGACACCCACTTTCTTAAAAATATCATGGGTCTAAATAGCCTTTTCAGGCTGAGAGAAGCACTTTGGTGACATTTGGCTGTAACTTGTTCCCAGTACATTCTGAGTGGCTGGCGACTGTGTGTTGTACCTAAAAGTGCCCAAATAGAATCCCAATGCACTATACATGGGCCCAAATGCCTTCCTTATGACAAAACTGACACTCATTTTCTTAAAAATATCATTGGTCAAAATAGCCTTTTCAGGCTGAGAGAAGCACTTTGGTGACATTTAACTGTAACTTGTTCCCAGTACAGTCTAAGTGGCTGCTGACTGTGTGACTTGGTTAAAAGTGGCCAAATAGAAGCCCAATCCACAATACATGAGCCCAAAGGCCTTCCTTATGACTAAACTGACACCCACTTTCTTAAAAATATCATGGGTCTAAATAGCCTTTTCAGGCTGAGAGAAGCACTTTGGTGACATTTGGCTGTAACTTGTTCCCAGTACATTCTGAGTGGCTGGCGACTGTGTGTTGTACCTAAAAGTGCCCAAATAGAATCCCAATGCACTATACATGGGCCCAAATGCCTTCCTTATGACAAAACTGACACTCATTTTCTTAAAAATATCATTGGTCAAAATAGCCTTTTCAGGCTGAGAGAAGCACTTTGGTGACATTTAACTGTAACTTGTTCCCAGTACAGTCTAAGTGGCTGCTGACTGTGTGACTTGGTTAAAAGTGGCCAAATAGAAGCCCAATCCACAATACATGAGCCCAAAGGCCTTCCTTATGACTAAACTGACACCCACTTTCTTAAAAATATCATGGGTCTAAATAGCCTTTTCAGGCTGAGAGAAGCACTTTGGTGACATTTGGCTGTAACTTGTTCCCAGTACATTCTGAGTGGCTGGCGACTGTGTGTTGTACCTAAAAGTGCCCAAATAGAATCCCAATGCACTATACATGGGCCCAAATGCCTTCCTTATGAAAAATCGGACACTCATTTTCTTTGAAAAATGCATTGGTCAAAGTAGCCTTTTCAGGCTGAGAGAAGCACTTTGGTGACGTTTAACTGTAACTTGTTCCCAGTACAATCTAAGTGGCTGCTGACTGTGTGACTTGGCTAAAAGTGGCCAAATAGAAGGCAAATCCACAAATCAAGAGCCCAAAGGCCTTCCTTATGACTAAACTGACACCCACTTTCTTAAAAATATCATGGGTCTAAATAGCCTTTTCAGGCTGAGAGAAGCACTTTGGTGACATTTGGCTGTAACTTGTTCCCAGTACATTCTGAGTGGCTGGCGACTGTGTGTTGTACCTAAAAGTGCCCAAATAGAATCCCAATGCACTATACATGGGCCCAAATGCCTTCCTTATGACAAAACTGACACTCATTTTCTTAAAAATATCATTGGTCAAAATAGCCTTTTCAGGCTGAGAGAAGCACTTTGGTGACGTTTAACTGTAACTTGTTCCCAGTACAGTCTAAGTGGCTGCTGACTGTGTGACTTGGCTAAAAGTGGCCAAATAGAAGGCAAATCCACAATACAAGAGCCCAAAGGCCTTCCTTATGACTAAACTGACACCCACTTTCTTAAAAATATAATGGGTCTAAATAGCCTTTTCAGGCTGAGAGAAGCACTTTGGTGACATTTGGCTGTAACTTGTTCCCAGTACATTCTGAGTGGCTGGCGACTGTGTGTTGTACCTAAAAGTGCCCAAATAGAATCCCAAATGCACTATACATGGGCCCAAATGCCTTCCTTATGAAAAATCGGACACTCATTTTCTTTGAAAAATGCATTGGTCAAAGTAGCCTTTTCAGGCTGAGAGAAGCACTTTGGTGACGTTTAACTGTAACTTGTTCCCAGTACAGTCTAAGTGGCTGCTGACTGTGTGACTTGGCTAAAAGTGGCCAAATAGAAGGCAAATCCACAATACAAGAGCCCAAAGGCCTTCCTTATGACTAAACTGACACCCACTTTCTTAAAAATATCATGGGTCTAAATAGCCTTTTCAGGCTGAGAGAAGCACTTTGGTGACATTTGGCTGTAACTTGTTCCCAGTACATTCTGAGTGGCTGGCGACTGTGTGTTGTACCTAAAAGTGCCCAAATAGAATCCCAATGCACTATACATGGGCCCAAATGCCTTCCTTATGAAAAATCGGACACTCATTTTCTTTGAAAAATGCATTGGTCAAAGTAGCCTTTTCAGGCTGAGAGAAGCACTTTGGTGACGTTTAACTGTAACTTGTTCCCAGTACAATCTAAGTGGCTGCTGACTGTGTGACTTGGCTAAAAGTGGCCAAATAGAAGGCAAATCCACAATACAAGAGCCCAAAGGCCTTCCTTATGACTAAACTGACACCCACTTTCTTAAAAATATCATGGGTCTAAATAGCCTTTTCAGGCTGAGAGAAGCACTTTGGTGACATTTGGCTGTAACTTGTTCCCAGTACATTCTGA
This sequence comes from Gymnoscopelus microlampas, assembly GCF_963454915.1. Taxonomy (NCBI): domain Eukaryota; kingdom Metazoa; phylum Chordata; class Actinopteri; order Myctophiformes; family Myctophidae; genus Gymnoscopelus; species Gymnoscopelus microlampas. The sequence continues at coordinate 166,633 of NC_139959.1, read as the reverse complement.
GTGGCTGGCGACTGTGTGTTGTACCTAAAAGTGCCCAAATAGAATCCCAATGCACTATACATGGGTCCAAATGCCTTCCTTATGAAAAATCGGACACTCATTTTCTTTGAAAAATGCATTGGTCAAAGTAGCCTTTTCAGGCTGAGAGAAGCACTTTGGTGACGTTTAACTGTAACTTGTTCCCAGTACAATCTAAGTGGCTGCTGACTGTGTGACTTGGCTAAAAGTGGCCAAATAGAAGGCAAATCCACAATACAAGAGCCCAAAGGCCTTCCTTATGACTAAACTGACACCCACTTTCTTAAAAATATCATGGGTCTAAATAGCCTTTTCAGGCTGAGAGAAGCACTTTGGTGACATTTGGCTGTAACTTGTTCCCAGTACATTCTGAGTGGCTGGCGACTGTGTGTTGTACCTAAAAGTGCCCAAATAGAATCCCAATGCACTATACATGGGCCCAAATGCCTTCCTTATGACAAAACTGACACTCATTTTCTTAAAAATATCATTGGTCAAAATAGCCTTTTCAGGCTGAGAGAAGCACTTTGGTGACGTTTAACTGTAACTTGTTCCCAGTACAGTCTAAGTGGCTGCTGACTGTGTGACTTGGCTAAAAGTGGCCAAATAGAAGGCAAATCCACAATACAAGAGCCCAAAGGCCTTCCTTATGACTAAACTGACACCCACTTTCTTAAAAATATCATGGGTCTAAATAGCCTTTTCAGGCTGAGAGAAGCACTTTGGTGACATTTGGCTGTAACTTGTTCCCAGTACATTCTGAGTGGCTGGCGACTGTGTGTTGTACCTAAAAATGCCCAAATAGAATCCCAATGCACTATACATGGGCCCAAATGCCTTCCTTATGAAAAATCGGACACTCATTTTCTTTGAAAAATGCATTGGTCAAAGTAGCCTTTTCAGGCTGAGAGAAGCACTTTGGTGACGTTTAACTGTAACTTGTTCCCAGTACAGTCTAAGTGGCTGCTGACTGTGTGACTTGGCTAAAAGTGGCCAAATAGAAGCCCAATCCACAATACATGAGCCCAAAGGCCTTCCTTATGACTAAACTGACACCCACTTTCTTAAAATATCATGGGTCTAAATAGCCTTTTCAGGCTGAGAGAAGCACTTTGGTGACATTTGGCTGTAACTTGTTCCCAGTACATTCTGAGTGGCTGGCGACTGTGTGTTGTACCTAAAAGTGCCCAAATAGAATCCCAATGCACTATACATGGGCCCAAATGCCTTCCTTATGACAAAACTGACACTCATTTTCTTAAAAATATCATTGGTCAAAATAGCCTTTTCAGGCTGAGAGAAGCACTTTGGTGACGTTTAACTGTAACTTGTTCCCAGTACAGTCTAAGTGGCTGCTGACTGTGTGACTTGGCTAAAAGTGGCCAAATAGAAGGCAAATCCACAATACAAGAGCCCAAAGGCCTTCCTTATGACTAAACTGACACCCACTTTCTTAAAAATATCATGGGTCTAAATAGCCTTTTCAGGCTGAGAGAAGCACTTTGGTGACATTTGGCTGTAACTTGTTCCCAGTACATTCTGAGTGGCTGGCGACTGTGTGTTGTACCTAAAAGTGCCCAAATAGAATCCCAATGCACTATACATGGGCCCAAATGCCTTCCTTATGAAAAATCGGACACTCATTTTCTTTGAAAAATGCATTGGTCAAAGTAGCCTTTTCAGGCTGAGAGAAGCACTTTGGTGACATTTGGCTGTAACTTGTTCCCAGTACATTCTGAGTGGCTGGCGACTGTGTGTTGTACCTAAAAGTGCCCAAATAGAATCCCAAATGCACTATACATGGGCCCAAATGCCTTCCTTATGAAAAATCGGACACTCATTTTCTTTGAAAAATGCATTGGTCAAAGTAGCCTTTTCAGGCTGAGAGAAGCACTTTGGTGACGTTTAACTGTAACTTGTTCCCAGTACAGTCTAAGTGGCTGCTGACTGTGTGACTTGGCTAAAAGTGGCCAAATAGAAGGCAAATCCACAATACAAGAGCCCAAAGGCCTTCCTTATGACTAAACTGACACCCACTTTCTTAAAAATATCATGGGTCTAAATAGCCTTTTCAGGCTGAGAGAAGCACTTTGGTGACATTTGGCTGTAACTTGTTCCCAGTACATTCTGAGTGGCTGGCGACTGTGTGTTGTACCTAAAAGTGCCCAAATAGAATCCCAATGCACTATACATGGGCCCAAATGCCTTCCTTATGAAAAATCGGACACTCATTTTCTTTGAAAAATGCATTGGTCAAAGTAGCCTTTTCAGGCTGAGAGAAGCACTTTGGTGACGTTTAACTGTAACTTGTTCCCAGTACAATCTAAGTGGCTGCTGACTGTGTGACTTGGCTAAAAGTGGCCAAATAGAAGGCAAATCCACAATACAAGAGCCCAAAGGCCTTCCTTATGACTAAACTGACACCCACTTTCTTAAAAATATCATGGGTCTAAATAGCCTTTTCAGGCTGAGAGAAGCACTTTGGTGACATTTGGCTGTAACTTGTTCCCAGTACATTCTGAGTGGCTGGCGACTGTGTGTTGTACCTAAAAGTGCCCAAATAGAATCCCAATGCACTATACATGGGTCCAAATGCCTTCCTTATGAAAAATCGGACACTCATTTTCTTTGAAAAATGCATTGGTCAAAGTAGCCTTTTCAGGCTGAGAGAAGCACTTTGGTGACGTTTAACTGTAACTTGTTCCCAGTACAATCTAAGTGGCTGCTGACTGTGTGACTTGGCTAAAAGTGGCCAAATAGAAGGCAAATCCACAATACAAGAGCCCAAAGGCCTTCCTTATGACTAAACTGACACCCACTTTCTTAAAAATATCATGGGTCTAAATAGCCTTTTCAGGCTGAGAGAAGCACTTTGGTGACATTTGGCTGTAACTTGTTCCCAGTACATTCTGAGTGGCTGGCGACTGTGTGTTGTACCTAAAAGTGCCCAAATAGAATCCCAATGCACTATACATGGGCCCAAATGCCTTCCTTATGACAAAACTGACACTCATTTTCTTAAAAATATCATTGGTCAAAATAGCCTTTTCAGGCTGAGAGAAGCACTTTGGTGACGTTTAACTGTAACTTGTTCCCAGTACAGTCTAAGTGGCTGCTGACTGTGTGACTTGGCTAAAAGTGGCCAAATAGAAGGCAAATCCACAATACAAGAGCCCAAAGGCCTTCCTTATGACTAAACTGACACCCACTTTCTTAAAAATATCATGGGTCTAAATAGCCTTTTCAGGCTGAGAGAAGCACTTTGGTGACATTTGGCTGTAACTTGTTCCCAGTACATTCTGAGTGGCTGGCGACTGTGTGTTGTACCTAAAAATGCCCAAATAGAATCCCAATGCACTATACATGGGCCCAAATGCCTTCCTTATGAAAAATCGGACACTCATTTTCTTTGAAAAATGCATTGGTCAAAGTAGCCTTTTCAGGCTGAGAGAAGCACTTTGGTGACGTTTAACTGTAACTTGTTCCCAGTACAGTCTAAGTGGCTGCTGACTGTGTGACTTGGCTAAAAGTGGCCAAATAGAAGCCCAATCCACAATACATGAGCCCAAAGGCCTTCCTTATGACTAAACTGACACCCACTTTCTTAAAATATCATGGGTCTAAATAGCCTTTTCAGGCTGAGAGAAGCACTTTGGTGACATTTGGCTGTAACTTGTTCCCAGTACATTCTGAGTGGCTGGCGACTGTGTGTTGTACCTAAAAGTGCCCAAATAGAATCCCAATGCACTATACATGGGCCCAAATGCCTTCCTTATGACAAAACTGACACTCATTTTCTTAAAAATATCATTGGTCAAAATAGCCTTTTCAGGCTGAGAGAAGCACTTTGGTGACGTTTAACTGTAACTTGTTCCCAGTACAGTCTAAGTGGCTGCTGACTGTGTGACTTGGCTAAAAGTGGCCAAATAGAAGGCAAATCCACAATACAAGAGCCCAAAGGCCTTCCTTATGACTAAACTGACACCCACTTTCTTAAAAATATCATGGGTCTAAATAGCCTTTTCAGGCTGAGAGAAGCACTTTGGTGACATTTGGCTGTAACTTGTTCCCAGTACATTCTGAGTGGCTGGCGACTGTGTGTTGTACCTAAAAGTGCCCAAATAGAATCCCAATGCACTATACATGGGCCCAAATGCCTTCCTTATGAAAAATCGGACACTCATTTTCTTTGAAAAATGCATTGGTCAAAGTAGCCTTTTCAGGCTGAGAGAAGCACTTTGGTGACATTTAACTGTAACTTGTTCCCAGTACAGTCTAAGTGGCTGCTGACTGTGTGACTTGGTTAAAAGTGGCCAAATAGAAGCCCAATCCACAACACATGAGCCCAAAGGCCTTCCTTATGACTAAACTGACACCCACTTTCTTAAAAATATCATGGGTCTAAATAGCCTTTTCAGGCTGAGAGAAGCACTTTGGTGACATTTGGCTGTAACTTGTTCCCAGTACATTCTGAGTGGCTGGCGACTGTGTGTTGTACCTAAAAGTGCCCAAATAGAATCCCAATGCACTATACATGGGCCCAAATGCCTTCCTTATGACAAAACTGACACTCATTTTCTTAAAAATATCATTGGTCAAAATAGCCTTTTCAGGCTGAGAGAAGCACTTTGGTGACGTTTAACTGTAACTTGTTCCCAGTACAGTCTAAGTGGCTGCTGACTGTGTGACTTGGCTAAAAGTGGCCAAATAGAAGGCAAATCCACAATACAAGAGCCCAAAGGCCTTCCTTATGACTAAACTGACACCCACTTTCTTAAAAATATCATGGGTCTAAATAGCCTTTTCAGGCTGAGAGAAGCACTTTGGTGACATTTGGCTGTAACTTGTTCCCAGTACATTCTGAGTGGCTGGCGACTGTGTGTTGTACCTAAAAGTGCCCAAATAGAATCCCAATGCACTATACATGGGCCCAAATGCCTTCCTTATGACAAAACTGACACTCATTTTCTTAAAAATATCATTGGTCAAAATAGCCTTTTCAGGCTGAGAGAAGCACTTTGGTGACGTTTAACTGTAACTTCTTCCCAGTACAGTCTAAGTGGCTGCTGACTGTGTGACTTGGCTAAAAGTGGCCAAATAGAAGCCCAATCCACAATACATGAGCCCAAAGGCCTTCCTTATGACTAAACTGACACCCACTTTCTTAAAAATATCATGGGTCTAAATAGCCTTTTCAGGCTGAGAGAAGTACTTTGGTGACATTTGGCTGTAACTTGTTCCCAGTACATTCTGAGTGGCTGGCGACTGTGTGTTGTACCTAAAAGTGCCCAAATAGAATCCCAATGCACTATACATGGGCCCAAATGCCTTCCTTATGACAAAACTGACACTCATTTTCTTTAAAAAATCATTGGTCAAAATAGCCTTTTCAGGCTGAGAGAAGCACTTTGGTGACATTTAACTGTAACTTGTTCCCAGTACAGTCTAAGTGGCTGCTGACTGTGTGACTTGGTTAAAAGTGGCCAAATAGAAGCCCAATCCACAATACATGAGCCCAAAGGCCTTCCTTATGACTAAACTGACACCCACTTTCTTAAAAATATCATGGGTCTAAATAGCCTTTTCAGGCTGAGAGAAGCACTTTGGTGACATTTGGCTGTAACTTGTTCCCAGTACATTCTGAGTGGCTGGCGACTGTGTGTTGTACCTAAAAGTGCCCAAATAGAATCCCAATGCACTATACATGGGCCCAAATGCCTTCCTTATGACAAAACTGACACTCATTTTCTTAAAAATATCATTGGTCAAAATAGCCTTTTCAGGCTGAGAGAAGCACTTTGGTGACATTTAACTGTAACTTGTTCCCAGTACAGTCTAAGTGGCTGCTGACTGTGTGACTTGGTTAAAAGTGGCCAAATAGAAGCCCAATCCACAATACATGAGCCCAAAGGCCTTCCTTATGACTAAACTGACACCCACTTTCTTAAAAATATCATGGGTCTAAATAGCCTTTTCAGGCTGAGAGAAGCACTTTGGTGACATTTGGCTGTAACTTGTTCCCAGTACATTCTGAGTGGCTGGCGACTGTGTGTTGTACCTAAAAGTGCCCAAATAGAATCCCAATGCACTATACATGGGCCCAAATGCCTTCCTTATGAAAAATCGGACACTCATTTTCTTTGAAAAATGCATTGGTCAAAGTAGCCTTTTCAGGCTGAGAGAAGCACTTCGGTGACGTTTAACTGTAACTTGTTCCCAGTACAATCTAAGTGGCTGCTGACTGTGTGACTTGGCTAAAAGTGGCCAAATAGAAGGCAAATCCACAATACAAGAGCCCAAAGGCCTTCCTTATGACTAAACTGACACCCACTTTCTTAAAAATATCATGGGTCTAAATAGCCTTTTCAGGCTGAGAGAAGCACTTTGGTGACATTTGGCTGTAACTTGTTCCCAGTACATTCTGAGTGGCTGGCGACTGTGTGTTGTACCTAAAAGTGCCCAAATAGAATCCCAATGCACTATACATGGGCCCAAATGCCTTCCTTATGACAAAACTGACACTCATTTTCTTAAAAATATCATTGGTCAAAATAGCCTTTTCAGGCTGAGAGAAGCACTTTGGTGACGTTTAACTGTAACTTCTTCCCAGTACAGTCTAAGTGGCTGCTGACTGTGTGACTTGGCTAAAAGTGGCCAAATAGAAGCCCAATCCACAATACATGAGCCCAAAGGCCTTCCTTATGACTAAACTGACACCCACTTTCTTAAAAATATCATGGGTCTAAATAGCCTTTTCAGGCTGAGAGAAGTACTTTGGTGACATTTGGCTGTAACTTGTTCCCAGTACATTCTGAGTGGCTGGCGACTGTGTGTTGTACCTAAAAGTGCCCAAATAGAATCCCAATGCACTATACATGGGCCCAAATGCCTTCCTTATGACAAAACTGACACTCATTTTCTTTAAAAAATCATTGGTCAAAATAGCCTTTTCAGGCTGAGAGAAGCACTTTGGTGACATTTAACTGTAACTTGTTCCCAGTACAGTCTAAGTGGCTGCTGACTGTGTGACTTGGTTAAAAGTGGCCAAATAGAAGCCCAATCCACAATACATGAGCCCAAAGGCCTTCCTTATGACTAAACTGACACCCACTTTCTTAAAAATATCATGGGTCTAAATAGCCTTTTCAGGCTGAGAGAAGCACTTTGGTGACATTTGGCTGTAACTTGTTCCCAGTACATTCTGAGTGGCTGGCGACTGTGTGTTGTACCTAAAAGTGCCCAAATAGAATCCCAATGCACTATACATGGGCCCAAATGCCTTCCTTATGACAAAACTGACACTCATTTTCTTAAAAATATCATTGGTCAAAATAGCCTTTTCAGGCTGAGAGAAGCACTTTGGTGACGTTTAACTGTAACTTGTTCCCAGTACAGTCTAAGTGGCTGCTGACTGTGTGACTTGGCTAAAAGTGGCCAAATAGAAGGCAAATCCACAATACAAGAGCCCAAAGGCCTTCCTTATGACTAAACTGACACCCACTTTCTTAAAAATATCATGGGTCTAAATAGCCTTTTCAGGCTGAGAGAAGCACTTTGGTGACATTTGGCTGTAACTTGTTCCCAGTACATTCTGAGTGGCTGGCGACTGTGTGTTGTACCTAAAAGTGCCCAAATAGAATCCCAATGCACTATACATGGGCCCAAATGCCTTCCTTATGAAAAATCGGACACTCATTTTCTTTGAAAAATGCATTGGTCAAAGTAGCCTTTTCAGGCTGAGAGAAGCACTTTGGTGACATTTAACTGTAACTTGTTCCCAGTACAGTCTAAGTGGCTGCTGACTGTGTGACTTGGTTAAAAGTGGCCAAATAGAAGCCCAATCCACAATACATGAGCCCAAAGGCCTTCCTTATGACTAAACTGACACCCACTTTCTTAAAAATATCATGGGTCTAAATAGCCTTTTCAGGCTGAGAGAAGCACTTTGGTGACATTTGGCTGTAACTTGTTCCCAGTACATTCTGAGTGGCTGGCGACTGTGTGTTGTACCTAAAAGTGCCCAAATAGAATCCCAATGCACTATACATGGGCCCAAATGCCTTCCTTATGACAAAACTGACACTCATTTTCTTAAAAATATCATTGGTCAAAATAGCCTTTTCAGGCTGAGAGAAGCACTTTGGTGACGTTTAACTGTAACTTGTTCCCAGTACAGTCTAAGTGGCTGCTGACTGTGTGACTTGGCTAAAAGTGGCCAAATAGAAGGCAAATCCACAATACAAGAGCCCAAAGGCCTTCCTTATGACTAAACTGACACCCACTTTCTTAAAAATATCATGGGTCTAAATAGCCTTTTCAGGCTGAGAGAAGCACTTTGGTGACATTTGGCTGTAACTTGTTCCCAGTACATTCTGAGTGGCTGGCGACTGTGTGTTGTACCTAAAAGTGCCCAAATAGAATCCCAATGCACTATACATGGGCCCAAATGCCTTCCTTATGACAAAACTGACACTCATTTTCTTAAAAATATCATTGGTCAAAATAGCCTTTTCAGGCTGAGAGAAGCACTTTGGTGACGTTTAACTGTAACTTCTTCCCAGTACAGTCTAAGTGGCTGCTGACTGTGTGACTTGGCTAAAAGTGGCCAAATAGAAGCCCAATCCACAATACATGAGCCCAAAGGCCTTCCTTATGACTAAACTGACACCCACTTTCTTAAAAATATCATGGGTCTAAATAGCCTTTTCAGGCTGAGAGAAGTACTTTGGTGACATTTGGCTGTAACTTGTTCCCAGTACATTCTGAGTGGCTGGCGACTGTGTGTTGTACCTAAAAGTGCCCAAATAGAATCCCAATGCACTATACATGGGCCCAAATGCCTTCCTTATGACAAAACTGACACTCATTTTCTTTAAAAAATCATTGGTCAAAATAGCCTTTTCAGGCTGAGAGAAGCACTTTGGTGACATTTAACTGTAACTTGTTCCCAGTACAGTCTAAGTGGCTGCTGACTGTGTGACTTGGTTAAAAGTGGCCAAATAGAAGCCCAATCCACAATACATGAGCCCAAAGGCCTTCCTTATGACTAAACTGACACCCACTTTCTTAAAAATATCATGGGTCTAAATAGCCTTTTCAGGCTGAGAGAAGCACTTTGGTGACATTTGGCTGTAACTTGTTCCCAGTACATTCTGAGTGGCTGGCGACTGTGTGTTGTACCTAAAAGTGCCCAAATAGAATCCCAATGCACTATACATGGGCCCAAATGCCTTCCTTATGACAAAACTGACACTCATTTTCTTAAAAATATCATTGGTCAAAATAGCCTTTTCAGGCTGAGAGAAGCACTTTGGTGACATTTAACTGTAACTTGTTCCCAGTACAGTCTAAGTGGCTGCTGACTGTGTGACTTGGTTAAAAGTGGCCAAATAGAAGCCCAATCCACAATACATGAGCCCAAAGGCCTTCCTTATGACTAAACTGACACCCACTTTCTTAAAAATATCATGGGTCTAAATAGCCTTTTCAGGCTGAGAGAAGCACTTTGGTGACATTTGGCTGTAACTTGTTCCCAGTACATTCTGAGTGGCTGGCGACTGTGTGTTGTACCTAAAAGTGCCCAAATAGAATCCCAATGCACTATACATGGGCCCAAATGCCTTCCTTATGAAAAATCGGACACTCATTTTCTTTGAAAAATGCATTGGTCAAAGTAGCCTTTTCAGGCTGAGAGAAGCACTTCGGTGACGTTTAACTGTAACTTGTTCCCAGTACAATCTAAGTGGCTGCTGACTGTGTGACTTGGCTAAAAGTGGCCAAATAGAAGGCAAATCCACAATACAAGAGCCCAAAGGCCTTCCTTATGACTAAACTGACACCCACTTTCTTAAAAATATCATGGGTCTAAATAGCCTTTTCAGGCTGAGAGAAGCACTTTGGTGACATTTGGCTGTAACTTGTTCCCAGTACATTCTGAGTGGCTGGCGACTGTGTGTTGTACCTAAAAGTGCCCAAATAGAATCCCAATGCACTATACATGGGCCCAAATGCCTTCCTTATGACAAAACTGACACTCATTTTCTTAAAAATATCATTGGTCAAAATAGCCTTTTCAGGCTGAGAGAAGCACTTTGGTGACGTTTAACTGTAACTTCTTCCCAGTACAGTCTAAGTGGCTGCTGACTGTGTGACTTGGCTAAAAGTGGCCAAATAGAAGCCCAATCCACAATACATGAGCCCAAAGGCCTTCCTTATGACTAAACTGACACCCACTTTCTTAAAAATATCATGGGTCTAAATAGCCTTTTCAGGCTGAGAGAAGTACTTTGGTGACATTTGGCTGTAACTTGTTCCCAGTACATTCTGAGTGGCTGGCGACTGTGTGTTGTACCTAAAAGTGCCCAAATAGAATCCCAATGCACTATACATGGGCCCAAATGCCTTCCTTATGACAAAACTGACACTCATTTTCTTTAAAAAAATCATTGGTCAAAATAGCCTTTTCAGGCTGAGAGAAGCACTTTGGTGACATTTAACTGTAACTTGTTCCCAGTACAGTCTAAGTGGCTGCTGACTGTGTGACTTGGTTAAAAGTGGCCAAATAGAAGCCCAATCCACAATACATGAGCCCAAAGGCCTTCCTTATGACTAAACTGACACCCACTTTCTTAAAAATATCATGGGTCTAAATAGCCTTTTCAGGCTGAGAGAAGCACTTTGGTGACATTTGGCTGTAACTTGTTCCCAGTACATTCTGAGTGGCTGGCGACTGTGTGTTGTACCTAAAAGTGCCCAAATAGAATCCCAATGCACTATACATGGGCCCAAATGCCTTCCTTATGACAAAACTGACACTCATTTTCTTAAAAATATCATTGGTCAAAATAGCCTTTTCAGGCTGAGAGAAGCACTTTGGTGACATTTAACTGTAACTTGTTCCCAGTACAGTCTAAGTGGCTGCTGACTGTGTGACTTGGTTAAAAGTGGCCAAATAGAAGCCCAATCCACAATACATGAGCCCAAAGGCCTTCCTTATGACTAAACTGACACCCACTTTCTTAAAAATATCATGGGTCTAAATAGCCTTTTCAGGCTGAGAGAAGCACTTTGGTGACATTTGGCTGTAACTTGTTCCCAGTACATTCTGAGTGGCTGGCGACTGTGTGTTGTACCTAAAAGTGCCCAAATAGAATCCCAATGCACTATACATGGGCCCAAATGCCTTCCTTATGAAAAATCGGACACTCATTTTCTTTGAAAAATGCATTGGTCAAAGTAGCCTTTTCAGGCTGAGAGAAGCACTTCGGTGACGTTTAACTGTAACTTGTTCCCAGTACAATCTAAGTGGCTGCTGACTGTGTGACTTGGCTAAAAGTGGCCAAATAGAAGGCAAATCCACAATACAAGAGCCCAAAGGCCTTCCTTATGACTAAACTGACACCCACTTTCTTAAAAATATCATGGGTCTAAATAGCCTTTTCAGGCTGAGAGAAGCACTTTGGTGACATTTGGCTGTAACTTGTTCCCAGTACATTCTGAGTGGCTGGCGACTGTGTGTTGTACCTAAAAGTGCCCAAATAGAATCCCAATGCACTATACATGGGCCCAAATGCCTTCCTTATGACAAAACTGACACTCATTTTCTTAAAAATATCATTGGTCAAAATAGCCTTTTCAGGCTGAGAGAAGCACTTTGGTGACGTTTAACTGTAACTTCTTCCCAGTACAGTCTAAGTGGCTGCTGACTGTGTGACTTGGCTAAAAGTGGCCAAATAGAAGCCCAATCCACAATACATGAGCCCAAAGGCCTTCCTTATGACTAAACTGACACCCACTTTCTTAAAAATATCATGGGTCTAAATAGCCTTTTCAGGCTGAGAGAAGTACTTTGGTGACATTTGGCTGTAACTTGTTCCCAGTACATTCTGAGTGGCTGGCGACTGTGTGTTGTACCTAAAAGTGCCCAAATAGAATCCCAATGCACTATACATGGGCCCAAATGCCTTCCTTATGACAAAACTGACACTCATTTTCTTTAAAAAATCATTGGTCAAAATAGCCTTTTCAGGCTGAGAGAAGCACTTTGGTGACATTTAACTGTAACTTGTTCCCAGTACAGTCTAAGTGGCTGCTGACTGTGTGACTTGGTTAAAAGTGGCCAAATAGAAGCCCAATCCACAATACATGAGCCCAAAGGCCTTCCTTATGACTAAACTGACACCCACTTTCTTAAAAATATCATGGGTCTAAATAGCCTTTTCAGGCTGAGAGAAGCACTTTGGTGACATTTGGCTGTAACTTGTTCCCAGTACATTCTGAGTGGCTGGCGACTGTGTGTTGTACCTAAAAGTGCCCAAATAGAATCCCAATGCACTATACATGGGCCCAAATGCCTTCCTTATGACAAAACTGACACTCATTTTCTTAAAAATATCATTGGTCAAAATAGCCTTTTCTGGCTGAGAGAAGCACTTTGGTGACATTTAACTGTAACTTGTTCCCAGTACAGTCTAAGTGGCTGCTGACTGTGTGACTTGGTTAAAAGTGGCCAAATAGAAGCCCAATCCACAATACATGAGCCCAAAGGCCTTCCTTATGACTAAACTGACACCCACTTTCTTAAAAATATCATGGGTCTAAATAGCCTTTTCAGGCTGAGAGAAGCACTTTGGTGACATTTGGCTGTAACTTGTTCCCAGTACATTCTGAGTGGCTGGCGACTGTGTGTTGTACCTAAAAGTGCCCAAATAGAATCCCAATGCACTATACATGGGCCCAAATGCCTTCCTTATGAAAAATCGGACACTCATTTTCTTTGAAAAATGCATTGGTCAAAGTAGCCTTTTCAGGCTGAGAGAAGCACTTCGGTGACGTTTAACTGTAACTTGTTCCCAGTACAATCTAAGTGGCTGCTGACTGTGTGACTTGGCTAAAAGTGGCCAAATAGAAGGCAAATCCACAATACAAGAGCCCAAAGGCCTTCCTTATGACTAAACTGACACCCACTTTCTTAAAAATATCATGGGTCTAAATAGCCTTTTCAGGCTGAGAGAAGCACTTTGGTGACATTTGGCTGTAACTTGTTCCCAGTACATTCTGAGTGGCTGGCGACTGTGTGTTGTACCTAAAAGTGCCCAAATAGAATCCCAATGCACTATACATGGGCCCAAATGCCTTCCTTATGACAAAACTGACACTCATTTTCTTAAAAATATCATTGGTCAAAATAGCCTTTTCAGGCTGAGAGAAGCACTTTGGTGACGTTTAACTGTAACTTCTTCCCAGTACAGTCTAAGTGGCTGCTGACTGTGTGACTTGGCTAAAAGTGGCCAAATAGAAGCCCAATCCACAATACATGAGCCCAAAGGCCTTCCTTATGACTAAACTGACACCCACTTTCTTAAAAATATCATGGGTCTAAATAGCCTTTTCAGGCTGAGAGAAGTACTTTGGTGACATTTGGCTGTAACTTGTTCCCAGTACATTCTGAGTGGCTGGTGACTGTGTGTTGTACCTAAAAGTGCCCAAATAGAATCCCAATGCACTATACATGGGCCCAAATGCCTTCCTTATGACAAAACTGACACTCATTTTCTTTAAAAAATCATTGGTCAAAATAGCCTTTTCAGGCTGAGAGAAGCACTTTGGTGACATTTAACTGTAACTTGTTTCCAGTACAGTCTAAGTGGCTGCTGACTGTGTGACTTGGTTAAAAGTGGCCAAATAGAAGCCCAATCCACAATACATGAGCCCAAAGGCCTTCCTTATGACTAAACTGACACCCACTTTCTTAAAAATATCATGGGTCTAAATAGCCTTTTCAGGCTGAGAGAAGCACTTTGGTGACATTTGGCTGTAACTTGTTCCCAGTACATTCTGAGTGGCTGGCGACTGTGTGTTGTACCTAAAAGTGCCCAAATAGAATCCCAATGCACTATACATGGGCCCAAATGCCTTCCTTATGACAAAACTGACACTCATTTTCTTTAAAAAATCATTGGTCAAAATAGCCTTTTCAGGCTGAGAGAAGCACTTTGGTGACATTTAACTGTAACTTGTTCCCAGTACAGTCTAAGTGGCTGCTGACTGTGTGACTTGGTTAAAAGTGGCCAAATAGAAGCCCAATCCACAATACATGAGCCCAAAGGCCTTCCTTATGACTAAACTGACACCCACTTTCTTAAAAATATCATGGGTCTAAATAGCCTTTTCAGGCTGAGAGAAGCACTTTGGTGACATTTGGCTGTAACTTGTTCCCAGTACATTCTGAGTGGCTGGCGACTGTGTGTTGTACCTAAAAGTGCCCAAATAGAATCCCAATGCACTATACATGGGCCCAAATGCCTTCCTTATGACAAAACTGACACTCATTTTCTTAAAAATATCATTGGTCAAAATAGCCTTTTCAGGCTGAGAGAAGCACTTTGGTGACGTTTAACTGTAACTTGTTCCCAGTACAGTCTAAGTGGCTGCTGACTGTGTGACTTGGCTAAAAGTGGCCAAATAGAAGGCAAATCCACAATACAAGAGCCCAAAGGCCTTCCTTATGACTAAACTGACACCCACTTTCTTAAAAATATCATGGGTCTAAATAGCCTTTTCAGGCTGAGAGAAGCACTTTGGTGACATTTGGCTGTAACTTGTTCCCAGTACATTCTGAGTGGCTGGCGACTGTGTGTTGTACCTAAAAGTGCCCAAATAGAATCCCAAATGCACTATACATGGGCCCAAATGCCTTCCTTATGAAAAATCGGACACTCATTTTCTTTGAAAAATGCATTGGTCAAAGTAGCCTTTTCAGGCTGAGAGAAGCACTTTGGTGACGTTTAACTGTAACTTGTTCCCAGTACAGTCTAAGTGGCTGCTGACTGTGTGACTTGGTTAAAAGTGGCCAAATAGAAGCCCAATCCACAATACATGAGCCCAAAGGCCTTCCTTATGACTAAACTGACACCCACTTTCTTAAAAATATCATGGGTCTAAATAGCCTTTTCAGGCTGAGAGAAGCACTTTGGTGACATTTGGCTGTAACTTGTTCCCAGTACATTCTGAGTGGCTGGCGACTGTGTGTTGTACCTAAAAGTGCCCAAATAGAATCCCAATGCACTATACATGGGCCCAAATGCCTTCCTTATGACAAAACTGACACTCATTTTCTTAAAAATATCATTGGTCAAAATAGCCTTTTCAGGCTGAGAGAAGCACTTTGGTGACGTTTAACTGTAACTTGTTCCCAGTACAGTCTAAGTGGCTGCTGACTGTGTGACTTGGCTAAAAGTGGCCAAATAGAAGGC
The DNA here is from genome assembly GCF_963454915.1 of Gymnoscopelus microlampas. Lineage (NCBI taxonomy): Eukaryota > Metazoa > Chordata > Actinopteri > Myctophiformes > Myctophidae > Gymnoscopelus > Gymnoscopelus microlampas. The sequence goes on along the minus strand of NC_139959.1, from coordinate 151,361 downwards.
AAATCCACAATACAAGAGCCCAAAGGCCTTCCTTATGACTAAACTGACACCCACTTTCTTAAAAATATCATGGGTCTAAATAGCCTTTTCAGGCTGAGAGAAGCACTTTGGTGACATTTGGCTGTAACTTGTTCCCAGTACATTCTGAGTGGCTGGCGACTGTGTGTTGTACCTAAAAGTGCCCAAATAGAATCCCAAATGCACTATACATGGGCCCAAATGCCTTCCTTATGAAAAATCGGACACTCATTTTCTTTGAAAAATGCATTGGTCAAAGTAGCCTTTTCAGGCTGAGAGAAGCACTTTGGTGACGTTTAACTGTAACTTGTTCCCAGTACAATCTAAGTGGCTGCTGACTGTGTGACTTGGCTAAAAGTGGCCAAATAGAAGGCAAATCCACAATACAAGAGCCCAAAGGCCTTCCTTATGACTAAACTGACACCCACTTTCTTAAAAATATCATGGGTCTAAATAGCCTTTTCAGGCTGAGAGAAGCACTTTGGTGACATTTGGCTGTAACTTGTTCCCAGTACATTCTGAGTGGCTGGCGACTGTGTGTTGTACCTAAAAGTGCCCAAATAGAATCCCAATGCACTATACATGGGCCCAAATGCCTTCCTTATGACAAAACTGACACTCATTTTCTTAAAAATATCATTGGTCAAAATAGCCTTTTCAGGCTGAGAGAAGCACTTTGGTGACGTTTAACTGTAACTTGTTCCCAGTACAGTCTAAGTGGCTGCTGACTGTGTGACTTGGCTAAAAGTGGCCAAATAGAAGGCAAATCCACAATACAAGAGCCCAAAGGCCTTCCTTATGACTAAACTGACACCCACTTTCTTAAAAATATCATGGGTCTAAATAGCCTTTTCAGGCTGAGAGAAGCACTTTGGTGACATTTGGCTGTAACTTGTTCCCAGTACATTCTGAGTGGCTGGCGACTGTGTGTTGTACCTAAAAATGCCCAAATAGAATCCCAATGCACTATACATGGGCCCAAATGCCTTCCTTATGAAAAATCGGACACTCATTTTCTTTGAAAAATGCATTGGTCAAAGTAGCCTTTTCAGGCTGAGAGAAGCACTTTGGTGACGTTTAACTGTAACTTGTTCCCAGTACAGTCTAAGTGGCTGCTGACTGTGTGACTTGGCTAAAAGTGGCCAAATAGAAGCCCAATCCACAATACATGAGCCCAAAGGCCTTCCTTATGACTAAACCGACACCCACTTTCTTAAAATATCATGGGTCTAAATAGCCTTTTCAGGCTGAGAGAAGCACTTTGGTGACATTTGGCTGTAACTTGTTCCCAGTACATTCTGAGTGGCTGGCGACTGTGTGTTGTACCTAAAAGTGCCCAAATAGAATCCCAATGCACTATACATGGGCCCAAATGCCTTCCTTATGACAAAACTGACACTCATTTTCTTAAAAATATCATTGGTCAAAATAGCCTTTTCAGGCTGAGAGAAGCACTTTGGTGACGTTTAACTGTAACTTGTTCCCAGTACAGTCTAAGTGGCTGCTGACTGTGTGACTTGGCTAAAAGTGGCCAAATAGAAGGCAAATCCACAATACAAGAGCCCAAAGGCCTTCCTTATGACTAAACTGACACCCACTTTCTTAAAAATATCATGGGTCTAAATAGCCTTTTCAGGCTGAGAGAAGCACTTTGGTGACATTTGGCTGTAACTTGTTCCCAGTACATTCTGAGTGGCTGGCGACTGTGTGTTGTACCTAAAAGTGCCCAAATAGAATCCCAATGCACTATACATGGGCCCAAATGCCTTCCTTATGAAAAATCGGACACTCATTTTCTTTGAAAAATGCATTGGTCAAAGTAGCCTTTTCAGGCTGAGAGAAGCACTTTGGTGACATTTAACTGTAACTTGTTCCCAGTACAGTCTAAGTGGCTGCTGACTGTGTGACTTGGTTAAAAGTGGCCAAATAGAAGCCCAATCCACAATACATGAGCCCAAAGGCCTTCCTTATGACTAAACTGACACCCACTTTCTTAAAAATATCATGGGTCTAAATAGCCTTTTCAGGCTGAGAGAAGCACTTTGGTGACATTTGGCTGTAACTTGTTCCCAGTACATTCTGAGTGGCTGGCGACTGTGTGTTGTACCTAAAAGTGCCCAAATAGAATCCCAATGCACTATACATGGGCCCAAATGCCTTCCTTATGACAAAACTGACACTCATTTTCTTAAAAATATCATTGGTCAAAATAGCCTTTTCAGGCTGAGAGAAGCACTTTGGTGACGTTTAACTGTAACTTGTTCCCAGTACAGTCTAAGTGGCTGCTGACTGTGTGACTTGGCTAAAAGTGGCCAAATAGAAGGCAAATCCACAATACAAGAGCCCAAAGGCCTTCCTTATGACTAAACTGACACCCACTTTCTTAAAAATATCATGGGTCTAAATAGCCTTTTCAGGCTGAGAGAAGCACTTTGGTGACATTTGGCTGTAACTTGTTCCCAGTACATTCTGAGTGGCTGGCGACTGTGTGTTGTACCTAAAAGTGCCCAAATAGAATCCCAATGCACTATACATGGGCCCAAATGCCTTCCTTATGACAAAACTGACACTCATTTTCTTAAAAATATCATTGGTCAAAATAGCCTTTTCAGGCTGAGAGAAGCACTTTGGTGACGTTTAACTGTAACTTCTTCCCAGTACAGTCTAAGTGGCTGCTGACTGTGTGACTTGGCTAAAAGTGGCCAAATAGAAGCCCAATCCACAATACATGAGCCCAAAGGCCTTCCTTATGACTAAACTGACACCCACTTTCTTAAAAATATCATGGGTCTAAATAGCCTTTTCAGGCTGAGAGAAGTACTTTGGTGACATTTGGCTGTAACTTGTTCCCAGTACATTCTGAGTGGCTGGCGACTGTGTGTTGTACCTAAAAGTGCCCAAATAGAATCCCAATGCACTATACATGGGCCCAAATGCCTTCCTTATGACAAAACTGACACTCATTTTCTTTAAAAAATCATTGGTCAAAATAGCCTTTTCAGGCTGAGAGAAGCACTTTGGTGACATTTAACTGTAACTTGTTCCCAGTACAGTCTAAGTGGCTGCTGACTGTGTGACTTGGTTAAAAGTGGCCAAATAGAAGCCCAATCCACAATACATGAGCCCAAAGGCCTTCCTTATGACTAAACTGACACCCACTTTCTTAAAAATATCATGGGTCTAAATAGCCTTTTCAGGCTGAGAGAAGCACTTTGGTGACATTTGGCTGTAACTTGTTCCCAGTACATTCTGAGTGGCTGGCGACTGTGTGTTGTACCTAAAAGTGCCCAAATAGAATCCCAATGCACTATACATGGGCCCAAATGCCTTCCTTATGACAAAACTGACACTCATTTTCTTAAAAAAATCATTGGTCAAAATAGCCTTTTCAGGCTGAGAGAAGCACTTTGGTGACATTTAACTGTAACTTGTTCCCAGTACAGTCTAAGTGGCTGCTGACTGTGTGACTTGGTTAAAAGTGGCCAAATAGAAGCCCAATCCACAATACATGAGCCCAAAGGCCTTCCTTATGACTAAACTGACACCCACTTTCTTAAAAATATCATGGGTCTAAATAGCCTTTTCAGGCTGAGAGAAGCACTTTGGTGACATTTGGCTGTAACTTGTTCCCAGTACATTCTGAGTGGCTGGCGACTGTGTGTTGTACCTAAAAGTGCCCAAATAGAATCCCAATGCACTATACATGGGCCCAAATGCCTTCCTTATGAAAAATCGGACACTCATTTTCTTTGAAAAATGCATTGGTCAAAGTAGCCTTTTCAGGCTGAGAGAAGCACTTCGGTGACGTTTAACTGTAACTTGTTCCCAGTACAATCTAAGTGGCTGCTGACTGTGTGACTTGGCTAAAAGTGGCCAAATAGAAGGCAAATCCACAATACAAGAGCCCAAAGGCCTTCCTTATGACTAAACTGACACCCACTTTCTTAAAAATATCATGGGTCTAAATAGCCTTTTCAGGCTGAGAGAAGCACTTTGGTGACATTTGGCTGTAACTTGTTCCCAGTACATTCTGAGTGGCTGGCGACTGTGTGTTGTACCTAAAAGTGCCCAAATAGAATCCCAATGCACTATACATGGGCCCAAATGCCTTCCTTATGACAAAACTGACACTCATTTTCTTAAAAATATCATTGGTCAAAATAGCCTTTTCAGGCTGAGAGAAGCACTTTGGTGACGTTTAACTGTAACTTCTTCCCAGTACAGTCTAAGTGGCTGCTGACTGTGTGACTTGGCTAAAAGTGGCCAAATAGAAGCCCAATCCACAATACATGAGCCCAAAGGCCTTCCTTATGACTAAACTGACACCCACTTTCTTAAAAATATCATGGGTCTAAATAGCCTTTTCAGGCTGAGAGAAGTACTTTGGTGACATTTGGCTGTAACTTGTTCCCAGTACATTCTGAGTGGCTGGTGACTGTGTGTTGTACCTAAAAGTGCCCAAATAGAATCCCAATGCACTATACATGGGCCCAAATGCCTTCCTTATGACAAAACTGACACTCATTTTCTTTAAAAAATCATTGGTCAAAATAGCCTTTTCAGGCTGAGAGAAGCACTTTGGTGACATTTAACTGTAACTTGTTTCCAGTACAGTCTAAGTGGCTGCTGACTGTGTGACTTGGTTAAAAGTGGCCAAATAGAAGCCCAATCCACAATACATGAGCCCAAAGGCCTTCCTTATGACTAAACTGACACCCACTTTCTTAAAAATATCATGGGTCTAAATAGCCTTTTCAGGCTGAGAGAAGCACTTTGGTGACATTTGGCTGTAACTTGTTCCCAGTACATTCTGAGTGGCTGGCGACTGTGTGTTGTACCTAAAAGTGCCCAAATAGAATCCCAATGCACTATACATGGGCCCAAATGCCTTCCTTATGACAAAACTGACACTCATTTTCTTTAAAAAATCATTGGTCAAAATAGCCTTTTCAGGCTGAGAGAAGCACTTTGGTGACATTTAACTGTAACTTGTTCCCAGTACAGTCTAAGTGGCTGCTGACTGTGTGACTTGGTTAAAAGTGGCCAAATAGAAGCCCAATCCACAATACATGAGCCCAAAGGCCTTCCTTATGACTAAACTGACACCCACTTTCTTAAAAATATCATGGGTCTAAATAGCCTTTTCAGGCTGAGAGAAGCACTTTGGTGACATTTGGCTGTAACTTGTTCCCAGTACATTCTGAGTGGCTGGCGACTGTGTGTTGTACCTAAAAGTGCCCAAATAGAATCCCAATGCACTATACATGGGCCCAAATGCCTTCCTTATGACAAAACTGACACTCATTTTCTTAAAAATATCATTGGTCAAAATAGCCTTTTCAGGCTGAGAGAAGCACGTTGGTGACGTTTAACTGTAACTTGTTCCCAGTACAGTCTAAGTGGCTGCTGACTGTGTGACTTGGCTAAAAGTGGCCAAATAGAAGGCAAATCCACAATACAAGAGCCCAAAGGCCTTCCTTATGACTAAACTGACACCCACTTTCTTAAAAATATCATGGGTCTAAATAGCCTTTTCAGGCTGAGAGAAGCACTTTGGTGACATTTGGCTGTAACTTGTTCCCAGTACATTCTGAGTGGCTGGCGACTGTGTGTTGTACCTAAAAGTGCCCAAATAGAATCCCAAATGCACTATACATGGGCCCAAATGCCTTCCTTATGAAAAATCGGACACTCATTTTCTTTGAAAAATGCATTGGTCAAAGTAGCCTTTTCAGGCTGAGAGAAGCACTTTGGTGACGTTTAACTGTAACTTGTTCCCAGTACAGTCTAAGTGGCTGCTGACTGTGTGACTTGGTTAAAAGTGGCCAAATAGAAGCCCAATCCACAATACATGAGCCCAAAGGCCTTCCTTATGACTAAACTGACACCCACTTTCTTAAAAATATCATGGGTCTAAATAGCCTTTTCAGGCTGAGAGAAGCACTTTGGTGACATTTGGCTGTAACTTGTTCCCAGTACATTCTGAGTGGCTGGCGACTGTGTGTTGTACCTAAAAGTGCCCAAATAGAATCCCAATGCACTATACATGGGCCCAAATGCCTTCCTTATGACAAAACTGACACTCATTTTCTTTAAAAAATCATTGGTCAAAATAGCCTTTTCAGGCTGAGAGAAGCACTTTGGTGACATTTAACTGTAACTTGTTCCCAGTACAGTCTAAGTGGCTGCTGACTGTGTGACTTGGTTAAAAGTGGCCAAATAGAAGCCCAATCCACAATACATGAGCCCAAAGGCCTTCCTTATGACTAAACTGACACCCACTTTCTTAAAAATATCATGGGTCTAAATAGCCTTTTCAGGCTGAGAGAAGCACTTTGGTGACATTTGGCTGTAACTTGTTCCCAGTACATTCTGAGTGGCTGGCGACTGTGTGTTGTACCTAAAAGTGCCCAAATAGAATCCCAATGCACTATACATGGGCCCAAATGCCTTCCTTATGACAAAACTGACACTCATTTTCTTAAAAATATCATTGGTCAAAATAGCCTTTTCAGGCTGAGAGAAGCACGTTGGTGACGTTTAACTGTAACTTGTTCCCAGTACAGTCTAAGTGGCTGCTGACTGTGTGACTTGGCTAAAAGTGGCCAAATAGAAGGCAAATCCACAATACAAGAGCCCAAAGGCCTTCCTTATGACTAAACTGACACCCACTTTCTTAAAAATATCATGGGTCTAAATAGCCTTTTCAGGCTGAGAGAAGCACTTTGGTGACATTTGGCTGTAACTTGTTCCCAGTACATTCTGAGTGGCTGGCGACTGTGTGTTGTACCTAAAAGTGCCCAAATAGAATCCCAAATGCACTATACATGGGCCCAAATGCCTTCCTTATGAAAAATCGGACACTCATTTTCTTTGAAAAATGCATTGGTCAAAGTAGCCTTTTCAGGCTGAGAGAAGCACTTTGGTGACGTTTAACTGTAACTTGTTCCCAGTACAGTCTAAGTGGCTGCTGACTGTGTGACTTGGTTAAAAGTGGCCAAATAGAAGCCCAATCCACAATACATGAGCCCAAAGGCCTTCCTTATGACTAAACTGACACCCACTTTCTTAAAAATATCATGGGTCTAAATAGCCTTTTCAGGCTGAGAGAAGCACTTTGGTGACATTTGGCTGTAACTTGTTCCCAGTACATTCTGAGTGGCTGGCGACTGTGTGTTGTACCTAAAAGTGCCCAAATAGAATCCCAATGCACTATACATGGGCCCAAATGCCTTCCTTATGACAAAACTGACACTCATTTTCTTAAAAATATCATTGGTCAAAATAGCCTTTTCAGGCTGAGAGAAGCACTTTGGTGACGTTTAACTGTAACTTGTTCCCAGTACAGTCTAAGTGGCTGCTGACTGTGTGACTTGGCTAAAAGTGGCCAAATAGAAGGCAAATCCACAATACAAGAGCCCAAAGGCCTTCCTTATGACTAAACTGACACCCACTTTCTTAACTCATATACTGCCTAGAACGACTAAAACGACTTCTGTCCATAAGCCATGCCTGCCAAGAACGACTAAAACGACTTTTTAAAAAAAATAAAAAATAAAAAATATTATTTTTTTTATTTTTTATTTTTTTTAGATTTTTTTATTTTTTTTTGACCCAAAGACCAAGGAGATATGATTTTTCGAAGATATAGACTCCCATCCACTTCCTTGTTAACTTAAAACTTAAAAATTCTGTATCTCGGCTCCTGAGTACTTTTTTTTTTTCAATGAAAAATATGGCAGTGTTCAAACGCGGCCAGAAATAATTCTGGCAGTGAATGAGTTAAAAATATCATGGGTCTAAATAGCCTTTTCAGGCTGAGAGAAGCACTTTGGTGACATTTGGCTGTAACTTGTTCCCAGTACATTCTGAGTGGCTGGCGACTGTGTGTTGTACCTAAAAGTGCCCAAATAGAATCCCAAATGCACTATACATGGGCCCAAATGCCTTCCTTATGAAAAATCGGACACTCATTTTCTTTGAAAAATGCATTGGTCAAAGTAGCCTTTTCAGGCTGAGAGAAGCACTTTGGTGACGTTTAACTGTAACTTGTTCCCAGTACAGTCTAAGTGGCTGCTGACTGTGTGACTTGGCTAAAAGTGGCCAAATAGAAGGCAAATCCACAATACAAGAGCCCAAAGGCCTTCCTTATGACTAAACTGACACCCACTTTCTTAAAAATATCATGGGTCTAAATAGCCTTTTCAGGCTGAGAGAAGCACTTTGGTGACATTTGGCTGTAACTTGTTCCCAGTACATTCTGAGTGGCTGGCGACTGTGTGTTGTACCTAAAAGTGCCCAAATAGAATCCCAATGCACTATACATGGGCCCAAATGCCTTCCTTATGACAAAACTGACACTCATTTTCTTTAAAAAATCATTGGTCAAAATAGCCTTTTCAGGCTGAGAGAAGCACTTTGGTGACATTTAACTGTAACTTGTTCCCAGTACAGTCTAAGTGGCTGCTGACTGTGTGACTTGGTTAAAAGTGGCCAAATAGAAGCCCAATCCACAATACATGAGCCCAAAGGCCTTCCTTATGACTAAACTGACACCCACTTTCTTAAAAATATCATGGGTCTAAATAGCCTTTTCAGGCTGAGAGAAGCACTTTGGTGACATTTGGCTGTAACTTGTTCCCAGTACATTCTGAGTGGCTGGCGACTGTGTGTTGTACCTAAAAGTGCCCAAATAGAATCACAATGCACTATACATGGGCCCAAATGCCTTCCTTATGACAAAACTGACACTCATTTTCTTAAAAATATCATTGGTCAAAATAGCCTTTTCAGGCTGAGAGAAGCACTTTGGTGACGTTTAACTGTAACTTGTTCCCAGTACAGTCTAAGTGGCTGCTGACTGTGTGACTTGGCTAAAAGTGGCCAAATAGAAGGCAAATCCACAATACAAGAGCCCAAAGGCCTTCCTTATGACTAAACTGACACCCACTTTCTTAAAAATATCATGGGTCTAAATAGCCTTTTCAGGCTGAGAGAAGCACTTTGGTGACATTTGGCTGTAACTTGTTCCCAGTACATTCTGAGTGGCTGGCGACTGTGTGTTGTACCTAAAAGTGCCCAAATAGAATCCCAAATGCACTATACATGGGCCCAAATGCCTTCCTTATGAAAAATCGGACACTCATTTTCTTTGAAAAATGCATTGGTCAAAGTAGCCTTTTCAGGCTGAGAGAAGCACTTTGGTGACGTTTAACTGTAACTTGTTCCCAGTACAGTCTAAGTGGCTGCTGACTGTGTGACTTGGCTAAAAGTGGCCAAATAGAAGGCAAATCCACAATACAAGAGCCCAAAGGCCTTCCTTATGACTAAACTGACACCCACTTTCTTAAAAATATCATGGGTCTAAATAGCCTTTTCAGGCTGAGAGAAGCACTTTGGTGACATTTGGCTGTAACTTGTTCCCAGTACATTCTGAGTGGCTGGCGACTGTGTGTTGTACCTAAAAGTGCCCAAATAGAATCCCAATGCACTATACATGGGTCCAAATGCCTTCCTTATGAAAAATCGGACACTCATTTTCTTTGAAAAATGCATTGGTCAAAGTAGCCTTTTCAGGCTGAGAGAAGCACTTTGGTGACGTTTAACTGTAACTTGTTCCCAGTACAATCTAAGTGGCTGCTGACTGTGTGACTTGGCTAAAAGTGGCCAAATAGAAGGCAAATCCACAATACAAGAGCCCAAAGGCCTTCCTTATGACTAAACTGACACCCACTTTCTTAAAAATATCATGGGTCTAAATAGCCTTTTCAGGCTGAGAGAAGCACTTTGGTGACATTTGGCTGTAACTTGTTCCCAGTACATTCTGAGTGGCTGGCGACTGTGTGTTGTACCTAAAAGTGCCCAAATAGAATCCCAATGCACTATACATGGGCCCAAATGCCTTCCTTATGAAAAATCGGACACTCATTTTCTTTGAAAAATGCATTGGTCAAAGTAGCCTTTTCAGGCTGAGAGAAGCACTTTGGTGACGTTTAACTGTAACTTGTTCCCAGTACAATCTAAGTGGCTGCTGACTGTGTGACTTGGCTAAAAGTGGCCAAATAGAAGGCAAATCCACAATACAAGAGCCCAAAGGCCTTCCTTATGACTAAACTGACACACACTTTCTTAAAAATATCATGGGTCTAAATAGCCTTTTCAGGCTGAGAGAAGCACTTTGGTGACATTTGGCTGTAACTTGTTCCCAGTACATTCTGAGTGGCTGGCGACTGTGTGTTGTACCTAAAAGTGCCCAAATAGAATCCCAATGCACTATACATGGGCCCAAATGCCTTCCTTATGACAAAACTGACACTCATTTTCTTAAAAATATCATTGGTCAAAATAGCCTTTTCAGGCTGAGAGAAGCACTTTGGTGACGTTTAACTGTAACTTGTTCCCAGTACAGTCTAAGTGGCTGCTGACTGTGTGACTTGGCTAAAAGTGGCCAAATAGAAGGCAAATCCACAATACAAGAGCCCAAAGGCCTTCCTTATGACTAAACTGACACCCACTTTCTTAAAAATATCATGGGTCTAAATAGCCTTTTCAGGCTGAGAGAAGCACTTTGGTGACATTTGGCTGTAACTTGTTCCCAGTACATTCTGAGTGGCTGGCGACTGTGTGTTGTACCTAAAAGTGCCCAAATAGAATCCCAATGCACTATACATGGGCCCAAATGCCTTCCTTATGAAAAATCGGACACTCATTTTCTTTGAAAAATGCATTGGTCAAAGTAGCCTTTTCAGGCTGAGAGAAGCACTTTGGTGACGTTTAACTGTAACTTGTTCCCAGTACAGTCTAAGTGGCTGCTGACTGTGTGACTTGGCTAAAAGTGGCCAAATAGAAGCCCAATCCACAATACATGAGCCCAAAGGCCTTCCTTATGACTAAACTGACACCCACTTTCTTAAAAATATCATGGGTCTAAATAGCCTTTTCAGGCTGAGAGAAGCACTTTGGTGACATTTGGCTGTAACTTGTTCCCAGTACATTCTGAGTGGCTGGCGACTGTGTGTTGTACCTAAAAGTGCCCAAATAGAATCCCAATGCACTATACATGGGCCCAAATGCCTTCCTTATGAAAAATCGGACACTCATTTTCTTTGAAAAATGCATTGGTCAAAGTAGCCTTTTCAGGCTGAGAGAAGCACTTTGGTGACGTTTAACTGTAACTTGTTCCCAGTACAATCTAAGTGGCTGCTGACTGTGTGACTTGGCTAAAAGTGGCCAAATAGAAGGCAAATCCACAATACAAGAGCCCAAAGGCCTTCCTTATGACTAAACTGACACCCACTTTCTTAAAAATATCATGGGTCTAAATAGCCTTTTCAGGCTGAGAGAAGCACTTTGGTGACATTTGGCTGTAACTTGTTCCCAGTACATTCTGAGTGGCTGGCGACTGTGTGTTGTACCTAAAAGTGCCCAAATAGAATCCCAATGCACTATACATGGGCCCAAATGCCTTCCTTATGACAAAACTGACACTCATTTTCTTAAAAATATCATTGGTCAAAATAGCCTTTTCAGGCTGAGAGAAGCACTTTGGTGACGTTTAACTGTAACTTCTTCCCAGTACAGTCTAAGTGGCTGCTGACTGTGTGACTTGGCTAAAAGTGGCCAAATAGAAGCCCAATCCACAATACATGAGCCCAAAGGCCTTCCTTATGACTAAACTGACACCCACTTTCTTAAAAATATCATGGGTCTAAATAGCCTTTTCAGGCTGAGAGAAGTACTTTGGTGACATTTGGCTGTAACTTGTTCCCAGTACATTCTGAGTGGCTGGCGACTGTGTGTTGTACCTAAAAGTGCCCAAATAGAATCCCAATGCACTATACATGGGCCCAAATGCCTTCCTTATGACAAAACTGACACTCATTTTCTTAAAAATATCATTGGTCAAAATAGCCTTTTCAGGCTGAGAGAAGCACTTTGGTGACGTTTAACTGTAACTTGTTCCCAGTACAGTCTAAGTGGCTGCTGACTGTGTGACTTGGCTAAAAGTGGCCAAATAGAAGGCAAATCCACAATACAAGAGCCCAAAGGCCTTCCTTATGACTAAACTGACACCCACTTTCTTAAAAATATCATGGGTCTAAATAGCCTTTTCAGGCTGAGAGAAGCACTTTGGTGACATTTGGCTGTAACTTGTTCCCAGTACATTCTGAGTGGCTGGCGACTGTGTGTTGTACCTAAAAATGCCCAAATAGAATCCCAATGCACTATACATGGGCCCAAATGCCTTCCTTATGAAAAATCGGACACTCATTTTCTTTGAAAAATGCATTGGTCAAAGTAGCCTTTTCAGGCTGAGAGAAGCACTTTGGTGACGTTTAACTGTAACTTGTTCCCAGTACAGTCTAAGTGGCTGCTGACTGTGTGACTTGGCTAAAAGTGGCCAAATAGAAGCCCAATCCACAATACATGAGCCCAAAGTTCTTCCTTATGACTAAACTGACACCCACTTTCTTAAAAATATCATGGGTCTAAATAGCCTTTTCAGGTTGAGAGAAGTACTTTGGTGACATTTGGCTGTAACTTGTTCCCAGTACATTCTGAGTGGCTGGTGACTGTGTGTTGTACCTAAAAGTGGCCAAATAGAAGCCCAATCCACAATACATGAGCCCAAAGGCCTTCCTTATGACTAAACTGACACCCACTTTCTTAAAAATATCATGGGTCAAAATAGCCTTTTCAGGCTGAGAGAAGCACTTTGGTGACGTTTAACTGTAACTTGTTCCCAGTACAGTCTAAGTGGCTGCTGACTGTGTGACTTGGCTAAAAGTGGCCAAATAGAAGGCAAATCCACAATACAAGAGCCCAAAGGCCTTCCTTATGACTAAACTGACACCCACTTTCTTAAAAATATCATGGGTCTAAATAGCCTTTTCAGGCTGAGAGAAGCACTTTGGTGACATTTGGCTGTAACTTGTTCCCAGTACATTCTGAGTGGCTGGCGACTGTGTGTTGTACCTAAAAATGCCCAAATAGAATCCCAATGCACTATACATGGGCCCAAATGCCTTCCTTATGAAAAATCGGACACTCATTTTCTTTGAAAAATGCATTGGTCAAAGTAGCCTTTTCAGGCTGAGAGAAGCACTTTGGTGACGTTTAACTGTAACTTGTTCCCAGTACAGTCTAAGTGGCTGCTGACTGTGTGACTTGGCTAAAAGTGGCCAAATAGAAGGCAAATCCACAATACAAGAGCCCAAAGGCCTTCCTTATGACTAAACTGACACCCACTTTCTTAAAAATATCATGGGTCTAAATAGCCTTTTCAGGCTGAGAGAAGCACTTTGGTGACATTTGGCTGTAACTTGTTCCCAGTACATTCTGAGTGGCTGGCGACTGTGTGTTGTACCTAAAAGTGCCCAAATAGAATCCCAATGCACTATACATGGGCCCAAATGCCTTCCTTATGACAAAACTGACACTCATTTTCTTTAAAAAATCATTGGTCAAAATAGCCTTTTCAGGCTGAGAGAAGCACTTTGGTGACATTTAACTGTAACTTGTTCCCAGTACAGTCTAAGTGGCTGCTGACTGTGTGACTTGGTTAAAAGTGGCCAAATAGAAGCCCAATCCACAATACATGAGCCCAAAGGCCTTCCTTATGACTAAACTGACACCCACTTTCTTAAAAATATCATGGGTCTAAATAGCCTTTTCAGGCTGAGAGAAGCACTTTGGTGACATTTGGCTGTAACTTGTTCCCAGTACATTCTGAGTGGCTGGCGACTGTGTGTTGTACCTAAAAGTGCCCAAATAGAATCCCAATGCACTATACATGGGCCCAAATGCCTTCCTTATGACAAAACTGACACTCATTTTCTTAAAAATATCATTGGTCAAAATAGCCTTTTCAGGCTGAGAGAAGCACTTTGGTGACGTTTAACTGTAACTTGTTCCCAGTACAGTCTAAGTGGCTGCTGACTGTGTGACTTGGCTAAAAGTGGCCAAATAGAAGGCAAATCCACAATACAAGAGCCCAAAGGCCTTCCTTATGACTAAACTGACACCCACTTTCTTAAAAATATCATGGGTCTAAATAGCCTTTTCAGGCTGAGAGAAGCACTTTGGTGACATTTGGCTGTAACTTGTTCCCAGTACATTCTGAGTGGCTGGCGACTGTGTGTTGTACCTAAAAGTGCCCAAATAGAATCCCAAATGCACTATACATGGGCCCAAATGCCTTCCTTATGAAAAATCGGACACTCATTTTCTTTGAAAAATGCATTGGTCAAAGTAGCCTTTTCAGGCTGAGAGAAGCACTTTGGTGACGTTTAACTGTAACTTGTTCCCAGTACAGTCTAAGTGGCTGCTGACTGTGTGACTTGGTTAAAAGTGGCCAAATAGAAGCCCAATCCACAATACATGAGCCCAAAGGCCTTCCTTATGACTAAACTGACACCCACTTTCTTAAAAATATCATGGGTCTAAATAGCCTTTTCAGGCTGAGAGAAGCACTTTGGTGACATTTGGCTGTAACTTGTTCCCAGTACATTCTGAGTGGCTGGCGACTGTGTGTTGTACCTAAAAGTGCCCAAATAGAATCCCAATGCACTATACATGGGCCCAAATGCCTTCCTTATGACAAAACTGACACTCATTTTCTTAAAAATATCATTGGTCAAAATAGCCTTTTCAGGCTGAGAGAAGCACTTTGGTGACGTTTAACTGTAACTTGTTCCCAGTACAGTCTAAGTGGCTGCTGACTGTGTGACTTGGCTAAAAGTGGCCAAATAGAAGGCAAATCCACAATACAAGAGCCCAAAGGCCTTCCTTATGACTAAACTGACACCCACTTTCTTAAAAATATCATGGGTCTAAATAGCCTTTTCAGGCTGAGAGAAGCACTTTGGTGACATTTGGCTGTAACTTGTTCCCAGTACATTCTGAGTGGCTGGCGACTGTGTGTTGTACCTAAAAGTGCCCAAATAGAATCCCAAATGCACTATACATGGGCCCAAATGCCTTCCTTATGAAAAATCGGACACTCATTTTCTTTGAAAAATGCATTGGTCAAAGTAGCCTTTTCAGGCTGAGAGAAGCACTTTGGTGACGTTTAACTGTAACTTGTTCCCAGTACAGTCTAAGTGGCTGCTGACTGTGTGACTTGGCTAAAAGTGGCCAAATAGAAGGCAAATCCACAATACAAGAGCCCAAAGGCCTTCCTTATGACTAAACTGACACCCACTTTCTTAAAAATATCATGGGTCTAAATAGCCTTTTCAGGCTGAGAGAAGCACTTTGGTGACATTTGGCTGTAACTTGTTCCCAGTACATTCTGAGTGGCTGGCGACTGTGTGTTGTACCTAAAAGTGCCCAAATAGAATCCCAATGCACTATACATGGGCCCAAATGCCTTCCTTATGACAAAACTGACACTCATTTTCTTTAAAAAATCATTGGTCAAAATAGCCTTTTCAGGCTGAGAGAAGCACTTTGGTGACATTTAACTGTAACTTGTTCCCAGTACAGTCTAAGTGGCTGCTGACTGTGTGACTTGGTTAAAAGTGGCCAAATAGAAGCCCAATCCACAATACATGAGCCCAAAGGCCTTCCTTATGACTAAACTGACACCCACTTTCTTAAAAATATCATGGGTCTAAATAGCCTTTTCAGGCTGAGAGAAGCACTTTGGTGACATTTGGCTGTAACTTGTTCCCAGTACATTCTGAGTGGCTGGCGACTGTGTGTTGTACCTAAAAGTGCCCAAATAGAATCCCAATGCACTATACATGGGCCCAAATGCCTTCCTTATGACAAAACTGACACTCATTTTCTTAAAAATATCATTGGTCAAAATAGCCTTTTCAGGCTGAGAGAAGCACTTTGGTGACGTTTAACTGTAACTTGTTCCCAGTACAGTCTAAGTGGCTGCTGACTGTGTGACTTGGCTAAAAGTGGCCAAATAGAAGGCAAATCCACAATACAAGAGCCCAAAGGCCTTCCTTATGACTAAACTGACACCCACTTTCTTAAAAATATCATGGGTCTAAATAGCCTTTTCAGGCTGAGAGAAGCACTTTGGTGACATTTGGCTGTAACTTGTTCCCAGTACATTCTGAGTGGCTGGCGACTGTGTGTTGTACCTAAAAGTGCCCAAATAGAATCCCAATGCACTATACATGGGCCCAAATGCCTTCCTTATGAAAAATCGGACACTCATTTTCTTTGAAAAATGCATTGGTCAAAGTAGCCTTTTCAGGCTGAGAGAAGCACTTTGGTGACGTTTAACTGTAACTTGTTCCCAGTACAATCTAAGTGGCTGCTGACTGTGTGACTTGGCTAAAAGTGGCCAAATAGAAGGCAAATCCACAATACAAGAGCCCAAAGGCCTTCCTTATGACTAAACTGACACCCACTTTCTTAAAAATATCATGGGTCTAAATAGCCTTTTCAGGCTGAGAGAAGCACTTTGGTGACATTTGGCTGTAACTTGTTCCCAGTACATTCTGAGTGGCTGGCGACTGTGTGTTGTACCTAAAAGTGCCCAAATAGAATCCCAATGCACTATACATGGGCCCAAATGCCTTCCTTATGACAAAACTGACACTCATTTTCTTTAAAAAATCATTGGTCAAAATAGCCTTTTCAGGCTGAGAGAAGCACTTTGGTGACATTTAACTGTAACTTGTTCCCAGTACAGTCTAAGTGGCTGCTGACTGTGTGACTTGGTTAAAAGTGGCCAAATAGAAGCCCAATCCACAATACATGAGCCCAAAGGCCTTCCTTATGACTAAACTGACACCCACTTTCTTAAAAATATCATGGGTCTAAATAGCCTTTTCAGGCTGAGAGAAGCACTTTGGTGACATTTGGCTGTAACTTGTTCCCAGTACATTCTGAGTGGCTGGCGACTGTGTGTTGTACCTAAAAGTGCCCAAATAGAATCCCAATGCACTATACATGGGCCCAAATGCCTTCCTTATGACAAAACTGACACTCATTTTCTTAAAAATATCATTGGTCAAAATAGCCTTTTCAGGCTGAGAGAAGCACTTTGGTGACGTTTAACTGTAACTTGTTCCCAGTACAGTCTAAGTGGCTGCTGACTGTGTGACTTGGCTAAAAGTGGCCAAATAGAAGGCAAATCCACAATACAAGAGCCCAAAGGCCTTCCTTATGACTAAACTGACACCCACTTTCTTAAAAATATCATGGGTCTAAATAGCCTTTTCAGGCTGAGAGAAGCACTTTGGTGACATTTGGCTGTAACTTGTTCCCAGTACATTCTGAGTGGCTGGCGACTGTGTGTTGTACCTAAAAGTGCCCAAATAGAATCCCAAATGCACTATACATGGGCCCAAATGCCTTCCTTATGAAAAATCGGACACTCATTTTCTTTGAAAAATGCATTGGTCAAAGTAGCCTTTTCAGGCTGAGAGAAGCACTTTGGTGACGTTTAACTGTAACTTGTTCCCAGTACAGTCTAAGTGGCTGCTGACTGTGTGACTTGGTTAAAAGTAGCCAAATAGAAGCCCAATCCACAATACATGAGCCCAAAGGCCTTCCTTATGACTAAACTGACACCCACTTTCTTAAAAATATCATGGGTCTAAATAGCCTTTTCAGGCTGAGAGAAGCACTTTGGTGACATTTGGCTGTAACTTGTTCCCAGTACATTCTGAGTGGCTGGCGACTGTGTGTTGTACCTAAAAGTGCCCAAATAGAATCCCAATGCACTATACATGGGCCCAAATGCCTTCCTTATGACAAAACTGACACTGATTTTCTTAAAAATATCATTGGTCAAAATAGCCTTTTCAGGCTGAGAGAAGCACTTTGGTGACGTTTAACTGTAACTTGTTCCCAGTACAGTCTAAGTGGCTGCTGACTGTGTGACTTGGCTAAAAGTGGCCAAATAGAAGGCAAATCCACAATACAAGAGCCCAAAGGCCTTCCTTATGACTAAACTGACACCCACTTTCTTAAAAATATCATGGGTCTAAATAGCCTTTTCAGGCTGAGAGAAGCACTTTGGTGACATTTGGCTGTAACTTGTTCCCAGTACATTCTGAGTGGCTGGCGACTGTGTGTTGTACCTAAAAGTGCCCAAATAGAATCCCAAATGCACTATACATGGGCCCAAATGCCTTCCTTATGAAAAATCGGACACTCATTTTCTTTGAAAAATGCATTGGTCAAAGTAGCCTTTTCAGGCTGAGAGAAGCACTTTGGTGACGTTTAACTGTAACTTGTTCCCAGTACAGTCTAAGTGGCTGCTGACTGTGTGACTTGGCTAAAAGTGGCCAAATAGAAGGCAAATCCACAATACAAGAGCCCAAAGGCCTTCCTTATGACTAAACTGACACCCACTTTCTTAAAAATATCATGGGTCTAAATAGCCTTTTCAGGCTGAGAGAAGCACTTTGGTGACATTTGGCTGTAACTTGTTCCCAGTACATTCTGAGTGGCTGGCGACTGTGTGTTGTACCTAAAAGTGCCCAAATAGAATCCCAATGCACTATACATGGGCCCAAATGCCTTCCTTATGAAAAATCGGACACTCATTTTCTTTGAAAAATGCATTGGTCAAAGTAGCCTTTTCAGGCTGAGAGAAGCACTTTGGTGACGTTTAACTGTAACTTGTTCCCAGTACAATCTAAGTGGCTGCTGACTGTGTGACTTGGCTAAAAGTGGCCAAATAGAAGGCAAATCCACAATACAAGAGCCCAAAGGCCTTCCTTATGACTAAACTGACACCCACTTTCTTAAAAATATCATGGGTCTAAATAGCCTTTTCAGGCTGAGAGAAGCACTTTGGTGACATTTGGCTGTAACTTGTTCCCAGTACATTCTGAGTGGCTGGCGACTGTGTGTTGTACCTAAAAGTGCCCAAATAGAATCCCAATGCACTATACATGGGTCCAAATGCCTTCCTTATGAAAAATCGGACACTCATTTTCTTTGAAAAATGCATTGGTCAAAGTAGCCTTTTCAGGCTGAGAGAAGCACTTTGGTGACGTTTAACTGTAACTTGTTCCCAGTACAATCTAAGTGGCTGCTGACTGTGTGACTTGGCTAAAAGTGGCCAAATAGAAGGCAAATCCACAATACAAGAGCCCAAAGGCCTTCCTTATGACTAAACTGACACCCACTTTCTTAAAAATATCATGGGTCTAAATAGCCTTTTCAGGCTGAGAGAAGCACTTTGGTGACATTTGGCTGTAACTTGTTCCCAGTACATTCTGAGTGGCTGGCGACTGTGTGTTGTACCTAAAAGTGCCCAAATAGAATCCCAATGCACTATACATGGGCCCAAATGCCTTCCTTATGAAAAATCGGACACTCATTTTCTTTGAAAAATGCATTGGTCAAAGTAGCCTTTTCAGGCTGAGAGAAGCACTTTGGTGACGTTTAACTGTAACTTGTTCCCAGTACAATCTAAGTGGCTGCTGACTGTGTGACTTGGCTAAAAGTGGCCAAATAGAAGGCAAATCCACAATACAAGAGCCCAAAGGCCTTCCTTATGACTAAACTGACACCCACTTTCTTAAAAATATCATGGGTCTAAATAGCCTTTTCAGGCTGAGAGAAGCACTTTGGTGACATTTGGCTGTAACTTGTTCCCAGTACATTCTGAGTGGCTGGCGACTGTGTGTTGTACCTAAAAGTGCCCAAATAGAATCCCAATGCACTATACATGGGCCCAAATGCCTTCCTTATGACAAAACTGACACTCATTTTCTTAAAAATATCATTGGTCAAAATAGCCTTTTCAGGCTGAGAGAAGCACTTTGGTGACGTTTAACTGTAACTTGTTCCCAGTACAGTCTAAGTGGCTGCTGACTGTGTGACTTGGCTAAAAGTGGCCAAATAGAAGGCAAATCCACAATACAAGAGCCCAAAGGCCTTCCTTATGACTAAACTGACACCCACTTTCTTAAAAATATCATGGGTCTAAATAGCCTTTTCAGGCTGAGAGAAGCACTTTGGTGACATTTGGCTGTAACTTGTTCCCAGTACATTCTGAGTGGCTGGCGACTGTGTGTTGTACCTAAAAATGCCCAAATAGAATCCCAATGCACTATACATGGGCCCAAATGCCTTCCTTATGAAAAATCGGACACTCATTTTCTTTGAAAAATGCATTGGTCAAAGTAGCCTTTTCAGGCTGAGAGAAGCACTTTGGTGACGTTTAACTGTAACTTGTTCCCAGTACAGTCTAAGTGGCTGCTGACTGTGTGACTTGGCTAAAAGTGGCCAAATAGAAGCCCAATCCACAATACATGAGCCCAAAGTTCTTCCTTATGACTAAACTGACACCCACTTTCTTAAAAATATCATGGGTCTAAATAGCCTTTTCAGGCTGAGAGAAGTACTTTGGTGACATTTGGCTGTAACTTGTTCCCAGTACATTCTGAGTGGCTGGTGACTGTGTGTTGTACCTAAAAGTGGCCAAATAGAAGCCCAATCCACAATACATGAGCCCAAAGGCCTTCCTTATGACTAAACTGACACCCACTTTCTTAAAAATATCATGGGTCAAAATAGCCTTTTCAGGCTGAGAGAAGCACTTTGGTGACGTTTAACTGTAACTTGTTCCCAGTACAGTCTAAGTGGCTGCTGACTGTGTGACTTGGCTAAAAGTGGCCAAATAGAAGGCAAATCCACAATACAAGAGCCCAAAGGCCTTCCTTATGACTAAACTGACACCCACTTTCTTAAAAATATCATGGGTCTAAATAGCCTTTTCAGGCTGAGAGAAGCACTTTGGTGACATTTGGCTGTAACTTGTTCCCAGTACATTCTGAGTGGCTGGCGACTGTGTGTTGTACCTAAAAATGCCCAAATAGAATCCCAATGCACTATACATGGGCCCAAATGCCTTCCTTATGAAAAATCGGACACTCATTTTCTTTGAAAAATGCATTGGTCAAAGTAGCCTTTTCAGGCTGAGAGAAGCACTTTGGTGACGTTTAACTGTAACTTCTTCCCAGTACAGTCTAAGTGGCTGCTGACTGTGTGACTTGGCTAAAAGTGGCCAAATAGAAGCCCAATCCACAATACATGAGCCCAAAGTTCTTCCTTATGACTAAACTGACACCCACTTTCTTAAAAATATCATGGGTCTAAATAGCCTTTTCAGGCTGAGAGAAGTACTTTGGTGACATTTGGCTGTAACTTGTTCCCAGTACATTCTGAGTGGCTGGTGACTGTGTGTTGTACCTAAAAGTGCCCAAATAGAATCCCAATGCACTATACATGGGCCCAAATGCCTTCCTTATGACAAAACTGACACTCATTTTCTTTAAAAAATCATTGGTCAAAATAGCCTTTTCAGGCTGAGAGAAGCACTTTGGTGACATTTAACTGTAACTTGTTCCCAGTACAGTCTAAGTGGCTGCTGACTGTGTGACTTGGTTAAAAGTGGCCAAATAGAAGCCCAATCCACAATACATGAGCCCAAAGGCCTTCCTTATGACTAAACTGACACCCACTTTCTTAAAAATATCATGGGTCTAAATAGCCTTTTCAGGCTGAGAGAAGCACTTTGGTGACATTTGGCTGTAACTTGTTCCCAGTAC
Source organism: Gymnoscopelus microlampas (assembly GCF_963454915.1). Lineage (NCBI taxonomy): Eukaryota > Metazoa > Chordata > Actinopteri > Myctophiformes > Myctophidae > Gymnoscopelus > Gymnoscopelus microlampas. Next base: position 129,804 of record NC_139959.1, on the reverse strand, counting down.
ATTCTGAGTGGCTGGCGACTGTGTGTTGTACCTAAAAGTGCCCAAATAGAATCCCAATGCACTATACATGGGCCCAAATGCCTTCCTTATGAAAAATCGGACACTCATTTTCTTTGAAAAATGCATTGGTCAAAGTAGCCTTTTCAGGCTGAGAGAAGCACTTTGGTGACGTTTAACTGTAACTTGTTCCCAGTACAATCTAAGTGGCTGCTGACTGTGTGACTTGGCTAAAAGTGGCCAAATAGAAGGCAAATCCACAATACAAGAGCCCAAAGGCCTTCCTTATGACTAAACTGACACCCACTTTCTTAAAAATATCATGGGTCTAAATAGCCTTTTCAGGCTGAGAGAAGCACTTTGGTGACATTTGGCTGTAACTTGTTCCCAGTACATTCTGAGTGGCTGGCGACTGTGTGTTGTACCTAAAAGTGCCCAAATAGAATCCCAATGCACTATACATGGGCCCAAATGCCTTCCTTATGACAAAACTGACACTCATTTTCTTAAAAATATCATTGGTCAAAATAGCCTTTTCAGGCTGAGAGAAGCACTTTGGTGACATTTAACTGTAACTTGTTTCCAGTACAGTCTAAGTGGCTGCTGACTGTGTGACTTGGTTAAAAGTGGCCAAATAGAAGCCCAATCCACAATACATGAGCCCAAAGGCCTTCCTTATGACTAAACTGACACCCACTTTCTTAAAAATATCATGGGTCTAAATAGCCTTTTCAGGCTGAGAGAAGCACTTTGGTGACATTTGGCTGTAACTTGTTCCCAGTACATTCTGAGTGGCTGGCGACTGTGTGTTGTACCTAAAAGTGCCCAAATAGAATCCCAATGCACTATACATGGGCCCAAATGCCTTCCTTATGACAAAACTGACACTCATTTTCTTTAAAAAATCATTGGTCAAAATAGCCTTTTCAGGCTGAGAGAAGCACTTTGGTGACATTTAACTGTAACTTGTTCCCAGTACAGTCTAAGTGGCTGCTGACTGTGTGACTTGGTTAAAAGTGGCCAAATAGAAGCCCAATCCACAATACATGAGCCCAAAGGCCTTCCTTATGACTAAACTGACACCCACTTTCTTAAAAATATCATGGGTCTAAATAGCCTTTTCAGGCTGAGAGAAGCACTTTGGTGACATTTGGCTGTAACTTGTTCCCAGTACATTCTGAGTGGCTGGCGACTGTGTGTTGTACCTAAAAGTGCCCAAATAGAATCCCAAATGCACTATACATGGGCCCAAATGCCTTCCTTATGACAAAACTGACACTCATTTTCTTAAAAATATCATTGGTCAAAATAGCCTTTTCAGGCTGAGAGAAGCACTTTGGTGACGTTTAACTGTAACTTGTTCCCAGTACAGTCTAAGTGGCTGCTGACTGTGTGACTTGGCTAAAAGTGGCCAAATAGAAGGCAAATCCACAATACAAGAGCCCAAAGGCCTTCCTTATGACTAAACTGACACCCACTTTCTTAAAAATATCATGGGTCTAAATAGCCTTTTCAGGCTGAGAGAAGCACTTTGGTGACATTTGGCTGTAACTTGTTCCCAGTACATTCTGAGTGGCTGGCGACTGTGTGTTGTACCTAAAAGTGCCCAAATAGAATCCCAAATGCACTATACATGGGCCCAAATGCCTTCCTTATGAAAAATCGGACACTCATTTTCTTTGAAAAATGCATTGGTCAAAGTAGCCTTTTCAGGCTGAGAGAAGCACTTTGGTGACGTTTAACTGTAACTTGTTCCCAGTACAGTCTAAGTGGCTGCTGACTGTGTGACTTGGCTAAAAGTGGCCAAATAGAAGCCCAATCCACAATACATGAGCCCAAAGGCCTTCCTTATGACTAAACTGACACCCACTTTCTTAAAAATATCATGGGTCTAAATAGCCTTTTCAGGCTGAGAGAAGCACTTTGGTGACATTTGGCTGTAACTTGTTCCCAGTACATTCTGAGTGGCTGGCGACTGTGTGTTGTACCTAAAAGTGCCCAAATAGAATCCCAATGCACTATACATGGGCCCAAATGCCTTCCTTATGACAAAACTGACACTCATTTTCTTAAAAATATCATTGGTCAAAATAGCCTTTTCAGGCTGAGAGAAGCACTTTGGTGACGTTTAACTGTAACTTGTTCCCAGTACAGTCTAAGTGGCTGCTGACTGTGTGACTTGGCTAAAAGTGGCCAAATAGAAGGCAAATCCACAATACAAGAGCCCAAAGGCCTTCCTTATGACTAAACTGACACCCACTTTCTTAAAAATATCATGGGTCTAAATAGCCTTTTCAGGCTGAGAGAAGCACTTTGGTGACATTTGGCTGTAACTTGTTCCCAGTACATTCTGAGTGGCTGGCGACTGTGGGTTGTACCTAAAAGTGCCCAAATAGAATCCCAATGCACTATACATGGGCCCAAATGCCTTCCTTATGAAAAATCGGACACTCATTTTCTTTGAAAAATGCATTGGTCAAAGTAGCCTTTTCAGGCTGAGAGAAGCACTTTGGTGACGTTTAACTGTAACTTGTTCCCAGTACAATCTAAGTGGCTGCTGACTGTGTGACTTGGCTAAAAGTGGCCAAATAGAAGGCAAATCCACAATACAAGAGCCCAAAGGCCTTCCTTATGACTAAACTGACACCCACTTTCTTAAAAATATCATGGGTCTAAATAGCCTTTTCAGGCTGAGAGAAGCACTTTGGTGACATTTGGCTGTAACTTGTTCCCAGTACATTCTGAGTGGCTGGTGACTGTGTGTTGTACCTAAAAGTGCCCAAATAGAATCCCAATGCACTATACATGGGTCCAAATGCCTTCCTTATGAAAAATCGGACACTCATTTTCTTCGAAAAATGCATTGGTCAAAGTAGCCTTTTCAGGCTGAGAGAAGCACTTTGGTGACGTTTAACTGTAACTTGTTCCCAGTACAGTCTAAGTGGCTGCTGACTGTGTGACTTGGCTAAAAGTGGCCAAATAGAAGGCAAATCCACAATACAAGAGCCCAAAGGCCTTCCTTATGACTAAACTGACACCCACTTTCTTAAAAATATCATGGGTCTAAATAGCCTTTTCAGGCTGAGAGAAGCACTTTGGTGACATTTGGCTGTAACTTGTTCCCAGTACATTCTGAGTGGCTGGCGACTGTGTGTTGTACCTAAAAGTGCCCAAATAGAATCCCAATGCACTATACATGGGCCCAAATGCCTTCCTTATGACAAAACTGACACTCATTTTCTTAAAAATATCATTGGTCAAAATAGCCTTTTCAGGCTGAGAGAAGCACTTTGGTGACGTTTAACTGTAACTTGTTCCCAGTACAGTCTAAGTGGCTGCTGACTGTGTGACTTGGCTAAAAGTGGCCAAATAGAAGGCAAATCCACAATACAAGAGCCCAAAGGCCTTCCTTATGACTAAACTGACACCCACTTTCTTAAAAATATCATGGGTCTAAATAGCCTTTTCAGGCTGAGAGAAGCACTTTGGTGACATTTGGCTGTAACTTGTTCCCAGTACATTCTGAGTGGCTGGCGACTGTGTGTTGTACCTAAAAGTGCCCAAATAGAATCCCAATGCACTATACATGGGCCCAAATGCCTTCCTTATGACAAAACTGACACTCATTTTCTTAAAAATATCATTGGTCAAAATAGCCTTTTCAGGCTGAGAGAAGCACTTTGGTGACGTTTAACTGTAACTTGTTCCCAGTACAGTCTAAGTGGCTGCTGACTGTGTGACTTGGCTAAAAGTGGCCAAATAGAAGCCCAATCCACAATACATGAGCCCAAAGGCCTTCCTTATGACTAAACTGACACCCACTTTCTTAAAAATATCATGGGTCTAAATAGCCTTTTCAGGCTGAGAGAAGTACTTTGGTGACATTTGGCTGTAACTTGTTCCCAGTACATTCTGAGTGGCTGGCGACTGTGTGTTGTACCTAAAAGTGCCCAAATAGAATCCCAATGCACTATACATGGGCCCAAATGCCTTCCTTATGACAAAACTGACACTCATTTTCTTTAAAAAATCATTGGTCAAAATAGCCTTTTCAGGCTGAGAGAAGCACTTTGGTGACATTTAACTGTAACTTGTTCCCAGTACAGTCTAAGTGGCTGCTGACTGTGTGACTTGGTTAAAAGTGGCCAAATAGAAGCCCAATCCACAATACATGAGCCCAAAGGCCTTCCTTATGACTAAACTGACACCCATTTTCTTAAAAATATCATGGGTCTAAATAGCCTTTTCAGGCTGAGAGAAGCACTTTGGTGACATTTGGCTGTAACTTGTTCCCAGTACATTCTGAGTGGCTGGCGACTGTGTGTTGTACCTAAAAGTGCCCAAATAGAATCCCAATGCACTATACATGGGCCCAAATGCCTTCCTTATGACAAAACTGACACTCATTTTCTTAAAAATATCATTGGTCAAAATAGCCTTTTCAGGCTGAGAGAAGCACTTTGGTGACATTTAACTGTAACTTGTTCCCAGTACAGTCTAAGTGGCTGCTGACTGTGTGACTTGGTTAAAAGTGGCCAAATAGAAGCCCAATCCACAATACATGAGCCCAAAGGCCTTCCTTATGACTAAACTGACACCCACTTTCTTAAAAATATCATGGGTCTAAATAGCCTTTTCAGGCTGAGAGAAGCACTTTGGTGACATTTGGCTGTAACTTGTTCCCAGTACATTCTGAGTGGCTGGCGACTGTGTGTTGTACCTAAAAGTGCCCAAATAGAATCCCAATGCACTATACATGGGCCCAAATGCCTTCCTTATGACAAAACTGACACTCATTTTCTTAAAAATATCATTGGTCAAAATAGCCTTTTCAGGCTGAGAGAAGCACTTTGGTGACGTTTAACTGTAACTTGTTCCCAGTACAGTCTAAGTGGCTGCTGACTGTGTGACTTGGCTAAAAGTGGCCAAATAGAAGGCAAATCCACAATACAAGAGCCCAAAGGCCTTCCTTATGACTAAACTGACACCCACTTTCTTAAAAATATCATGGGTCTAAATAGCCTTTTCAGGCTGAGAGAAGCACTTTGGTGACATTTGGCTGTAACTTGTTCCCAGTACATTCTGAGTGGCTGGCGACTGTGTGTTGTACCTAAAAGTGCCCAAATAGAATCCCAAATGCACTATACATGGGCCCAAATGCCTTCCTTATGAAAAATCGGACACTCATTTTCTTTGAAAAATGCATTGGTCAAAGTAGCCTTTTCAGGCTGAGAGAAGCACTTTGGTGACGTTTAACTGTAACTTGTTCCCAGTACAGTCTAAGTGGCTGCTGACTGTGTGACTTGGCTAAAAGTGGCCAAATAGAAGCCCAATCCACAATACATGAGCCCAAAGGCCTTCCTTATGACTAAACTGACACCCACTTTCTTAAAAATATCATGGGTCTAAATAGCCTTTTCAGGCTGAGAGAAGCACTTTGGTGACATTTGGCTGTAACTTGTTCCCAGTACATTCTGAGTGGCTGGCGACTGTGTGTTGTACCTAAAAGTGCCCAAATAGAATCCCAATGCACTATACATGGGCCCAAATGCCTTCCTTATGACAAAACTGACACTCATTTTCTTAAAAATATCATTGGTCAAAATAGCCTTTTCAGGCTGAGAGAAGCACTTTGGTGACGTTTAACTGTAACTTGTTCCCAGTACAGTCTAAGTGGCTGCTGACTGTGTGACTTGGCTAAAAGTGGCCAAATAGAAGGCAAATCCACAATACAAGAGCCCAAAGGCCTTCCTTATGACTAAACTGACACCCACTTTCTTAAAAATATCATGGGTCTAAATAGCCTTTTCAGGCTGAGAGAAGCACTTTGGTGACATTTGGCTGTAACTTGTTCCCAGTACATTCTGAGTGGCTGGCGACTGTGGGTTGTACCTAAAAGTGCCCAAATAGAATCCCAATGCACTATACATGGGCCCAAATGCCTTCCTTATGAAAAATCGGACACTCATTTTCTTTGAAAAATGCATTGGTCAAAGTAGCCTTTTCAGGCTGAGAGAAGCACTTTGGTGACGTTTAACTGTAACTTGTTCCCAGTACAATCTAAGTGGCTGCTGACTGTGTGACTTGGCTAAAAGTGGCCAAATAGAAGGCAAATCCACAATACAAGAGCCCAAAGGCCTTCCTTATGACTAAACTGACACCCACTTTCTTAAAAATATCATGGGTCTAAATAGCCTTTTCAGGCTGAGAGAAGCACTTTGGTGACATTTGGCTGTAACTTGTTCCCAGTACATTCTGAGTGGCTGGTGACTGTGTGTTGTACCTAAAAGTGCCCAAATAGAATCCCAATGCACTATACATGGGTCCAAATGCCTTCCTTATGAAAAATCGGACACTCATTTTCTTCGAAAAATGCATTGGTCAAAGTAGCCTTTTCAGGCTGAGAGAAGCACTTTGGTGACGTTTAACTGTAACTTGTTCCCAGTACAGTCTAAGTGGCTGCTGACTGTGTGACTTGGCTAAAAGTGGCCAAATAGAAGGCAAATCCACAATACAAGAGCCCAAAGGCCTTCCTTATGACTAAACTGACACCCACTTTCTTAAAAATATCATGGGTCTAAATAGCCTTTTCAGGCTGAGAGAAGCACTTTGGTGACATTTGGCTGTAACTTGTTCCCAGTACATTCTGAGTGGCTGGCGACTGTGTGTTGTACCTAAAAGTGCCCAAATAGAATCCCAATGCACTATACATGGGCCCAAATGCCTTCCTTATGACAAAACTGACACTCATTTTCTTAAAAATATCATTGGTCAAAATAGCCTTTTCAGGCTGAGAGAAGCACTTTGGTGACGTTTAACTGTAACTTGTTCCCAGTACAGTCTAAGTGGCTGCTGACTGTGTGACTTGGCTAAAAGTGGCCAAATAGAAGGCAAATCCACAATACAAGAGCCCAAAGGCCTTCCTTATGACTAAACTGACACCCACTTTCTTAAAAATATCATGGGTCTAAATAGCCTTTTCAGGCTGAGAGAAGCACTTTGGTGACATTTGGCTGTAACTTGTTCCCAGTACATTCTGAGTGGCTGGCGACTGTGTGTTGTACCTAAAAGTGCCCAAATAGAATCCCAATGCACTATACATGGGCCCAAATGCCTTCCTTATGACAAAACTGACACTCATTTTCTTAAAAATATCATTGGTCAAAATAGCCTTTTCAGGCTGAGAGAAGCACTTTGGTGACGTTTAACTGTAACTTGTTCCCAGTACAGTCTAAGTGGCTGCTGACTGTGTGACTTGGCTAAAAGTGGCCAAATAGAAGCCCAATCCACAATACATGAGCCCAAAGGCCTTCCTTATGACTAAACTGACACCCACTTTCTTAAAAATATCATGGGTCTAAATAGCCTTTTCAGGCTGAGAGAAGTACTTTGGTGACATTTGGCTGTAACTTGTTCCCAGTACATTCTGAGTGGCTGGCGACTGTGTGTTGTACCTAAAAGTGCCCAAATAGAATCCCAATGCACTATACATGGGCCCAAATGCCTTCCTTATGACAAAACTGACACTCATTTTCTTTAAAAAATCATTGGTCAAAATAGCCTTTTCAGGCTGAGAGAAGCACTTTGGTGACATTTAACTGTAACTTGTTCCCAGTACAGTCTAAGTGGCTGCTGACTGTGTGACTTGGTTAAAAGTGGCCAAATAGAAGCCCAATCCACAATACATGAGCCCAAAGGCCTTCCTTATGACTAAACTGACACCCACTTTCTTAAAAATATCATGGGTCTAAATAGCCTTTTCAGGCTGAGAGAAGCACTTTGGTGACATTTGGCTGTAACTTGTTCCCAGTACATTCTGAGTGGCTGGCGACTGTGTGTTGTACCTAAAAGTGCCCAAATAGAATCCCAATGCACTATACATGGGCCCAAATGCCTTCCTTATGACAAAACTGACACTCATTTTCTTAAAAATATCATTGGTCAAAATAGCCTTTTCAGGCTGAGAGAAGCACTTTGGTGACATTTAACTGTAACTTGTTCCCAGTACAGTCTAAGTGGCTGCTGACTGTGTGACTTGGTTAAAAGTGGCCAAATAGAAGCCCAATCCACAATACATGAGCCCAAAGGCCTTCCTTATGACTAAACTGACACCCACTTTCTTAAAAATATCATGGGTCTAAATAGCCTTTTCAGGCTGAGAGAAGCACTTTGGTGACATTTGGCTGTAACTTGTTCCCAGTACATTCTGAGTGGCTGGCGACTGTGTGTTGTACCTAAAAGTGCCCAAATAGAATCCCAATGCACTATACATGGGCCCAAATGCCTTCCTTATGAAAAATCGGACACTCATTTTCTTTGAAAAATGCATTGGTCAAAGTAGCCTTTTCAGGCTGAGAGAAGCACTTCGGTGACGTTTAACTGTAACTTGTTCCCAGTACAATCTAAGTGGCTGCTGACTGTGTGACTTGGCTAAAAGTGGCCAAATAGAAGGCAAATCCACAATACAAGAGCCCAAAGGCCTTCCTTATGACTAAACTGACACCCACTTTCTTAAAAATATCATGGGTCTAAATAGCCTTTTCAGGCTGAGAGAAGCACTTTGGTGACATTTGGCTGTAACTTGTTCCCAGTACATTCTGAGTGGCTGGCGACTGTGTGTTGTACCTAAAAGTGCCCAAATAGAATCCCAATGCACTATACATGGGCCCAAATGCCTTCCTTATGACAAAACTGACACTCATTTTCTTAAAAATATCATTGGTCAAAATAGCCTTTTCAGGCTGAGAGAAGCACTTTGGTGACGTTTAACTGTAACTTCTTCCCAGTACAGTCTAAGTGGCTGCTGACTGTGTGACTTGGCTAAAAGTGGCCAAATAGAAGCCCAATCCACAATACATGAGCCCAAAGGCCTTCCTTATGACTAAACTGACACCCACTTTCTTAAAAATATCATGGGTCTAAATAGCCTTTTCAGGCTGAGAGAAGTACTTTGGTGACATTTGGCTGTAACTTGTTCCCAGTACATTCTGAGTGGCTGGTGACTGTGTGTTGTACCTAAAAGTGCCCAAATAGAATCCCAATGCACTATACATGGGCCCAAATGCCTTCCTTATGACAAAACTGACACTCATTTTCTTTAAAAAATCATTGGTCAAAATAGCCTTTTCAGGCTGAGAGAAGCACTTTGGTGACATTTAACTGTAACTTGTTTCCAGTACAGTCTAAGTGGCTGCTGACTGTGTGACTTGGTTAAAAGTGGCCAAATAGAAGCCCAATCCACAATACATGAGCCCAAAGGCCTTCCTTATGACTAAACTGACACCCACTTTCTTAAAAATATCATGGGTCTAAATAGCCTTTTCAGGCTGAGAGAAGCACTTTGGTGACATTTGGCTGTAACTTGTTCCCAGTACATTCTGAGTGGCTGGCGACTGTGTGTTGTACCTAAAAGTGCCCAAATAGAATCCCAATGCACTATACATGGGCCCAAATGCCTTCCTTATGACAAAACTGACACTCATTTTCTTTAAAAAATCATTGGTCAAAATAGCCTTTTCAGGCTGAGAGAAGCACTTTGGTGACATTTAACTGTAACTTGTTCCCAGTACAGTCTAAGTGGCTGCTGACTGTGTGACTTGGTTAAAAGTGGCCAAATAGAAGCCCAATCCACAATACATGAGCCCAAAGGCCTTCCTTATGACTAAACTGACACCCACTTTCTTAAAAATATCATGGGTCTAAATAGCCTTTTCAGGCTGAGAGAAGCACTTTGGTGACATTTGGCTGTAACTTGTTCCCAGTACATTCTGAGTGGCTGGCGACTGTGTGTTGTACCTAAAGTGCCCAAATAGAATCCCAATGCACTATACATGGGCCCAAATGCCTTCCTTATGACAAAACTGACACTCATTTTCTTAAAAATATCATTGGTCAAAATAGCCTTTTCAGGCTGAGAGAAGCACTTTGGTGACGTTTAACTGTAACTTGTTCCCAGTACAGTCTAAGTGGCTGCTGACTGTGTGACTTGGCTAAAAGTGGCCAAATAGAAGGCAAATCCACAATACAAGAGCCCAAAGGCCTTCCTTATGACTAAACTGACACCCACTTTCTTAAAAATATCATGGGTCTAAATAGCCTTTTCAGGCTGAGAGAAGCACTTTGGTGACATTTGGCTGTAACTTGTTCCCAGTACATTCTGAGTGGCTGGCGACTGTGTGTTGTACCTAAAAGTGCCCAAATAGAATCCCAAATGCACTATACATGGGCCCAAATGCCTTCCTTATGAAAAATCGGACACTCATTTTCTTTGAAAAATGCATTGGTCAAAGTAGCCTTTTCAGGCTGAGAGAAGCACTTTGGTGACGTTTAACTGTAACTTGTTCCCAGTACAGTCTAAGTGGCTGCTGACTGTGTGACTTGGTTAAAAGTGGCCAAATAGAAGCCCAATCCACAATACATGAGCCCAAAGGCCTTCCTTATGACTAAACTGACACCCACTTTCTTAAAAATATCATGGGTCTAAATAGCCTTTTCAGGCTGAGAGAAGCACTTTGGTGACATTTGGCTGTAACTTGTTCCCAGTACATTCTGAGTGGCTGGCGACTGTGTGTTGTACCTAAAAGTGCCCAAATAGAATCCCAATGCACTATACATGGGCCCAAATGCCTTCCTTATGACAAAACTGACACTCATTTTCTTAAAAATATCATTGGTCAAAATAGCCTTTTCAGGCTGAGAGAAGCACTTTGGTGACGTTTAACTGTAACTTGTTCCCAGTACAGTCTAAGTGGCTGCTGACTGTGTGACTTGGCTAAAAGTGGCCAAATAGAAGGCAAATCCACAATACAAGAGCCCAAAGGCCTTCCTTATGACTAAACTGACACCCACTTTCTTAAAAATATCATGGGTCTAAATAGCCTTTTCAGGCTGAGAGAAGCACTTTGGTGACATTTGGCTGTAACTTGTTCCCAGTACATTCTGAGTGGCTGGCGACTGTGTGTTGTACCTAAAAGTGCCCAAATAGAATCCCAAATGCACTATACATGGGCCCAAATGCCTTCCTTATGAAAAATCGGACACTCATTTTCTTTGAAAAATGCATTGGTCAAAGTAGCCTTTTCAGGCTGAGAGAAGCACTTTGGTGACGTTTAACTGTAACTTGTTCCCAGTACAATCTAAGTGGCTGCTGACTGTGTGACTTGGCTAAAAGTGGCCAAATAGAAGGCAAATCCACAATACAAGAGCCCAAAGGCCTTCCTTATGACTAAACTGACACCCACTTTCTTAAAAATATCATGGGTCTAAATAGCCTTTTCAGGCTGAGAGAAGCACTTTGGTGACATTTGGCTGTAACTTGTTCCCAGTACATTCTGAGTGGCTGGTGACTGTGTGTTGTACCTAAAAGTGCCCAAATAGAATCCCAATGCACTATACATGGGTCCAAATGCCTTCCTTATGAAAAATCGGACACTCATTTTCTTCGAAAAATGCATTGGTCAAAGTAGCCTTTTCAGGCTGAGAGAAGCACTTTGGTGACGTTTAACTGTAACTTGTTCCCAGTACAGTCTAAGTGGCTGCTGACTGTGTGACTTGGCTAAAAGTGGCCAAATAGAAGGCAAATCCACAATACAAGAGCCCAAAGGCCTTCCTTATGACTAAACTGACACCCACTTTCTTAAAAATATCATGGGTCTAAATAGCCTTTTCAGGCTGAGAGAAGCACTTTGGTGACATTTGGCTGTAACTTGTTCCCAGTACATTCTGAGTGGCTGGCGACTGTGTGTTGTACCTAAAAGTGCCCAAATAGAATCCCAATGCACTATACATGGGCCCAAATGCCTTCCTTATGACAAAACTGACACTCATTTTCTTAAAAATATCATTGGTCAAAATAGCCTTTTCAGGCTGAGAGAAGCACTTTGGTGACGTTTAACTGTAACTTGTTCCCAGTACAGTCTAAGTGGCTGCTGACTGTGTGACTTGGCTAAAAGTGGCCAAATAGAAGGCAAATCCACAATACAAGAGCCCAAAGGCCTTCCTTATGACTAAACTGACACCCACTTTCTTAAAAATATCATGGGTCTAAATAGCCTTTTCAGGCTGAGAGAAGCACTTTGGTGACATTTGGCTGTAACTTGTTCCCAGTACATTCTGAGTGGCTGGCGACTGTGTGTTGTACCTAAAAGTGCCCAAATAGAATCCCAATGCACTATACATGGGCCCAAATGCCTTCCTTATGACAAAACTGACACTCATTTTCTTAAAAATATCATTGGTCAAAATAGCCTTTTCAGGCTGAGAGAAGCACTTTGGTGACGTTTAACTGTAACTTGTTCCCAGTACAGTCTAAGTGGCTGCTGACTGTGTGACTTGGCTAAAAGTGGCCAAATAGAAGCCCAATCCACAATACATGAGCCCAAAGGCCTTCCTTATGACTAAACTGACACCCACTTTCTTAAAAATATCATGGGTCTAAATAGCCTTTTCAGGCTGAGAGAAGTACTTTGGTGACATTTGGCTGTAACTTGTTCCCAGTACATTCTGAGTGGCTGGCGACTGTGTGTTGTACCTAAAAGTGCCCAAATAGAATCCCAATGCACTATACATGGGCCCAAATGCCTTCCTTATGACAAAACTGACACTCATTTTCTTTAAAAAATCATTGGTCAAAATAGCCTTTTCAGGCTGAGAGAAGCACTTTGGTGACATTTAACTGTAACTTGTTCCCAGTACAGTCTAAGTGGCTGCTGACTGTGTGACTTGGTTAAAAGTGGCCAAATAGAAGCCCAATCCACAATACATGAGCCCAAAGGCCTTCCTTATGACTAAACTGACACCCATTTTCTTAAAAATATCATGGGTCTAAATAGCCTTTTCAGGCTGAGAGAAGCACTTTGGTGACATTTGGCTGTAACTTGTTCCCAGTACATTCTGAGTGGCTGGCGACTGTGTGTTGTACCTAAAAGTGCCCAAATAGAATCCCAATGCACTATACATGGGCCCAAATGCCTTCCTTATGACAAAACTGACACTCATTTTCTTAAAAATATCATTGGTCAAAATAGCCTTTTCAGGCTGAGAGAAGCACTTTGGTGACATTTAACTGTAACTTGTTCCCAGTACAGTCTAAGTGGCTGCTGACTGTGTGACTTGGTTAAAAGTGGCCAAATAGAAGCCCAATCCACAATACATGAGCCCAAAGGCCTTCCTTATGACTAAACTGACACCCACTTTCTTAAAAATATCATGGGTCTAAATAGCCTTTTCAGGCTGAGAGAAGCACTTTGGTGACATTTGGCTGTAACTTGTTCCCAGTACATTCTGAGTGGCTGGCGACTGTGTGTTGTACCTAAAAGTGCCCAAATAGAATCCCAATGCACTATACATGGGCCCAAATGCCTTCCTTATGACAAAACTGACACTCATTTTCTTAAAAATATCATTGGTCAAAATAGCCTTTTCAGGCTGAGAGAAGCACTTTGGTGACGTTTAACTGTAACTTGTTCCCAGTACAGTCTAAGTGGCTGCTGACTGTGTGACTTGGCTAAAAGTGGCCAAATAGAAGGCAAATCCACAATACAAGAGCCCAAAGGCCTTCCTTATGACTAAACTGACACCCACTTTCTTAAAAATATCATGGGTCTAAATAGCCTTTTCAGGCTGAGAGAAGCACTTTGGTGACATTTGGCTGTAACTTGTTCCCAGTACATTCTGAGTGGCTGGCGACTGTGTGTTGTACCTAAAAGTGCCCAAATAGAATCCCAAATGCACTATACATGGGCCCAAATGCCTTCCTTATGAAAAATCGGACACTCATTTTCTTTGAAAAATGCATTGGTCAAAGTAGCCTTTTCAGGCTGAGAGAAGCACTTTGGTGACGTTTAACTGTAACTTGTTCCCAGTACAGTCTAAGTGGCTGCTGACTGTGTGACTTGGCTAAAAGTGGCCAAATAGAAGCCCAATCCACAATACATGAGCCCAAAGGCCTTCCTTATGACTAAACTGACACCCACTTTCTTAAAAATATCATGGGTCTAAATAGCCTTTTCAGGCTGAGAGAAGCACTTTGGTGACATTTGGCTGTAACTTGTTCCCAGTACATTCTGAGTGGCTGGCGACTGTGTGTTGTACCTAAAAGTGCCCAAATAGAATCCCAATGCACTATACATGGGCCCAAATGCCTTCCTTATGACAAAACTGACACTCATTTTCTTAAAAATATCATTGGTCAAAATAGCCTTTTCAGGCTGAGAGAAGCACTTTGGTGACGTTTAACTGTAACTTGTTCCCAGTACAGTCTAAGTGGCTGCTGACTGTGTGACTTGGCTAAAAGTGGCCAAATAGAAGGCAAATCCACAATACAAGAGCCCAAAGGCCTTCCTTATGACTAAACTGACACCCACTTTCTTAAAAATATCATGGGTCTAAATAGCCTTTTCAGGCTGAGAGAAGCACTTTGGTGACATTTGGCTGTAACTTGTTCCCAGTACATTCTGAGTGGCTGGCGACTGTGGGTTGTACCTAAAAGTGCCCAAATAGAATCCCAATGCACTATACATGGGCCCAAATGCCTTCCTTATGAAAAATCGGACACTCATTTTCTTTGAAAAATGCATTGGTCAAAGTAGCCTTTTCAGGCTGAGAGAAGCACTTTGGTGACGTTTAACTGTAACTTGTTCCCAGTACAATCTAAGTGGCTGCTGACTGTGTGACTTGGCTAAAAGTGGCCAAATAGAAGGCAAATCCACAATACAAGAGCCCAAAGGCCTTCCTTATGACTAAACTGACACCCACTTTCTTAAAAATATCATGGGTCTAAATAGCCTTTTCAGGCTGAGAGAAGCACTTTGGTGACATTTGGCTGTAACTTGTTCCCAGTACATTCTGAGTGGCTGGTGACTGTGTGTTGTACCTAAAAGTGCCCAAATAGAATCCCAATGCACTATACATGGGTCCAAATGCCTTCCTTATGAAAAATCGGACACTCATTTTCTTCGAAAAATGCATTGGTCAAAGTAGCCTTTTCAGGCTGAGAGAAGCACTTTGGTGACGTTTAACTGTAACTTGTTCCCAGTACAGTCTAAGTGGCTGCTGACTGTGTGACTTGGCTAAAAGTGGCCAAATAGAAGGCAAATCCACAATACAAGAGCCCAAAGGCCTTCCTTATGACTAAACTGACACCCACTTTCTTAAAAATATCATGGGTCTAAATAGCCTTTTCAGGCTGAGAGAAGCACTTTGGTGACATTTGGCTGTAACTTGTTCCCAGTACATTCTGAGTGGCTGGCGACTGTGTGTTGTACCTAAAAGTGCCCAAATAGAATCCCAATGCACTATACATGGGCCCAAATGCCTTCCTTATGACAAAACTGACACTCATTTTCTTAAAAATATCATTGGTCAAAATAGCCTTTTCAGGCTGAGAGAAGCACTTTGGTGACGTTTAACTGTAACTTGTTCCCAGTACAGTCTAAGTGGCTGCTGACTGTGTGACTTGGCTAAAAGTGGCCAAATAGAAGGCAAATCCACAATACAAGAGCCCAAAGGCCTTCCTTATGACTAAACTGACACCCACTTTCTTAAAAATATCATGGGTCTAAATAGCCTTTTCAGGCTGAGAGAAGCACTTTGGTGACATTTGGCTGTAACTTGTTCCCAGTACATTCTGAGTGGCTGGCGACTGTGTGTTGTACCTAAAAGTGCCCAAATAGAATCCCAATGCACTATACATGGGCCCAAATGCCTTCCTTATGACAAAACTGACACTCATTTTCTTAAAAATATCATTGGTCAAAATAGCCTTTTCAGGCTGAGAGAAGCACTTTGGTGACGTTTAACTGTAACTTGTTCCCAGTACAGTCTAAGTGGCTGCTGACTGTGTGACTTGGCTAAAAGTGGCCAAATAGAAGCCCAATCCACAATACATGAGCCCAAAGGCCTTCCTTATGACTAAACTGACACCCACTTTCTTAAAAATATCATGGGTCTAAATAGCCTTTTCAGGCTGAGAGAAGTACTTTGGTGACATTTGGCTGTAACTTGTTCCCAGTACATTCTGAGTGGCTGGCGACTGTGTGTTGTACCTAAAAGTGCCCAAATAGAATCCCAATGCACTATACATGGGCCCAAATGCCTTCCTTATGACAAAACTGACACTCATTTTCTTTAAAAAATCATTGGTCAAAATAGCCTTTTCAGGCTGAGAGAAGCACTTTGGTGACATTTAACTGTAACTTGTTCCCAGTACAGTCTAAGTGGCTGCTGACTGTGTGACTTGGTTAAAAGTGGCCAAATAGAAGCCCAATCCACAATACATGAGCCCAAAGGCCTTCCTTATGACTAAACTGACACCCACTTTCTTAAAAATATCATGGGTCTAAATAGCCTTTTCAGGCTGAGAGAAGCACTTTGGTGACATTTGGCTGTAACTTGTTCCCAGTACATTCTGAGTGGCTGGCGACTGTGTGTTGTACCTAAAAGTGCCCAAATAGAATCCCAATGCACTATACATGGGCCCAAATGCCTTCCTTATGACAAAACTGACACTCATTTTCTTAAAAATATCATTGGTCAAAATAGCCTTTTCAGGCTGAGAGAAGCACTTTGGTGACATTTAACTGTAACTTGTTCCCAGTACAGTCTAAGTGGCTGCTGACTGTGTGACTTGGTTAAAAGTGGCCAAATAGAAGCCCAATCCACAATACATGAGCCCAAAGGCCTTCCTTATGACTAAACTGACACCCACTTTCTTAAAAATATCATGGGTCTAAATAGCCTTTTCAGGCTGAGAGAAGCACTTTGGTGACATTTGGCTGTAACTTGTTCCCAGTACATTCTGAGTGGCTGGCGACTGTGTGTTGTACCTAAAAGTGCCCAAATAGAATCCCAATGCACTATACATGGGCCCAAATGCCTTCCTTATGAAAAATCGGACACTCATTTTCTTTGAAAAATGCATTGGTCAAAGTAGCCTTTTCAGGCTGAGAGAAGCACTTCGGTGACGTTTAACTGTAACTTGTTCCCAGTACAATCTAAGTGGCTGCTGACTGTGTGACTTGGCTAAAAGTGGCCAAATAGAAGGCAAATCCACAATACAAGAGCCCAAAGGCCTTCCTTATGACTAAACTGACACCCACTTTCTTAAAAATATCATGGGTCTAAATATCCTTTTCAGGCTGAGAGAAGCACTTTGGTGACATTTGGCTGTAACTTGTTCCCAGTACATTCTGAGTGGCTGGCGACTGTGTGTTGTACCTAAAAGTGCCCAAATAGAATCCCAATGCACTATACATGGGCCCAAATGCCTTCCTTATGACAAAACTGACACTCATTTTCTTAAAAATATCATTGGTCAAAATAGCCTTTTCAGGCTGAGAGAAGCACTTTGGTGACGTTTAACTGTAACTTCTTCCCAGTACAGTCTAAGTGGCTGCTGACTGTGTGACTTGGCTAAAAGTGGCCAAATAGAAGCCCAATCCACAATACATGAGCCCAAAGGCCTTCCTTATGACTAAACTGACACCCACTTTCTTAAAAATATCATGGGTCTAAATAGCCTTTTCAGGCTGAGAGAAGTACTTTGGTGACATTTGGCTGTAACTTGTTCCCAGTACATTCTGAGTGGCTGGTGACTGTGTGTTGTACCTAAAAGTGCCCAAATAGAATCCCAATGCACTATACATGGGCCCAAATGCCTTCCTTATGACAAAACTGACACTCATTTTCTTTAAAAAATCATTGGTCAAAATAGCCTTTTCAGGCTGAGAGAAGCACTTTGGTGACATTTAACTGTAACTTGTTTCCAGTACAGTCTAAGTGGCTGCTGACTGTGTGACTTGGTTAAAAGTGGCCAAATAGAAGCCCAATCCACAATACATGAGCCCAAAGGCCTTCCTTATGACTAAACTGACACCCACTTTCTTAAAAATATCATGGGTCTAAATAGCCTTTTCAGGCTGAGAGAAGCACTTTGGTGACATTTGGCTGTAACTTGTTCCCAGTACATTCTGAGTGGCTGGCGACTGTGTGTTGTACCTAAAAGTGCCCAAATAGAATCCCAATGCACTATACATGGGCCCAAATGCCTTCCTTATGACAAAACTGACACTCATTTTCTTTAAAAAATCATTGGTCAAAATAGCCTTTTCAGGCTGAGAGAAGCACTTTGGTGACATTTAACTGTAACTTGTTCCCAGTACAGTCTAAGTGGCTGCTGACTGTGTGACTTGGTTAAAAGTGGCCAAATAGAAGCCCAATCCACAATACATGAGCCCAAAGGCCTTCCTTATGACTAAACTGACACCCACTTTCTTAAAAATATCATGGGTCTAAATAGCCTTTTCAGGCTGAGAGAAGCACTTTGGTGACATTTGGCTGTAACTTGTTCCCAGTACATTCTGAGTGGCTGGCGACTGTGTGTTGTACCTAAAGTGCCCAAATAGAATCCCAATGCACTATACATGGGCCCAAATGCCTTCCTTATGACAAAACTGACACTCATTTTCTTAAAAATATCATTGGTCAAAATAGCCTTTTCAGGCTGAGAGAAGCACTTTGGTGACGTTTAACTGTAACTTGTTCCCAGTACAGTCTAAGTGGCTGCTGACTGTGTGACTTGGCTAAAAGTGGCCAAATAGAAGGCAAATCCACAATACAAGAGCCCAAAGGCCTTCCTTATGACTAAACTGACACCCACTTTCTTAAAAATATCATGGGTCTAAATAGCCTTTTCAGGCTGAGAGAAGCACTTTGGTGACATTTGGCTGTAACTTGTTCCCAGTACATTCTGAGTGGCTGGCGACTGTGTGTTGTACCTAAAAGTGCCCAAATAGAATCCCAAATGCACTATACATGGGCCCAAATGCCTTCCTTATGAAAAATCGGACACTCATTTTCTTTGAAAAATGCATTGGTCAAAGTAGCCTTTTCAGGCTGAGAGAAGCACTTTGGTGACGTTTAACTGTAACTTGTTCCCAGTACAGTCTAAGTGGCTGCTGACTGTGTGACTTGGTTAAAAGTGGCCAAATAGAAGCCCAATCCACAATACATGAGCCCAAAGGCCTTCCTTATGACTAAACTGACACCCACTTTCTTAAAAATATCATGGGTCTAAATAGCCTTTTCAGGCTGAGAGAAGCACTTTGGTGACATTTGGCTGTAACTTGTTCCCAGTACATTCTGAGTGGCTGGCGACTGTGTGTTGTACCTAAAAGTGCCCAAATAGAATCCCAATGCACTATACATGGGCCCAAATGCCTTCCTTATGACAAAACTGACACTCATTTTCTTAAAAATATCATTGGTCAAAATAGCCTTTTCAGGCTGAGAGAAGCACTTTGGTGACGTTTAACTGTAACTTGTTCCCAGTACAGTCTAAGTGGCTGCTGACTGTGTGACTTGGCTAAAAGTGGCCAAATAGAAGGCAAATCCACAATACAAGAGCCCAAAGGCCTTCCTTATGACTAAACTGACACCCACTTTCTTAAAAATATCATGGGTCTAAATAGCCTTTTCAGGCTGAGAGAAGCACTTTGGTGACATTTGGCTGTAACTTGTTCCCAGTACATTCTGAGTGGCTGGCGACTGTGTGTTGTACCTAAAAGTGCCCAAATAGAATCCCAAATGCACTATACATGGGCCCAAATGCCTTCCTTATGAAAAATCGGACACTCATTTTCTTTGAAAAATGCATTGGTCAAAGTAGCCTTTTCAGGCTGAGAGAAGCACTTTGGTGACGTTTAACTGTAACTTGTTCCCAGTACAGTCTAAGTGGCTGCTGACTGTGTGACTTGGCTAAAAGTGGCCAAATAGAAGGCAAATCCACAATACAAGAGCCCAAAGGCCTTCCTTATGACTAAACTGACACCCACTTTCTTAAAAATATCATGGGTCTAAATAGCCTTTTCAGGCTGAGAGAAGCACTTTGGTGACATTTGGCTGTAACTTGTTCCCAGTACATTCTGAGTGGCTGGCGACTGTGTGTTGTACCTAAAAGTGCCCAAATAGAATCCCAAATGCACTATACATGGGCCCAAATGCCTTCCTTATGAAAAATCGGACACTCATTTTCTTTGAAAAATGCATTGGTCAAAGTAGCCTTTTCAGGCTGAGAGAAGCACTTTGGTGACGTTTAACTGTAACTTGTTCCCAGTACAGTCTAAGTGGCTGCTGACTGTGTGACTTGGTTAAAAGTGGCCAAATAGAAGCCCAATCCACAATACATGAGCCCAAAGGCCTTCCTTATGACTAAACTGACACCCACTTTCTTAAAAATATCATGGGTCTAAATAGCCTTTTCAGGCTGAGAGAAGCACTTTGGTGACATTTGGCTGTAACTTGTTCCCAGTACATTCTGAGTGGCTGGCGACTGTGTGTTGTACCTAAAAGTGCCCAAATAGAATCCCAATGCACTATACATGGGCCCAAATGCCTTCCTTATGACAAAACTGACACTCATTTTCTTAAAAATATCATTGGTCAAAATAGCCTTTTCAGGCTGAGAGAAGCACTTTGGTGACGTTTAACTGTAACTTGTTCCCAGTACAGTCTAAGTGGCTGCTGACTGTGTGACTTGGCTAAAAGTGGCCAAATAGAAGGCAAATCCACAATACAAGAGCCCAAAGGCCTTCCTTATGACTAAACTGACACCCACTTTCTTAAAAATATCATGGGTCTAAATAGCCTTTTCAGGCTGAGAGAAGCACTTTGGTGACATTTGGCTGTAACTTGTTCCCAGTACATTCTGAGTGGCTGGCGACTGTGTGTTGTACCTAAAAGTGCCCAAATAGAATCCCAAATGCACTATACATGGGCCCAAATGCCTTCCTTATGAAAAATCGGACACTCATTTTCTTTGAAAAATGCATTGGTCAAAGTAGCCTTTTCAGGCTGAGAGAAGCACTTTGGTGACGTTTAACTGTAACTTGTTCCCAGTACAATCTAAGTGGCTGCTGACTGTGTGACTTGGCTAAAAGTGGCCAAATAGAAGGCAAATCCACAATACAAGAGCCCAAAGGCCTTCCTTATGACTAAACTGACACCCACTTTCTTAAAAATATCATGGGTCTAAATAGCCTTTTCAGGCTGAGAGAAGCACTTTGGTGACATTTGGCTGTAACTTGTTCCCAGTACATTCTGAGTGGCTGGCGACTGTGTGTTGTACCTAAAAGTGCCCAAATAGAATCCCAATGCACTATACATGGGCCCAAATGCCTTCCTTATGACAAAACTGACACTCATTTTCTTAAAAATATCATTGGTCAAAATAGCCTTTTCAGGCTGAGAGAAGCACTTTGGTGACGTTTAACTGTAACTTGTTCCCAGTACAGTCTAAGTGGCTGCTGACTGTGTGACTTGGCTAAAAGTGGCCAAATAGAAGGCAAATCCACAATACAAGAGCCCAAAGGCCTTCCTTATGACTAAACTGACACCCACTTTCTTAAAAATATCATGGGTCTAAATAGCCTTTTCAGGCTGAGAGAAGCACTTTGGTGACATTTGGCTGTAACTTGTTCCCAGTACATTCTGAGTGGCTGGCGACTGTGTGTTGTACCTAAAAATGCCCAAATAGAATCCCAATGCACTATACATGGGCCCAAATGCCTTCCTTATGAAAAATCGGACACTCATTTTCTTTGAAAAATGCATTGGTCAAAGTAGCCTTTTCAGGCTGAGAGAAGCACTTTGGTGACGTTTAACTGTAACTTGTTCCCAGTACAGTCTAAGTGGCTGCTGACTGTGTGACTTGGCTAAAAGTGGCCAAATAGAAGCCCAATCCACAATACATGAGCCCAAAGGCCTTCCTTATGACTAAACTGACACCCACTTTCTTAAAATATCATGGGTCTAAATAGCCTTTTCAGGCTGAGAGAAGCACTTTGGTGACATTTGGCTGTAACTTGTTCCCAGTACATTCTGAGTGGCTGGCGACTGTGTGTTGTACCTAAAAGTGCCCAAATAGAATCCCAATGCACTATACATGGGCCCAAATGCCTTCCTTATGACAAAACTGACACTCATTTTCTTAAAAATATCATTGGTCAAAATAGCCTTTTCAGGCTGAGAGAAGCACTTTGGTGACGTTTAACTGTAACTTGTTCCCAGTACAGTCTAAGTGGCTGCTGACTGTGTGATTTGGCTAAAAGTGGCCAAATAGAAGGCAAATCCACAATACAAGAGCCCAAAGGCCTTCCTTATGACTAAACTGACACCCACTTTCTTAAAAATATCATGGGTCTAAATAGCCTTTTCAGGCTGAGAGAAGCACTTTGGTGACATTTGGCTGTAACTTGTTCCCAGTACATTCTGAGTGGCTGGCGACTGTGTGTTGTACCTAAAAGTGCCCAAATAGAATCCCAATGCACTATACATGGGCCCAAATGCCTTCCTTATGAAAAATCGGACACTCATTTTCTTTGAAAAATGCATTGGTCAAAGTAGCCTTTTCAGGCTGAGAGAAGCACTTTGGTGACATTTAACTGTAACTTGTTCCCAGTACAGTCTAAGTGGCTGCTGTCTGTGTGACTTGGTTAAAAGTGGCCAAATAGAAGCCCAATCCACAATACATGAGCCCAAAGGCCTTCCTTATGACTAAACTGACACCCACTTTCTTAAAAATATCATGGGTCTAAATAGCCTTTTCAGGCTGAGAGAAGCACTTTGGTGACATTTGGCTGTAACTTGTTCCCAGTACATTCTGAGTGGCTGGCGACTGTGTGTTGTACCTAAAAGTGCCCAAATAGAATCCCAATGCACTATACATGGGCCCAAATGCCTTCCTTATGACAAAACTGACACTCATTTTCTTAAAAATATCATTGGTCAAAATAGCCTTTTCAGGCTGAGAGAAGCACTTTGGTGACGTTTAACTGTAACTTGTTCCCAGTACAGTCTAAGTGGCTGCTGACTGTGTGACTTGGCTAAAAGTGGCCAAATAGAAGGCAAATCCACAATACAAGAGCCCAAAGGCCTTCCTTATGACTAAACTGACACCCACTTTCTTAAAAATATCATGGGTCTAAATAGCCTTTTCAGGCTGAGAGAAGCACTTTGGTGACATTTGGCTGTAACTTGTTCCCAGTACATTCTGAGTGGATGGCGACTGTGTGTTGTACCTAAAAGTGCCCAAATAGAATCCCAATGCACTATACATGGGCCCAAATGCCTTCCTTATGACAAAACTGACACTCATTTTCTTAAAAATATCATTGGTCAAAATAGCCTTTTCAGGCTGAGAGAAGCACTTTGGTGACGTTTAACTGTAACTTCTTCCCAGTACAGTCTAAGTGGCTGCTGACTGTGTGACTTGGCTAAAAGTGGCCAAATAGAAGCCCAATCCACAATACATGAGCCCAAAGGCCTTCCTTATGACTAAACTGACACCCACTTTCTTAAAAATATCATGGGTCTAAATAGCCTTTTCAGGCTGAGAGAAGTACTTTGGTGACATTTGGCTGTAACTTGTTCCCAGTACATTCTGAGTGGCTGGCGACTGTGTGTTGTACCTAAAAGTGCCCAAATAGAATCCCAATGCACTATACATGGGCCCAAATGCCTTCCTTATGACAAAACTGACACTCATTTTCTTTAAAAAATCATTGGTCAAAATAGCCTTTTCAGGCTGAGAGAAGCACTTTGGTGACATTTAACTGTAACTTGTTCCCAGTACAGTCTAAGTGGCTGCTGACTGTGTGACTTGGTTAAAAGTGGCCAAATAGAAGCCCAATCCACAATACATGAGCCCAAAGGCCTTCCTTATGACTAAACTGACACCCACTTTCTTAAAAATATCATGGGTCTAAATAGCCTTTTCAGGCTGAGAGAAGCACTTTGGTGACATTTGGCTGTAACTTGTTCCCAGTACATTCTGAGTGGCTGGCGACTGTGTGTTGTACCTAAAAGTGCCCAAATAGAATCCCAATGCACTATACATGGGCCCAAATGCCTTCCTTATGACAAAACTGACACTCATTTTCTTAAAAAAATCATTGGTCAAAATAGCCTTTTCAGGCTGAGAGAAGCACTTTGGTGACATTTAACTGTAACTTGTTCCCAGTACAGTCTAAGTGGCTGCTGACTGTGTGACTTGGTTAAAAGTGGCCAAATAGAAGCCCAATCCACAATACATGAGCCCAAAGGCCTTCCTTATGACTAAACTGACACCCACTTTCTTAAAAATATCATGGGTCTAAATAGCCTTTTCAGGCTGAGAGAAGCACTTTGGTGACATTTGGCTGTAACTTGTTCCCAGTACATTCTGAGTGGCTGGCGACTGTGTGTTGTACCTAAAAGTGCCCAATTAGAATCCCAATGCACTATACATGGGCCCAAATACCTTCCTTATGAAAAATCGGACACTCATTTTCTTTGAAAAATGCATTGGTCAAAGTAGCCTTTTCAGGCTGAGAGAAGCACTTCGGTGACGTTTAACTGTAACTTGTTCCCAGTACAATCTAAGTGGCTGCTGACTGTGTGACTTGGCTAAAAGTGGCCAAATAGAAGGCAAATCCACAATACAAGAGCCCAAAGGCCTTCCTTATGACTAAACTGACACCCACTTTCTTAAAAATATCATGGGTCTAAATAGCCTTTTCAGGCTGAGAGAAGCACTTTGGTGACATTTGGCTGTAACTTGTTCCCAGTACATTCTGAGTGGCTGGCGACTGTGTGTTGTACCTAAAAGTGCCCAAATAGAATCCCAATGCACTATACATGGGCCCAAATGCCTTCCTTATGACAAAACTGACACTCATTTTCTTAAAAATATCATTGGTCAAAATAGCCTTTTCAGGCTGAGAGAAGCACTTTGGTGACGTTTAACTGTAACTTCTTCCCAGTACAGTCTAAGTGGCTGCTGACTGTGTGACTTGGCTAAAAGTGGCCAAATAGAAGCCCAATCCACAATACATGAGCCCAAAGGCCTTCCTTATGACTAAACTGACACCCACTTTCTTAAAAATATCATGGGTCTAAATAGCCTTTTCAGGCTGAGAGAAGTACTTTGGTGACATTTGGCTGTAACTTGTTCCCAGTACATTCTGAGTGGCTGGTGACTGTGTGTTGTACCTAAAGGTGCCCAAATAGAATCCCAATGCACTATACATGGGCCCAAATGCCTTCCTTATGACAAAACTGACACTCATTTTCTTTAAAAAATCATTGGTCAAAATAGCCTTTTCAGGCTGAGAGAAGCACTTTGGTGACATTTAACTGTAACTTGTTTCCAGTACAGTCTAAGTGGCTGCTGACTGTGTGACTTGGTTAAAAGTGGCCAAATAGAAGCCCAATCCACAATACATGAGCCCAAAGGCCTTCCTTATGACTAAACTGACACCCACTTTCTTAAAAATATCATGGGTCTAAATAGCCTTTTCAGGCTGAGAGAAGCACTTTGGTGACATTTGGCTGTAACTTGTTCCCAGTACATTCTGAGTGGCTGGCGACTGTGTGTTGTACCTAAAAGTGCCCAAATAGAATCCCAATGCACTATACATGGGCCCAAATGCCTTCCTTATGACAAAACTGACACTCATTTTCTTTAAAAAATCATTGGTCAAAATAGCCTTTTCAGGCTGAGAGAAGCACTTTGGTGACATTTAACTGTAACTTGTTCCCAGTACAGTCTAAGTGGCTGCTGACTGTGTGACTTGGTTAAAAGTGGCCAAATAGAAGCCCAATCCACAATACATGAGCCCAAAGGCCTTCCTTATGACTAAACTGACACCCACTTTCTTAAAAATATCATGGGTCTAAATAGCCTTTTCAGGCTGAGAGAAGCACTTTGGTGACATTTGGCTGTAACTTGTTCCCAGTACATTCTGAGTGGCTGGCGACTGTGTGTTGTACCTAAAAGTGCCCAAATAGAATCCCAATGCACTATACATGGGCCCAAATGCCTTCCTTATGACAAAACTGACACTCATTTTCTTAAAAATATCATTGGTCAAAATAGCCTTTTCAGGCTGAGAGAAGCACTTTGGTGACGTTTAACTGTAACTTGTTCCCAGTACAGTCTAAGTGGCTGCTGACTGTGTGACTTGGCTAAAAGTGGCCAAATAGAAGGCAAATCCACAATACAAGAGCCCAAAGGCCTTCCTTATGACTAAACTGACACCCACTTTCTTAAAAATATCATGGGTCTAAATAGCCTTTTCAGGCTGAGAGAAGCACTTTGGTGACATTTGGCTGTAACTTGTTCCCAGTACATTCTGAGTGGCTGGCGACTGTGTGTTGTACCTAAAAGTGCCCAAATAGAATCCCAAATGCACTATACATGGGCCCAAATGCCTTCCTTATGAAAAATCGGACACTCATTTTCTTTGAAAAATGCATTGGTCAAAGTAGCCTTTTCAGGCTGAGAGAAGCACTTTGGTGACGTTTAACTGTAACTTGTTCCCAGTACAGTCTAAGTGGCTGCTGACTGTGTGACTTGGTTAAAAGTGGCCAAATAGAAGCCCAATCCACAATACATGAGCCCAAAGGCCTTCCTTATGACTAAACTGACACCCACTTTCTTAAAAATATCATGGGTCTAAATAGCCTTTTCAGGCTGAGAGAAGCACTTTGGTGACATTTGGCTGTAACTTGTTCCCAGTACATTCTGAGTGGCTGGCGACTGTGTGTTGTACCTAAAAGTGCCCAAATAGAATCCCAATGCACTATACATGGGCCCAAATGCCTTCCTTATGACAAAACTGACACTCATTTTCTTAAAAATATCATTGGTCAAAATAGCCTTTTCAGGCTGAGAGAAGCACTTTGGTGACGTTTAACTGTAACTTGTTCCCAGTACAGTCTAAGTGGCTGCTGACTGTGTGACTTGGCTAAAAGTGGCCAAATAGAAGGCAAATCCACAATACAAGAGCCCAAAGGCCTTCCTTATGACTAAACTGACACCCACTTTCTTAAAAATATCATGGGTCTAAATAGCCTTTTCAGGCTGAGAGAAGCACTTTGGTGACATTTGGCTGTAACTTGTTCCCAGTACATTCTGAGTGGCTGGCGACTGTGTGTTGTACCTAAAAGTGCCCAAATAGAATCCCAAATGCACTATACATGGGCCCAAATGCCTTCCTTATGAAAAATCGGACACTCATTTTCTTTGAAAAATGCATTGGTCAAAGTAGCCTTTTCAGGCTGAGAGAAGCACTTTGGTGACGTTTAACTGTAACTTGTTCCCAGTACAGTCTAAGTGGCTGCTGACTGTGTGACTTGGCTAAAAGTGGCCAAATAGAAGGCAAATCCACAATACAAGAGCCCAAAGGCCTTCCTTATGACTAAACTGACACCCACTTTCTTAAAAATATCATGGGTCTAAATAGCCTTTTCAGGCTGAGAGAAGCACTTTGGTGACATTTGGCTGTAACTTGTTCCCAGTACATTCTGAGTGGCTGGCGACTGTGTGTTGTACCTAAAAGTGCCCAAATAGAATCCCAATGCACTATACATGGGCCCAAATGCCTTCCTTATGACAAAACTGACACTCATTTTCTTTAAAAAATCATTGGTCAAAATAGCCTTTTCAGGCTGAGAGAAGCACTTTGGTGACATTTAACTGTAACTTGTTCCCAGTACAGTCTAAGTGGCTGCTGACTGTGTGACTTGGTTAAAAGTGGCCAAATAGAAGCCCAATCCACAATACATGAGCCCAAAGGCCTTCCTTATGACTAAACTGACACCCACTTTCTTAAAAATATCATGGGTCTAAATAGCCTTTTCAGGCTGAGAGAAGCACTTTGGTGACATTTGGCTGTAACTTGTTCCCAGTACATTCTGAGTGGCTGGCGACTGTGTGTTGTACCTAAAGTGCCCAAATAGAATCCCAATGCACTATACATGGGCCCAAATGCCTTCCTTATGACAAAACTGACACTGATTTTCTTAAAAATATCATTGGTCAAAATAGCCTTTTCAGGCTGAGAGAAGCACTTTGGTGACGTTTAACTGTAACTTGTTCCCAGTACAGTCTAAGTGGCTGCTGACTGTGTGACTTGGCTAAAAGTGGCCAAATAGAAGGCAAATCCACAATACAAGAGCCCAAAGGCCTTCCTTATGACTAAACTGACACCCACTTTCTTAAAAATATCATGGGTCTAAATAGCCTTTTCAGGCTGAGAGAAGCACTTTGGTGACATTTGGCTGTAACTTGTTCCCAGTACATTCTGAGTGGCTGGCGACTGTGTGTTGTACCTAAAAGTGCCCAAATAGAATCCCAAATGCACTATACATGGGCCCAAATGCCTTCCTTATGAAAAATCGGACACTCATTTTCTTTGAAAAATGCATTGGTCAAAGTAGCCTTTTCAGGCTGAGAGAAGCACTTTGGTGACGTTTAACTGTAACTTGTTCCCAGTACAGTCTAAGTGGCTGCTGACTGTGTGACTTGGCTAAAAGTGGCCAAATAGAAGGCAAATCCACAATACAAGAGCCCAAAGGCCTTCCTTATGACTAAACTGACACCCACTTTCTTAAAAATATCATGGGTCTAAATAGCCTTTTCAGGCTGAGAGAAGCACTTTGGTGACATTTGGCTGTAACTTGTTCCCAGTACATTCTGAGTGGCTGGCGACTGTGTGTTGTACCTAAAAGTGCCCAAATAGAATCCCAATGCACTATACATGGGTCCAAATGCCTTCCTTATGAAAAATCGGACACTCATTTTCTTTGAAAAATGCATTGGTCAAAGTAGCCTTTTCAGGCTGAGAGAAGCACTTTGGTGACGTTTAACTGTAACTTGTTCCCAGTACAATCTAAGTGGCTGCTGACTGTGTGACTTGGCTAAAAGTGGCCAAATAGAAGGCAAATCCACAATACAAGAGCCCAAAGGCCTTCCTTATGACTAAACTGACACCCACTTTCTTAAAAATATCATGGGTCTAAATAGCCTTTTCAGGCTGAGAGAAGCACTTTGGTGACATTTGGCTGTAACTTGTTCCCAGTACATTCTGAGTGGCTGGCGACTGTGTGTTGTACCTAAAAGTGCCCAAATAGAATCCCAATGCACTATACATGGGCCCAAATGCCTTCCTTATGAAAAATCGGACACTCATTTTCTTTGAAAAATGCATTGGTCAAAGTAGCCTTTTCAGGCTGAGAGAAGCACTTTGGTGACGTTTAACTGTAACTTGTTCCCAGTACAATCTAAGTGGCTGCTGACTGTGTGACTTGGCTAAAAGTGGCCAAATAGAAGGCAAATCCACAATACAAGAGCCCAAAGGCCTTCCTTATGACTAAACTGACACCCACTTTCTTAAAAATATCATGGGTCTAAATAGCCTTTTCAGGCTGAGAGAAGCACTTTGGTGACATTTGGCTGTAACTTGTTCCCAGTACATTCTGAGTGGCTGGCGACTGTGTGTTGTACCTAAAAGTGCCCAAATAGAATCCCTATGCACTATACATGGGCCCAAATGCCTTCCTTATGACAAAACTGACACTCATTTTCTTAAAAATATCATTGGTCAAAATAGCCTTTTCAGGCTGAGAGAAGCACTTTGGTGACGTTTAACTGTAACTTGTTCCCAGTACAGTCTAAGTGGCTGCTGACTGTGTGACTTGGCTAAAAGTGGCCAAATAGAAGGCAAATCCACAATACAAGAGCCCAAAGGCCTTCCTTATGACTAAACTGACACCCACTTTC
Organism: Gymnoscopelus microlampas; assembly: GCF_963454915.1. Classification (NCBI taxonomy): domain Eukaryota; kingdom Metazoa; phylum Chordata; class Actinopteri; order Myctophiformes; family Myctophidae; genus Gymnoscopelus; species Gymnoscopelus microlampas. The sequence continues at coordinate 100,211 of NC_139959.1, read as the reverse complement.
TTAAAAATATCATGGGTCTAAATAGCCTTTTCAGGCTGAGAGAAGCACTTTGGTGACATTTGGCTGTAACTTGTTCCCAGTACATTCTGAGTGGCTGGCGACTGTGTGTTGTACCTAAAAGTGCCCAAATAGAATCCCAATGCACTATACATGGGCCCAAATGCCTTCCTTATGAAAAATCGGACACTCATTTTCTTTGAAAAATGCATTGGTCAAAGTAGCCTTTTCAGGCTGAGAGAAGCACTTTGGTGACGTTTAACTGTAACTTGTTCCCAGTACAGTCTAAGTGGCTGCTGACTGTGTGACTTGGCTAAAAGTGGCCAAATAGAAGCCCAATCCACAATACATGAGCCCAAAGGCCTTCCTTATGACTAAACTGACACCCACTTTCTTAAAAATATCATGGGTCTAAATAGCCTTTTCAGGCTGAGAGAAGCACTTTGGTGACATTTGGCTGTAACTTGTTCCCAGTACATTCTGAGTGGCTGGCGACTGTGTGTTGTACCTAAAAGTGCCCAAATATAATCCCAATGCACTATACATGGGCCCAAATGCCTTCCTTATGAAAAATCGGACACTCATTTTCTTTGAAAAATGCATTGGTCAAAGTAGCCTTTTCAGGCTGAGAGAAGCACTTTGGTGACGTTTAACTGTAACTTGTTCCCAGTACAATCTAAGTGGCTGCTGACTGTGTGACTTGGCTAAAAGTGGCCAAATAGAAGGCAAATCCACAATACAAGAGCCCAAAGGCCTTCCTTATGACTAAACTGACACCCACTTTCTTAAAAATATCATGGGTCTAAATAGCCTTTTCAGGCTGAGAGAAGCACTTTGGTGACATTTGGCTGTAACTTGTTCCCAGTACATTCTGAGTGGCTGGCGACTGTGTGTTGTACCTAAAAGTGCCCAAATAGAATCCCAATGCACTATACATGGGCCCAAATGCCTTCCTTATGACAAAACTGACACTCATTTTCTTAAAAATATCATTGGTCAAAATAGCCTTTTCAGGCTGAGAGAAGCACTTTGGTGACGTTTAACTGTAACTTCTTCCCAGTACAGTCTAAGTGGCTGCTGACTGTGTGACTTGGCTAAAAGTGGCCAAATAGAAGCCCAATCCACAATACATGAGCCCAAAGGCCTTCCTTATGACTAAACTGACACCCACTTTCTTAAAAATATCATGGGTCTAAATAGCCTTTTCAGGCTGAGAGAAGTACTTTGGTGACATTTGGCTGTAACTTGTTCCCAGTACATTCTGAGTGGCTGGCGACTGTGTGTTGTACCTAAAAGTGCCCAAATAGAATCCCAATGCACTATACATGGGCCCAAATGCCTTCCTTATGACAAAACTGACACTCATTTTCTTAAAAATATCATTGGTCAAAATAGCCTTTTCAGGCTGAGAGAAGCACTTTGGTGACGTTTAACTGTAACTTGTTCCCAGTACAGTCTAAGTGGCTGCTGACTGTGTGACTTGGCTAAAAGTGGCCAAATAGAAGGCAAATCCACAATACAAGAGCCCAAAGGCCTTCCTTATGACTAAACTGACACCCACTTTCTTAAAAATATCATGGGTCTAAATAGCCTTTTCAGGCTGAGAGAAGCACTTTGGTGACATTTGGCTGTAACTTGTTCCCAGTACATTCTGAGTGGCTGGCGACTGTGTGTTGTACCTAAAAATGCCCAAATAGAATCCCAATGCACTATACATGGGCCCAAATGCCTTCCTTATGAAAAATCGGACACTCATTTTCTTTGAAAAATGCATTGGTCAAAGTAGCCTTTTCAGGCTGAGAGAAGCACTTTGGTGACGTTTAACTGTAACTTGTTCCCAGTACAGTCTAAGTGGCTGCTGACTGTGTGACTTGGCTAAAAGTGGCCAAATAGAAGCCCAATCCACAATACATGAGCCCAAAGTTCTTCCTTATGACTAAACTGACACCCACTTTCTTAAAAATATCATGGGTCTAAATAGCCTTTTCAGGCTGAGAGAAGTACTTTGGTGACATTTGGCTGTAACTTGTTCCCAGTACATTCTGAGTGGCTGGCGACTGTGTGTTGTACCTAAAAGTGGCCAAATAGAAGCCCAATCCACAATACATGAGCCCAAAGGCCTTCCTTATGACTAAACTGACACCCACTTTCTTAAAAATATCATGGGTCAAAATAGCCTTTTCAGGCTGAGAGAAGCACTTTGGTGACGTTTAACTGTAACTTGTTCCCAGTACAGTCTAAGTGGCTGCTGACTGTGTGACTTGGCTAAAAGTGGCCAAATAGAAGGCAAATCCACAATACAAGAGCCCAAAGGCCTTCCTTATGACTAAACTGACACCCACTTTCTTAAAAATATCATGGGTCTAAATAGCCTTTTCAGGCTGAGAGAAGCACTTTGGTGACATTTGGCTGTAACTTGTTCCCAGTACATTCTGAGTGGCTGGCGACTGTGTGTTGTACCTAAAAATGCCCAAATAGAATCCCAATGCACTATACATGGGCCCAAATGCCTTCCTTATGAAAAATCGGACACTCATTTTCTTTGAAAAATGCATTGGTCAAAGTAGCCTTTTCAGGCTGAGAGAAGCACTTTGGTGACGTTTAACTGTAACTTGTTCCCAGTACAGTCTAAGTGGCTGCTGACTGTGTGACTTGGCTAAAAGTGGCCAAATAGAAGGCAAATCCACAATACAAGAGCCCAAAGGCCTTCCTTATGACTAAACTGACACCCACTTTCTTAAAAATATCATGGGTCTAAATAGCCTTTTCAGGCTGAGAGAAGCACTTTGGTGACATTTGGCTGTAACTTGTTCCCAGTACATTCTGAGTGGCTGGCGACTGTGTGTTGTACCTAAAAGTGCCCAAATAGAATCCCAATGCACTATACATGGGCCCAAATGCCTTCCTTATGACAAAACTGACACTCATTTTCTTTAAAAAATCATTGGTCAAAATAGCCTTTTCAGGCTGAGAGAAGCACTTTGGTGACATTTAACTGTAACTTGTTCCCAGTACAGTCTAAGTGGCTGCTGACTGTGTGACTTGGTTAAAAGTGGCCAAATAGAAGCCCAATCCACAATACATGAGCCCAAAGGCCTTCCTTATGACTAAACTGACACCCACTTTCTTAAAAATATCATGGGTCTAAATAGCCTTTTCAGGCTGAGAGAAGCACTTTGGTGACATTTGGCTGTAACTTGTTCCCAGTACATTCTGAGTGGCTGGCGACTGTGTGTTGTACCTAAAAGTGCCCAAATAGAATCCCAATGCACTATACATGGGCCCAAATGCCTTCCTTATGACAAAACTGACACTCATTTTCTTAAAAATATCATTGGTCAAAATAGCCTTTTCAGGCTGAGAGAAGCACTTTGGTGACGTTTAACTGTAACTTGTTCCCAGTACAGTCTAAGTGGCTGCTGACTGTGTGACTTGGCTAAAAGTGGCCAAATAGAAGGCAAATCCACAATACAAGAGCCCAAAGGCCTTCCTTATGACTAAACTGACACCCACTTTCTTAAAAATATCATGGGTCTAAATAGCCTTTTCAGGCTGAGAGAAGCACTTTGGTGACATTTGGCTGTAACTTGTTCCCAGTACATTCTGAGTGGCTGGCGACTGTGTGTTGTACCTAAAAGTGCCCAAATAGAATCCCAAATGCACTATACATGGGCCCAAATGCCTTCCTTATGAAAAATCGGACACTCATTTTCTTTGAAAAATGCATTGGTCAAAGTAGCCTTTTCAGGCTGAGAGAAGCACTTTGGTGACGTTTAACTGTAACTTGTTCCCAGTACAGTCTAAGTGGCTGCTGACTGTGTGACTTGGTTAAAAGTGGCCAAATAGAAGCCCAATCCACAATACATGAGCCCAAAGGCCTTCCTTATGACTAAACTGACACCCACTTTCTTAAAAATATCATGGGTCTAAATAGCCTTTTCAGGCTGAGAGAAGCACTTTGGTGACATTTGGCTGTAACTTGTTCCCAGTACATTCTGAGTGGCTGGCGACTGTGTGTTGTACCTAAAAGTGCCCAAATAGAATCCCAATGCACTATACATGGGCCCAAATGCCTTCCTTATGACAAAACTGACACTCATTTTCTTAAAAATATCATTGGTCAAAATAGCCTTTTCAGGCTGAGAGAAGCACTTTGGTGACGTTTAACTGTAACTTGTTCCCAGTACAGTCTAAGTGGCTGCTGACTGTGTGACTTGGCTAAAAGTGGCCAAATAGAAGGCAAATCCACAATACAAGAGCCCAAAGGCCTTCCTTATGACTAAACTGACACCCACTTTCTTAAAAATATCATGGGTCTAAATAGCCTTTTCAGGCTGAGAGAAGCACTTTGGTGACATTTGGCTGTAACTTGTTCCCAGTACATTCTGAGTGGCTGGCGACTGTGTGTTGTACCTAAAAGTGCCCAAATAGAATCCCAATGCACTATACATGGGCCCAAATGCCTTCCTTATGAAAAATCGGACACTCATTTTCTTTGAAAAATGCATTGGTCAAAGTAGCCTTTTCAGGCTGAGAGAAGCACTTTGGTGACGTTTAACTGTAACTTGTTCCCAGTACAATCTAAGTGGCTGCTGACTGTGTGACTTGGCTAAAAGTGGCCAAATAGAAGGCAAATCCACAATACAAGAGCCCAAAGGCCTTCCTTATGACTAAACTGACACCCACTTTCTTAAAAATATCATGGGTCTAAATAGCCTTTTCAGGCTGAGAGAAGCACTTTGGTGACATTTGGCTGTAACTTGTTCCCAGTACATTCTGAGTGGCTGGCGACTGTGTGTTGTACCTAAAAGTGCCCAAATAGAATCCCAATGCACTATACATGGGTCCAAATGCCTTCCTTATGAAAAATCGGACACTCATTTTCTTTGAAAAATGCATTGGTCAAAGTAGCCTTTTCAGGCTGAGAGAAGCACTTTGGTGACGTTTAACTGTAACTTGTTCCCAGTACAATCTAAGTGGCTGCTGACTGTGTGACTTGGCTAAAAGTGGCCAAATAGAAGGCAAATCCACAATACAAGAGCCCAAAGGCCTTCCTTATGACTAAACTGACACCCACTTTCTTAAAAATATCATGGGTCTAAATAGCCTTTTCAGGCTGAGAGAAGCACTTTGGTGACATTTGGCTGTAACTTGTTCCCAGTACATTCTGAGTGGCTGGCGACTGTGTGTTGTACCTAAAAGTGCCCAAATAGAATCCCAATGCACTATACATGGGCCCAAATGCCTTCCTTATGAAAAATCGGACACTCATTTTCTTTGAAAAATGCATTGGTCAAAGTAGCCTTTTCAGGCTGAGAGAAGCACTTTGGTGACGTTTAACTGTAACTTGTTCCCAGTACAATCTAAGTGGCTGCTGACTGTGTGACTTGGCTAAAAGTGGCCAAATAGAAGGCAAATCCACAATACAAGAGCCCAAAGGCCTTCCTTATGACTAAACTGACACCCACTTTCTTAAAAATATCATGGGTCTAAATAGCCTTTTCAGGCTGAGAGAAGCACTTTGGTGACATTTGGCTGTAACTTGTTCCCAGTACATTCTGAGTGGCTGGCGACTGTGTGTTGTACCTAAAAGTGCCCAAATAGAATCCCAATGCACTATACATGGGCCCAAATGCCTTCCTTATGACAAAACTGACACTCATTTTCTTAAAAATATCATTGGTCAAAATAGCCTTTTCAGGCTGAGAGAAGCACTTTGGTGACGTTTAACTGTAACTTGTTCCCAGTACAGTCTAAGTGGCTGCTGACTGTGTGACTTGGCTAAAAGTGGCCAAATAGAAGGCAAATCCACAATACAAGAGCCCAAAGGCCTTCCTTATGACTAAACTGACACCCACTTTCTTAAAAATATCATGGGTCTAAATAGCCTTTTCAGGCTGAGAGAAGCACTTTGGTGACATTTGGCTGTAACTTGTTCCCAGTACATTCTGAGTGGCTGGCGACTGTGTGTTGTACCTAAAAATGCCCAAATAGAATCCCAATGCACTATACATGGGCCCAAATGCCTTCCTTATGAAAAATCGGACACTCATTTTCTTTGAAAAATGCATTGGTCAAAGTAGCCTTTTCAGGCTGAGAGAAGCACTTTGGTGACGTTTAACTGTAACTTGTTCCCAGTACAGTCTAAGTGGCTGCTGACTGTGTGACTTGGCTAAAAGTGGCCAAATAGAAGCCCAATCCACAATACATGAGCCCAAAGTTCTTCCTTATGACTAAACTGACACCCACTTTCTTAAAAATATCATGGGTCTAAATAGCCTTTTCAGGCTGAGAGAAGTACTTTGGTGACATTTGGCTGTAACTTGTTCCCAGTACATTCTGAGTGGCTGGTGACTGTGTGTTGTACCTAAAAGTGGCCAAATAGAAGCCCAATCCACAATACATGAGCCCAAAGGCCTTCCTTATGACTAAACTGACACCCACTTTCTTAAAAATATCATGGGTCAAAATAGCCTTTTCAGGCTGAGAGAAGCACTTTGGTGACGTTTAACTGTAACTTGTTCCCAGTACAGTCTAAGTGGCTGCTGACTGTGTGACTTGGCTAAAAGTGGCCAAATAGAAGGCAAATCCACAATACAAGAGCCCAAAGGCCTTCCTTATGACTAAACTGACACCCACTTTCTTAAAAATATCATGGGTCTAAATAGCCTTTTCAGGCTGAGAGAAGCACTTTGGTGACATTTGGCTGTAACTTGTTCCCAGTACATTCTGAGTGGCTGGCGACTGTGTGTTGTACCTAAAAATGCCCAAATAGAATCCCAATGCACTATACATGGGCCCAAATGCCTTCCTTATGAAAAATCGGACACTCATTTTCTTTGAAAAATGCATTGGTCAAAGTAGCCTTTTCAGGCTGAGAGAAGCACTTTGGTGACGTTTAACTGTAACTTGTTCCCAGTACAGTCTAAGTGGCTGCTGACTGTGTGACTTGGCTAAAAGTGGCCAAATAGAAGCCCAATCCACAATACATGAGCCCAAAGGCCTTCCTTATGACTAAACTGACACCCACTTTCTTAAAAATATCATGGGTCTAAATAGCCTTTTCAGGCTGAGAGAAGCACTTTGGTGACATTTGGCTGTAACTTGTTCCCAGTACATTCTGAGTGGCTGGCGACTGTGTGTTGTACCTAAAAGTGCCCAAATAGAATCCCAATGCACTATACATGGGCCCAAATGCCTTCCTTATGACAAAACTGACACTCATTTTCTTAAACATATCATTGGTCAAAATAGCCTTTTCAGGCTGAGAGAAGCACTTTGGTGACGTTTAACTGTAACTTCTTCCCAGTACAGTCTAAGTGGCTGCTGACTGTGTGACTTGGCTAAAAGTGGCCAAATAGAAGCCCAATCCACAATACATGAGCCCAAAGGCCTTCCTTATGACTAAACTGACACCCACTTTCTTAAAAATATCATGGGTCTAAATAGCCTTTTCAGGCTGAGAGAAGTACTTTGGTGACATTTGGCTGTAACTTGTTCCCAGTACATTCTGAGTGGCTGGTGACTGTGTGTTGTACCTAAAAGTGCCCAAATAGAATCCCAATGCACTATACATGGGCCCAAATGCCTTCCTTATGACAAAACTGACACTCATTTTCTTTAAAAAATCATTGGTCAAAATAGCCTTTTCAGGCTGAGAGAAGCACTTTGGTGACATTTAACTGTAACTTGTTCCCAGTACAGTCTAAGTGGCTGCTGACTGTGTGACTTGGTTAAAAGTGGCCAAATAGAAGCCCAATCCACAATACATGAGCCCAAAGGCCTTCCTTATGACTAAACTGACACCCACTTTCTTAAAAATATCATGGGTCTAAATAGCCTTTTCAGGCTGAGAGAAGCACTTTGGTGACATTTGGCTGTAACTTGTTCCCAGTACATTCTGAGTGGCTGGCGACTGTGTGTTGTACCTAAAAGTGCCCAAATAGAATCCCAATGCACTATACATGGGCCCAAATGCCTTCCTTATGAAAAATCGGACACTCATTTTCTTTGAAAAATGCATTGGTCAAAGTAGCCTTTTCAGGCTGAGAGAAGCACTTTGGTGACGTTTAACTGTAACTTGTTCCCAGTACAATCTAAGTGGCTGCTGACTGTGTGACTTGGCTAAAAGTGGCCAAATAGAAGGCAAATCCACAATACAAGAGCCCAAAGGCCTTCCTTATGACTAAACTGACACCCACTTTCTTAAAAATATCATGGGTCTAAATAGCCTTTTCAGGCTGAGAGAAGCACTTTGGTGACATTTGGCTGTAACTTGTTCCCAGTACATTCTGAGTGGCTGGCGACTGTGTGTTGTACCTAAAAGTGCCCAAATAGAATCCCAATGCACTATACATGGGCCCAAATGCCTTCCTTATGACAAAACTGACACTCATTTTCTTAAAAATATCATTGGTCAAAATAGCCTTTTCAGGCTGAGAGAAGCACTTTGGTGACATTTAACTGTAACTTGTTTCCAGTACAGTCTAAGTGGCTGCTGACTGTGTGACTTGGTTAAAAGTGGCCAAATAGAAGCCCAATCCACAATACATGAGCCCAAAGGCCTTCCTTATGACTAAACTGACACCCACTTTCTTAAAAATATCATGGGTCTAAATAGCCTTTTCAGGCTGAGAGAAGCACTTTGGTGACATTTGGCTGTAACTTGTTCCCAGTACATTCTGAGTGGCTGGCGACTGTGTGTTGTACCTAAAAGTGCCCAAATAGAATCCCAATGCACTATACATGGGCCCAAATGCCTTCCTTATGACAAAACTGACACTCATTTTCTTTAAAAAATCATTGGTCAAAATAGCCTTTTCAGGCTGAGAGAAGCACTTTGGTGACATTTAACTGTAACTTGTTCCCAGTACAGTCTAAGTGGCTGCTGACTGTGTGACTTGGTTAAAAGTGGCCAAATAGAAGCCCAATCCACAATACATGAGCCCAAAGGCCTTCCTTATGACTAAACTGACACCCACTTTCTTAAAAATATCATGGGTCTAAATAGCCTTTTCAGGCTGAGAGAAGCACTTTGGTGACATTTGGCTGTAACTTGTTCCCAGTACATTCTGAGTGGCTGGCGACTGTGTGTTGTACCTAAAAGTGCCCAAATAGAATCCCAATGCACTATACATGGGCCCAAATGCCTTCCTTATGACAAAACTGACACTCATTTTCTTAAAAATATCATTGGTCAAAATAGCCTTTTCAGGCTGAGAGAAGCACTTTGGTGACGTTTAACTGTAACTTGTTCCCAGTACAGTCTAAGTGGCTGCTGACTGTGTGACTTGGCTAAAAGTGGCCAAATAGAAGGCAAATCCACAATACAAGAGCCCAAAGGCCTTCCTTATGACTAAACTGACACCCACTTTCTTAAAAATATCATGGGTCTAAATAGCCTTTTCAGGCTGAGAGAAGCACTTTGGTGACATTTGGCTGTAACTTGTTCCCAGTACATTCTGAGTGGCTGGCGACTGTGTGTTGTACCTAAAAGTGCCCAAATAGAATCCCAATGCACTATACATGGGCCCAAATGCCTTCCTTATGAAAAATCGGACACTCATTTTCTTTGAAAAATGCATTGGTCAAAGTAGCCTTTTCAGGCTGAGAGAAGCACTTTGGTGACGTTTAACTGTAACTTGTTCCCAGTACAGTCTAAGTGGCTGCTGACTGTGTGACTTGGCTAAAAGTGGCCAAATAGAAGCCCAATCCACAATACATGAGCCCAAAGGCCTTCCTTATGACTAAACTGACACCCACTTTCTTAAAAATATCATGGGTCTAAATAGCCTTTTCAGGCTGAGAGAAGCACTTTGGTGACATTTGGCTGTAACTTGTTCCCAGTACATTCTGAGTGGCTGGCGACTGTGTGTTGTACCTAAAAGTGCCCAAATAGAATCCCAATGCACTATACATGGGCCCAAATGCCTTCCTTATGACAAAACTGACACTCATTTTCTTAAAAATATCATTGGTCAAAATAGCCTTTTCAGGCTGAGAGAAGCACTTTGGTGACGTTTAACTGTAACTTGTTCCCAGTACAGTCTAAGTGGCTGCTGACTGTGTGACTTGGCTAAAAGTGGCCAAATAGAAGGCAAATCCACAATACAAGAGCCCAAAGGCCTTCCTTATGACTAAACTGACACCCACTTTCTTAAAAATATCATGGGTCTAAATAGCCTTTTCAGGCTGAGAGAAGCACTTTGGTGACATTTGGCTGTAACTTGTTCCCAGTACATTCTGAGTGGCTGGCGACTGTGGGTTGTACCTAAAAGTGCCCAAATAGAATCCCAATGCACTATACATGGGCCCAAATGCCTTCCTTATGAAAAATCGGACACTCATTTTCTTTGAAAAATGCATTGGTCAAAGTAGCCTTTTCAGGCTGAGAGAAGCACTTTGGTGACGTTTAACTGTAACTTGTTCCCAGTACAATCTAAGTGGCTGCTGACTGTGTGACTTGGCTAAAAGTGGCCAAATAGAAGGCAAATCCACAATACAAGAGCCCAAAGGCCTTCCTTATGACTAAACTGACACCCACTTTCTTAAAAATATCATGGGTCTAAATAGCCTTTTCAGGCTGAGAGAAGCACTTTGGTGACATTTGGCTGTAACTTGTTCCCAGTACATTCTGAGTGGCTGGTGACTGTGTGTTGTACCTAAAAGTGCCCAAATAGAATCCCAATGCACTATACATGGGTCCAAATGCCTTCCTTATGAAAAATCGGACACTCATTTTCTTCGAAAAATGCATTGGTCAAAGTAGCCTTTTCAGGCTGAGAGAAGCACTTTGGTGACGTTTAACTGTAACTTGTTCCCAGTACAGTCTAAGTGGCTGCTGACTGTGTGACTTGGCTAAAAGTGGCCAAATAGAAGGCAAATCCACAATACAAGAGCCCAAAGGCCTTCCTTATGACTAAACTGACACCCACTTTCTTAAAAATATCATGGGTCTAAATAGCCTTTTCAGGCTGAGAGAAGCACTTTGGTGACATTTGGCTGTAACTTGTTCCCAGTACATTCTGAGTGGCTGGCGACTGTGTGTTGTACCTAAAAGTGCCCAAATAGAATCCCAATGCACTATACATGGGCCCAAATGCCTTCCTTATGACAAAACTGACACTCATTTTCTTAAAAATATCATTGGTCAAAATAGCCTTTTCAGGCTGAGAGAAGCACTTTGGTGACGTTTAACTGTAACTTGTTCCCAGTACAGTCTAAGTGGCTGCTGACTGTGTGACTTGGCTAAAAGTGGCCAAATAGAAGGCAAATCCACAATACAAGAGCCCAAAGGCCTTCCTTATGACTAAACTGACACCCACTTTCTTAAAAATATCATGGGTCTAAATAGCCTTTTCAGGCTGAGAGAAGCACTTTGGTGACATTTGGCTGTAACTTGTTCCCAGTACATTCTGAGTGGCTGGCGACTGTGTGTTGTACCTAAAAGTGCCCAAATAGAATCCCAATGCACTATACATGGGCCCAAATGCCTTCCTTATGAAAAATCGGACACTCATTTTCTTTGAAAAATGCATTGGTCAAAGTAGCCTTTTCAGGCTGAGAGAAGCACTTTGGTGACGTTTAACTGTAACTTGTTCCCAGTACAATCTAAGTGGCTGCTGACTGTGTGACTTGGCTAAAAGTGGCCAAATAGAAGGCAAATCCACAATACAAGAGCCCAAAGGCCTTCCTTATGACTAAACTGACACCCACTTTCTTAAAAATATCATGGGTCTAAATAGCCTTTTCAGGCTGAGAGAAGCACTTTGGTGACATTTGGCTGTAACTTGTTCCCAGTACATTCTGAGTGGCTGGTGACTGTGTGTTGTACCTAAAAGTGCCCAAATAGAATCCCAATGCACTATACATGGGCCCAAATGCCTTCCTTATGACAAAACTGACACTCATTTTCTTTAAAAAATCATTGGTCAAAATAGCCTTTTCAGGCTGAGAGAAGCACTTTGGTGACATTTGGCTGTAACTTGTTCCCAGTACATTCTGAGTGGCTGGCGACTGTGTGTTGTACCTAAAAGTGCCCAAATAGAATCCCAATGCACTATACATGGGCCCAAATGCCTTCCTTATGAAAAATCGGACACTCATTTTCTTTGAAAAATGCATTGGTCAAAGTAGCCTTTTCAGGCTGAGAGAAGCACTTTGGTGACGTTTAACTGTAACTTGTTCCCAGTACAGTCTAAGTGGCTGCTGACTGTGTGACTTGGCTAAAAGTGGCCAAATAGAAGCCCAATCCACAATACATGAGCCCAAAGGCCTTCCTTATGACTAAACTGACACCCACTTTCTTAAAAATATCATGGGTCTAAATAGCCTTTTCAGGCTGAGAGAAGCACTTTGGTGACATTTGGCTGTAACTTGTTCCCAGTACATTCTGAGTGGCTGGCGACTGTGTGTTGTACCTAAAAGTGCCCAAATAGAATCCCAATGCACTATACATGGGCCCAAATGCCTTCCTTATGAAAAATCGGACACTCATTTTCTTTGAAAAATGCATTGGTCAAAGTAGCCTTTTCAGGCTGAGAGAAGCACTTTGGTGACGTTTAACTGTAACTTGTTCCCAGTACAATCTAAGTGGCTGCTGACTGTGTGACTTGGCTAAAAGTGGCCAAATAGAAGGCAAATCCACAATACAAGAGCCCAAAGGCCTTCCTTATGACTAAACTGAGACCCACTTTCTTAAAAATATCATGGGTCTAAATAGCCTTTTCAGGCTGAGAGAAGCACTTTGGTGACATTTGGCTGTAACTTGTTCCCAGTACATTCTGAGTGGCTGGCGACTGTGTGTTGTACCTAAAAGTGCCCAAATAGAATCCCAATGCACTATACATGGGCCCAAATGCCTTCCTTATGACAAAACTGACACTCATTTTCTTAAAAATATCATTGGTCAAAATAGCCTTTTCAGGCTGAGAGAAGCACTTTGGTGACGTTTAACTGTAACTTGTTCCCAGTACAGTCTAAGTGGCTGCTGACTGTGTGACTTGGCTAAAAGTGGCCAAATAGAAGGCAAATCCACAATACAAGAGCCCAAAGGCCTTCCTTATGACTAAACTGACACCCACTTTCTTAAAAATATCATGGGTCTAAATAGCCTTTTCAGGCTGAGAGAAGCACTTTGGTGACATTTGGCTGTAACTTGTTCCCAGTACATTCTGAGTGGCTGGCGACTGTGTGTTGTACCTAAAAGTGCCCAAATAGAATCCCAATGCACTATACATGGGCCCAAATGCCTTCCTTATGAAAAATCGGACACTCATTTTCTTTGAAAAATGCATTGGTCAAAGTAGCCTTTTCAGGCTGAGAGAAGCACTTTGGTGACGTTTAACTGTAACTTGTTCCCAGTACAATCTAAGTGGCTGCTGACTGTGTGACTTGGCTAAAAGTGGCCAAATAGAAGGCAAATCCACAATACAAGAGCCCAAAGGCCTTCCTTATGACTAAACTGACACCCACTTTCTTAAAAATATCAAGGGTCTAAATAGCCTTTTCAGGCTGAGAGAAGCACTTTGGTGACATTTGGCTGTAACTTGTTCCCAGTACATTCTGAGTGGCTGGTGACTGTGTGTTGTACCTAAAAGTGCCCAAATAGAATCCCAATGCACTATACATGGGCCCAAATGCCTTCCTTATGACAAAACTGACACTCATTTTCTTTAAAAAATCATTGGTCAAAATAGCCTTTTCAGGCTGAGAGAAGCACTTTGGTGACATTTGGCTGTAACTTGTTCCCAGTACATTCTGAGTGGCTGGCGACTGTGTGTTGTACCTAAAAGTGCCCAAATAGAATCCCAATGCACTATACATGGGCCCAAATGCCTTCCTTATGAAAAATCGGACACTCATTTTCTTTGAAAAATGCATTGGTCAAAGTAGCCTTTTCAGGCTGAGAGAAGCACTTTGGTGACGTTTAACTGTAACTTGTTCCCAGTACAGTCTAAGTGGCTGCTGACTGTGTGACTTGGCTAAAAGTGGCCAAATAGAAGGCAAATCCACAATACAAGAGCCCAAAGGCCTTCCTTATGACTAAACTGACACCCACTTTCTTAAAAATATCATGGGTCTAAATAGCCTTTTCAGGCTGAGAGAAGCACTTTGGTGACATTTGGCTGTAACTTGTTCCCAGTACATTCTGAGTGGCTGGCGACTGTGTGTTGTACCTAAAAGTGCCCAAATAGAATCCCAATGCACTATACATGGGCCCAAATGCCTTCCTTATGAAAAATCGGACACTCATTTTCTTTGAAAAATGCATTGGTCAAAGTAGCCTTTTCAGGCTGAGAGAAGCACTTTGGTGACGTTTAACTGTAACTTGTTCCCAGTACAATCTAAGTGGCTGCTGACTGTGTGACTTGGCTAAAAGTGGCCAAATAGAAGGCAAATCCACAATACAAGAGCCCAAAGGCCTTCCTTATGACTAAACTGACACCCACTTTCTTAAAAATATCATGGGTCTAAATAGCCTTTTCAGGCTGAGAGAAGCACTTTGGTGACATTTGGCTGTAACTTGTTCCCAGTACATTCTGAGTGGCTGGTGACTGTGTGTTGTACCTAAAAGTGCCCAAATAGAATCCCAATGCACTATACATGGGCCCAAATGCCTTCCTTATGACAAAACTGACACTCATTTTCTTAAAAAAATCATTGGTCAAAATAGCCTTTTCAGGCTGAGAGAAGCACTTTGGTGACATTTGGCTGTAACTTGTTCCCAGTACATTCTGAGTGGCTGGCGACTGTGTGTTGTACCTAAAAGTGCCCAAATAGAATCCCAATGCACTATACATGGGCCCAAATGCCTTCCTTATGAAAAATCGGACACTCATTTTCTTTGAAAAATGCATTGGTCAAAGTAGCCTTTTCAGGCTGAGAGAAGCACTTTGGTGACGTTTAACTGTAACTTGTTCCCAGTACAGTCTAAGTGGCTGCTGACTGTGTGACTTGGCTAAAAGTGGCCAAATAGAAGCCCAATCCACAATACATGAGCCCAAAGGCCTTCCTTATGACTAAACTGACACCCACTTTCTTAAAAATATCATGGGTCTAAATAGCCTTTTCAGGCTGAGAGAAGCACTTTGGTGACATTTGGCTGTAACTTGTTCCCAGTACATTCTGAGTGGCTGGCGACTGTGTGTTGTACCTAAAAGTGCCCAAATAGAATCCCAATGCACTATACATGGGCCCAAATGCCTTCCTTATGAAAAATCGGACACTCATTTTCTTTGAAAAATGCATTGGTCAAAGTAGCCTTTTCAGGCTGAGAGAAGCACTTTGGTGACGTTTAACTGTAACTTGTTCCCAGTACAATCTAAGTGGCTGCTGACTGTGTGACTTGGCTAAAAGTGGCCAAATAGAAGGCAAATCCACAATACAAGAGCCCAAAGGCCTTCCTTATGACTAAACTGACACCCACTTTCTTAAAAATATCATGGGTCTAAATAGCCTTTTCAGGCTGAGAGAAGCACTTTGGTGACATTTGGCTGTAACTTGTTCCCAGTACATTCTGAGTGGCTGGCGACTGTGTGTTGTACCTAAAAGTGCCCAAATAGAATCCCAATGCACTATACATGGGCCCAAATGCCTTCCTTATGACAAAACTGACACTCATTTTCTTAAAAATATCATTGGTCAAAATAGCCTTTTCAGGCTGAGAGAAGCACTTTGGTGACGTTTAACTGTAACTTCTTCCCAGTACAGTCTAAGTGGCTGCTGACTGTGTGACTTGGCTAAAAGTGGCCAAATAGAAGCCCAATCCACAATACATGAGCCCAAAGGCCTTCCTTATGACTAAACTGACACCCACTTTCTTAAAAATATCATGGGTCTAAATAGCCTTTTCAGGCTGAGAGAAGTACTTTGGTGACATTTGGCTGTAACTTGTTCCCAGTACATTCTGAGTGGCTGGTGACTGTGTGTTGTACCTAAAAGTGCCCAAATAGAATCCCAATGCTTTATACATGGGCCCAAATGCCTTCCTTATGACAAAACTGACACTCATTTTCTTTAAAAAATCATTGGTCAAAATAGCCTTTTCAGGCTGAGAGAAGCACTTTGGTGACATTTAACTGTAACTTGTTCCCAGTACAGTCTAAGTGGCTGCTGACTGTGTGACTTGGTTAAAAGTGGCCAAATAGAAGCCCAATCCACAATACATGAGCCCAAAGGCCTTCCTTATGACTAAACTGACACCCACTTTCTTAAAAATATCATGGGTCTAAATAGCCTTTTCAGGCTGAGAGAAGCACTTTGGTGACATTTGGCTGTAACTTGTTCCCAGTACATTCTGAGTGGCTGGCGACTGTGTGTTGTACCTAAAAGTGCCCAAATAGAATCCCAATGCACTATACATGGGCCCAAATGCCTTCCTTATGACAAAACTGACACTCATTTTCTTTAAAAAATCATTGGTCAAAATAGCCTTTTCAGGCTGAGAGAAGCACTTTGGTGACATTTAACTGTAACTTGTTCCCAGTACAGTCTAAGTGGCTGCTGACTGTGTGACTTGGTTAAAAGTGGCCAAATAGAAGCCCAATCCACAATACATGAGCCCAAAGGCCTTCCTTATGACTAAACTGACACCCACTTTCTTAAAAATATCATGGGTCTAAATAGCCTTTTCAGGCTGAGAGAAGCACTTTGGTGACATTTGGCTGTAACTTGTTCCCAGTACATTCTGAGTGGCTGGCGACTGTGTGTTGTACCTAAAAGTGCCCAAATAGAATCCCAATGCACTATACATGGGCCCAAATGCCTTCCTTATGACAAAACTGACACTCATTTTCTTAAAAATATCATTGGTCAAAATAGCCTTTTCAGGCTGAGAGAAGCACTTTGGTGACGTTTAACTGTAACTTGTTCCCAGTACAGTCTAAGTGGCTGCTGACTGTGTGACTTGGCTAAAATTGGCCAAATAGAAGGCAAATCCACAATACAAGAGCCCAAAGGCCTTCCTTATGACTAAACTGACACCCACTTTCTTAAAAATATCATGGGTCTAAATAGCCTTTTCAGGCTGAGAGAAGCACTTTGGTGACATTTGGCTGTAACTTGTTCCCAGTACATTCTGAGTGGCTGGCGACTGTGTGTTGTACCTAAAAGTGCCCAAATAGAATCCCAAATGCACTATACATGGGCCCAAATGCCTTCCTTATGAAAAATCGGACACTCATTTTCTTTGAAAAATGCATTGGTCAAAGTAGCCTTTTCAGGCTGAGAGAAGCACTTTGGTGACGTTTAACTGTAACTTGTTCCCAGTACAGTCTACGTGGCTGCTGACTGTGTGACTTGGCTAAAAGTGGCCAAATAGAAGCCCAATCCACAATACATGAGCCCAAAGGCCTTCCTTATGACTAAACTGACACCCACTTTCTTAAAAATATCATGGGTCTAAATAGCCTTTTCAGGCTGAGAGAAGCACTTTGGTGACATTTGGCTGTAACTTGTTCCCAGTACATTCTGAGTGGCTGGCGACTGTGTGTTGTACCTAAAAGTGCCCAAGTAGAATCCCAATGCACTATACATGGGCCCAAATGCCTTCCTTATGACAAAACTGACACTCATTTTCTTAAAAATATCATTGGTCAAAATAGCCTTTTCAGGCTGAGAGAAGCACTTTGGTGACGTTTAACTGTAACTTGTTCCCAGTACAGTCTAAGTGGCTGCTGACTGTGTGACTTGGCTAAAAGTGGCCAAATAGAAGCCCAATCCACAATACATGAGCCCAAAGGCCTTCCTTATGACTAAACTGACACCCACTTTCTTAAAAATATCATGGGTCTAAATAGCCTTTTCAGGCTGAGAGAAGCACTTTGGTGACATTTGGCTGTAACTTGTTCCCAGTACATTCTGAGTGGCTGGCGACTGTGTGTTGTACCTAAAAGTGCCCAAATAGAATCCCAATGCACTATACATGGGCCCAAATGCCTTCCTTATGAAAAATCGGACACTCATTTTCTTTGAAAAATGCATTGGTCAAAGTAGCCTTTTCAGGCTGAGAGAAGCACTTTGGTGACGTTTAACTGTAACTTGTTCCCAGTACAATCTAAGTGGCTGCTGACTGTGTGACTTGGCTAAAAGTGGCCAAATAGAAGGCAAATCCACAATACAAGAGCCCAAAGGCCTTCCTTATGACTAAACTGACACCCACTTTCTTAAAAATATCATGGGTCTAAATAGCCTTTTCAGGCTGAGAGAAGCACTTTGGTGACATTTGGCTGTAACTTGTTCCCAGTACATTCTGAGTGGCTGGCGACTGTGTGTTGTACCTAAAAGTGCCCAAATAGAATCCCAATGCACTATACATGGGCCCAAATGCCTTCCTTATGACAAAACTGACACTCATTTTCTTAAAAATATCATTGGTCAAAATAGCCTTTTCAGGCTGAGAGAAGCACTTTGGTGACGTTTAACTGTAACTTCTTCCCAGTACAGTCTAAGTGGCTGCTGACTGTGTGACTTGGCTAAAAGTGGCCAAATAGAAGCCCAATCCACAATACATGAGCCCAAAGGCCTTCCTTATGACTAAACTGACACCCACTTTCTTAAAAATATCATGGGTCTAAATAGCCTTTTCAGGCTGAGAGAAGTACTTTGGTGACATTTGGCTTTAACTTGTTCCCAGTACATTCTGAGTGGCTGGTGACTGTGTGTTGTACCTAAAAGTGCCCAAATAGAATCCCAATGCACTATACATGGGCCCAAATGCCTTCCTTATGACAAAACTGACACTCATTTTCTTTAAAAAATCATTGGTCAAAATAGCCTTTTCAGGCTGAGAGAAGCACTTTGGTGACATTTAACTGTAACTTGTTCCCAGTACAGTCTAAGTGGCTGCTGACTGTGTGACTTGGTTAAAAGTGGCCAAATAGAAGGCAAATCCACAATACATGAGCCCAAAGGCCTTCCTTATGACTAAACTGACACCCACTTTCTTAAAAATATCATGGGTCTAAATAGCCTTTTCAGGCTGAGAGAAGCACTTTGGTGACATTTGGCTGTAACTTGTTCCCAGTACATTCTGAGTGGCTGGCGACTGTGTGTTGTACCTAAAAGTGCCCAAATAGAATCCCAAATGCACTATACATGGGCCCAAATGCCTTCCTTATGAAAAATCGGACACTCATTTTCTTTGAAAAATGCATTGGTCAAAGTAGCCTTTTCAGGCTGAGAGAAGCACTTTGGTGACGTTTAACTGTAACTTGTTCCCAGTACAGTCTAAGTGGCTGCTGACTGTGTGACTTGGCTAAAAGTGGCCAAATAGAAGCCCAATCCACAATACATGAGCCCAAAGGCCTTCCTTATGACTAAACTGACACCCACTTTCTTAAAAATATCATGGGTCTAAATAGCCTTTTCAGGCTGAGAGAAGCACTTTGGTGACATTTGGCTGTAACTTGTTCCCAGTACATTCTGAGTGGCTGGCGACTGTGTGTTGTACCTAAAAGTGCCCAAATAGAATCCCAATGCACTATACATGGGCCCAAATGCCTTCCTTATGACAAAACTGACACTCATTTTCTTAAAAATATCATTGGTCAAAATAGCCTTTTCAGGCTGAGAGAAGCACTTTGGTGACGTTTAACTGTAACTTGTTCCCAGTACAGTCTAAGTGGCTGCTGACTGTGTGACTTGGCTAAAAGTGGCCAAATAGAAGGCAAATCCACAATACAAGAGCCCAAAGGCCTTCCTTATGACTAAACTGACACCCACTTTCTTAAAAATATCATGGGTCTAAATAGCCTTTTCAGGCTGAGAGAAGCCATTTGGTGACATTTGGCTGTAACTTGTTCCCAGTACATTCTGAGTGGCTGGCGACTGTGTGTTGTACCTAAAAGTGCCCAAATAGAATCCCAATGCACTATACATGGGCCCAAATGCCTTCCTTATGAAAAATCGGACACTCATTTTCTTTGAAAAATGCATTGGTCAAAGTAGCCTTTTCAGGCTGAGAGAAGCACTTTGGTGACATTTAACTGTAACTTGTTCCCAGTACAGTCTAAGTGGCTGCTGACTGTGTGACTTGGCTAAAAGTGGCCAAATAGAAGCCCAATCCACAATACATGAGCCCAAAGGCCTTCCTTATGACTAAACTGACACCCACTTTCTTAAAAATATCATGGGTCTAAATAGCCTTTTCAGGCTGAGAGAAGCACTTTGGTGACATTTGGCTGTAACTTGTTCCCAGTACATTCTGAGTGGCTGGCGACTGTGTGTTGTACCTAAAAGTGCCCAAATAGAATCCCAATGCACTATACATGGGCCCAAATGCCTTCCTTATGAAAAATCGGACACTCATTTTCTTTGAAAAATGCATTGGTCAAAGTAGCCTTTTCAGGCTGAGAGAAGCACTTTGGTGACGTTTAACTGTAACTTGTTCCCAGTACAATCTAAGTGGCTGCTGACTGTGTGACTTGGCTAAAAGTGGCCAAATAGAAGGCAAATCCACAATACAAGAGCCCAAAGGCCTTCCTTATGACTAAACTGACACCCACTTTCTTAAAAATATCATGGGTCTAAATAGCCTTTTCAGGCTGAGAGAAGCACTTTGGTGACATTTGGCTGTAACTTGTTCCCAGTACATTCTGAGTGGCTGGCGACTGTGTGTTGTACCTAAAAGTGCCCAAATAGAATCCCAATGCACTATACATGGGCCCAAATGCCTTCCTTATGACAAAACTGACACTCATTTTCTTAAAAATATCATTGGTCAAAATAGCCTTTTCAGGCTGAGAGAAGCACTTTGGTGACGTTTAACTGTAACTTCTTCCCAGTACAGTCTAAGTGGCTGCTGACTGTGTGACTTGGCTAAAAGTGGCCAAATAGAAGCCCAATCCACAATACATGAGCCCAAAGGCCTTCCTTATGACTAAACTGACACCCACTTTCTTAAAAATATCATGGGTCTAAATAGCCTTTTCAGGCTGGGAGAAGTACTTTGGTGACATTTGGCTTTAACTTGTTCCCAGTACATTCTGAGTGGCTGGTGACTGTGTGTTGTACCTAAAAGTGCCCAAATAGAATCCCAATGCACTATACATGGGCCCAAATGCCTTCCTTATGACAAAACTGACACTCATTTTCTTTAAAAAATCATTGGTCAAAATAGCCTTTTCAGGCTGAGAGAAGCACTTTGGTGACATTTAACTGTAACTTGTTCCCAGTACAGTCTAAGTGGCTGCTGACTGTGTGACTTGGTTAAAAGTGGCCAAATAGAAGCCCAATCCACAATACATGAGCCCAAAGGCCTTCCTTATGACTAAACTGACACCCACTTTCTTAAAAATATCATGGGTCTAAATAGCCTTTTCAGGCTGAGAGAAGCACTTTGGTGACATTTGGCTGTAACTTGTTCCCAGTACATTCTGAGTGGCTGGCGACTGTGTGTTGTACCTAAAAGTGCCCAAATAGAATCCCAATGCACTATACATGGGCCCAAATGCCTTCCTTATGAAAAATCGGACACTCATTTTCTTTGAAAAATGCATTGGTCAAAGTAGCCTTTTCAGGCTGAGAGAAGCACTTTGGTGACGTTTAACTGTAACTTGTTCCCAGTACAATCTAAGTGGCTGCTGACTGTGTGACTTGGCTAAAAGTGGCCAAATAGAAGGCAAATCCACAATACAAGAGCCCAAAGGCCTTCCTTATGACTAAACTGACACCCACTTTCTTAAAAATATCATGGGTCTAAATAGCCTTTTCAGGCTGAGAGAAGCACTTTGGTGACATTTGGCTGTAACTTGTTCCCAGTACATTCTGAGTGGCTGGCGACTGTGTGTTGTACCTAAAAGTGCCCAAATAGAATCCCAATGCACTATACATGGGCCCAAATGCCTTCCTTATGACAAAACTGACACTCATTTTCTTCAAAATATCATTGGTCAAAATAGCCTTTTCAGGCTGAGAGAAGCACTTTGGTGACGTTTAACTGTAACTTCTTCCCAGTACAGTCTAAGTGGCTGCTGACTGTGTGACTTGGCTAAAAGTGGCCAAATAGAAGCCCAATCCACAATACATGGGCCCAAATGCCTTCCTTATGACAAAACTGACACTCATTTTCTTTAAAAAATCATTGGTCAAAATAGCCTTTTCAGGCTGAGAGAAGCACTTTGGTGACATTTAACTGTAACTTGTTCCCAGTACAGTCTAAGTGGCTGCTGGCTGTGTGACTTGGTTAAAAGTGGCCAAATAGAAGCCCAATCCACAATACATGAGCCCAAAGGCCTTCCTTATGACTAAACTGACACCCACTTTCTTAAAAATATCATGGGTCTAAATAGCCTTTTCAGGCTGAGAGAAGCACTTTGGTGACATTTGGCTGTAACTTGTTCCCAGTACATTCTGAGTGGCTGGCGACTGTGTGTTGTACCTAAAAGTGCCCAAATAGAATCCCAATGCACTATACATGGGCCCAAATGCCTTCCTTATGACAAAACTGACACTCATTTTCTTAAAAATATCATTGGTCAAAATAGCCTTTTCAGGCTGAGAGAAGCACTTTGGTGACGTTTAACTGTAACTTCTTCCCAGTACAGTCTAAGTGGCTGCTGACTGTGTGACTTGGCTAAAAGTGGCCAAATAGAAGCCCAATCCACAATACATGAGCCCAAAGGCCTTCCTTATGACTAAACTGACACCCACTTTCTTAAAAATATCATGGGTCTAAATAGCCTTTTCAGGCTGAGAGAAGTACTTTGGTGACATTTGGCTTTAACTTGTTCCCAGTACATTCTGAGTGGCTGGTGACTGTGTGTTGTACCTAAAAGTGCCCAAATAGAATCCCAATGCACTATACATGGGCCCAAATGCCTTCCTTATGACAAAACTGACACTCATTTTCTTTAAAAAATCATTGGTCAAAATAGCCTTTTCAGGCTGAGAGAAGCACTTTGGTGACATTTAACTGTAACTTGTTCCCAGTACAGTCTAAGTGGCTGCTGACTGTGTGACTTGGTTAAAAGTGGCCAAATAGAAGCCCAATCCACAATACATGAGCCCAAAGGCCTTCCTTATGACTAAACTGACACCCACTTTCTTAAAAATATCATGGGTCTAAATAGCCTTTTCAGGCTGAGAGAAGCACTTTGGTGACATTTGGCTGTAACTTGTTCCCAGTACATTCTGAGTGGCTGGCGACTGTGTGTTGTACCTAAAAGTGCCCAAATAGAATCCCAATGCACTATACATGGGCCCAAATGCCTTCCTTATGACAAAACTGACACTCATTTTCTTTAAAAAATCATTGGTCAAAATAGCCTTTTCAGGCTGAGAGAAGCACTTTGGTGACATTTAACTGTAACTTGTTCCCAGTACAGTCTAAGTGGCTGCTGACTGTGTGACTTGGTTAAAAGTGGCCAAATAGAAGCCCAATCCACAATACATGAGCCCAAAGGCCTTCCTTATGAGTAAACTGACACCCACTTTCTTAAAAATATCATGGGTCTAAATAGCCTTTTCAGGCTGAGAGAAGCACTTTGGTGACATTTGGCTGTAACTTGTTCCCAGTACATTCTGAGTGGCTGGCGACTGTGTGTTGTACCTAAAAGTGCCCAAATAGAATCCCAATGCACTAAACATGGGCCCAAATGCCTTCCTTATGACAAAACTGACACTCATTTTCTTTAAAAAATCATTGGTCAAAATAGCCTTTTCAGGCTGAGAGAAGCACTTTGGTGACATTTAACTGTAACTTGTTCCCAGTACAGTCTAAGTGGCTGCTGACTTGTGTGACTTGGTTAAAAGTGGCCAAATAGAAGCCCAATCCACAATACATGAGCCCAAAGGCCTTCCTTATGACTAAACTGACACCCACTTTCTTAAAAATATCATGGGTCTAAATAGCCTTTTCAGGCTGAGAGAAGCACTTTGGTGACATTTGGCTGTAACTTGTTCCCAGTACATTCTGAGTGGCTGGCGACTGTGTGTTGTACCTAAAAGTGCCCAAATAGAATCCCAATGCACTATACATGGGCCCAAATGCCTTCCTTATTACAAAACTGACACTCATTTTCTTTAAAAAAATCATTGGTCAAAATAGCCTTTTCAGGCTGAGAGAAGCACTTTGGTGACATTTAACTGTAACTTGTTCCCAGTACAGTCTAAGTGGCTGCTGACTGTGTGACTTGGTTAAAAGTGGCCAAATAGAAGCCCAATCCACAATACATGAGCCCAAAGGCCTTCCTTATGACTAAACTGACACCCACTTTCTTAAAAATATCATGGGTCTAAATAGCCTTTTCAGGCTGAGAGAAGCACTTTGGTGACATTTGGCTGTAACTTGTTCCCAGTACATTCTGAGTGGCTGGCGACTGTGTGTTGTACCTAAAAGTGCCCAAATAGAATCCCAATGCACTATACATGGGCCCAAATGCCTTCCTTATGACAAAACTGACACTCATTTTCTTAAAAATATCATTGGTCAAAATAGCCTTTTCAGGCTGAGAGAAGCACTTTGGTGACGTTTAACTGTAACTTGTTCCCAGTACAGTCTAAGTGGCTGCTGACTGTGTGACTTGGCTAAAAGTGGCCAAATAGAAGGCAAATCCACAATACAAGAGCCCAAAGGCCTTCCTTATGACTAAACTGACACCCACTTTCTTAAAAATATCATGGGTCTAAATAGCCTTTTCAGGCTGAGAGAAGCCATTTGGTGACATTTGGCTGTAACTTGTTCCCAGTACATTCTGAGTGGCTGGCGACTGTGTGTTGTACCTAAAAGTGCCCAAATAGAATCCCAATGCACTATACATGGGCCCAAATGCCTTCCTTATGAAAAATCGGACACTCATTTTCTTTGAAAAATGCATTGGTCAAAGTAGCCTTTTCAGGCTGAGAGAAGCACTTTGGTGACATTTAACTGTAACTTGTTCCCAGTACAGTCTAAGTGGCTGCTGATTGTGTGACTTGGCTAAAAGTGGCCAAATAGAAGCCCAATCCACAATACATGAGCCCAAAGCCCTTCCTTATGACTAAACTGACACCCACTTTCTTAAAAATATCATGGGTCTAAATAGCCTTTTCAGGCTGAGAGAAGCACTTTGGTGACATTTGGCTGTAACTTGTTCCCAGTACATTCTGAGTGGCTGGCGACTGTGTGTTGTACCTAAAAGTGCCCAAATAGAATCCCAATGCACTATACATGGGCCCAAATGCCTTCCTTATGAAAAATCGGACACTCATTTTCTTTGAAAAATGCATTGGTCAAAGTAGCCTTTTCAGGCTGAGAGAAGCACTTTGGTGACGTTTAACTGTAACTTGTTCCCAGTACAATCTAAGTGGCTGCTGACTGTGTGACTTGGCTAAAAGTGGCCAAATAGAAGGCAAATCCACAATACAAGAGCCCAAAGGCCTTCCTTATGACTAAACTGACACCCACTTTCTTAAAAATATCATGGGTCTAAATAGCCTTTTCAGGCTGAGAGAAGCACTTTGGTGACATTTGGCTGTAACTTGTTCCCAGTACATTCTGAGTGGCTGGCGACTGTGTGTTGTACCTAAAAGTGCCCAAATAGAATCCCAATGCACTATACATGGGCCCAAATGCCTTCCTTATGACAAAACTGACACTCATTTTCTTAAAAATATCATTGGTCAAAATAGCCTTTTCAGGCTGAGAGAAGCACTTTGGTGACGTTTAACTGTAACTTCTTCCCAGTACAGTCTAAGTGGCTGCTGACTGTGTGACTTGGCTAAAAGTGGCCAAATAGAAGCCCAATCCACAATACATGAGCCCAAAGGCCTTCCTTATGACTAAACTGACACCCACTTTCTTAAAAATATCATGGGTCTAAATAGCCTTTTCAGGCTGAGAGAAGTACTTTGGTGACATTTGGCTTTAACTTGTTCCCAGTACATTCTGAGTGGCTGGTGACTGTGTGTTGTACCTAAAAGTGCCCAAATAGAATCCCAATGCACTATACATGGGCCCAAATGCCTTCCTTATGACAAAACTGACACTCATTTTCTTTAAAAAATCATTGGTCAAAATAGCCTTTTCAGGCTGAGAGAAGCACTTTGGTGACATTTAACTGTAACTTGTTCCCA
Organism: Gymnoscopelus microlampas; assembly: GCF_963454915.1. NCBI lineage: Eukaryota > Metazoa > Chordata > Actinopteri > Myctophiformes > Myctophidae > Gymnoscopelus > Gymnoscopelus microlampas. The sequence continues at coordinate 74,162 of NC_139959.1, read as the reverse complement.
GTACAGTCTAAGTGGCTGCTGACTGTGTGACTTGGTTAAAAGTGGCCAAATAGAAGCCCAATCCACAATACATGAGCCCAAAGGCCTTCCTTATGACTAAACTGACACCCACTTTCTTAAAAATATCATGGGTCTAAATAGCCTTTTCAGGCTGAGAGAAGCACTTTGGTGACATTTGGCTGTAACTTGTTCCCAGTACATTCTGAGTGGCTGGCGACTGTGTGTTGTACCTAAAAGTGCCCAAATAGAATCCCAATGCACTATACATGGGCCCAAATGCCTTCCTTATGAAAAATCGGACACTCATTTTCTTTGAAAAATGCATTGGTCAAAGTAGCCTTTTCAGGCTGAGAGAAGCACTTTGGTGACGTTTAACTGTAACTTGTTCCCAGTACAATCTAAGTGGCTGCTGACTGTGTGACTTGGCTAAAAGTGGCCAAATAGAAGGCAAATCCACAATACAAGAGCCCAAAGGCCTTCCTTATGACTAAACTGACACCCACTTTCTTAAAAATATCATGGGTCTAAATAGCCTTTTCAGGCTGAGAGAAGCACTTTGGTGACATTTGGCTGTAACTTGTTCCCAGTACATTCTGAGTGGCTGGCGACTGTGTGTTGTACCTAAAAGTGCCCAAATAGAATCCCAATGCACTATACATGGGCCCAAATGCCTTCCTTATGACAAAACTGACACTCATTTTCTTCAAAATATCATTGGTCAAAATAGCCTTTTCAGGCTGAGAGAAGCACTTTGGTGACGTTTAACTGTAACTTCTTCCCAGTACAGTCTAAGTGGCTGCTGACTGTGTGACTTGGCTAAAAGTGGCCAAATAGAAGCCCAATCCACAATACATGGGCCCAAATGCCTTCCTTATGACAAAACTGACACTCATTTTCTTTAAAAAATCATTGGTCAAAATAGCCTTTTCAGGCTGAGAGAAGCACTTTGGTGACATTTAACTGTAACTTGTTCCCAGTACAGTCTAAGTGGCTGCTGACTGTGTGACTTGGTTAAAAGTGGCCAAATAGAAGCCCAATCCACAATACATGAGCCCAAAGGCCTTCCTTATGACTAAACTGACACCCACTTTCTTAAAAATATCATGGGTCTAAATAGCCTTTTCAGGCTGAGAGAAGCACTTTGGTGACATTTGGCTGTAACTTGTTCCCAGTACATTCTGAGTGGCTGGCGACTGTGTGTTGTACCTAAAAGTGCCCAAATAGAATCCCAATGCACTATACATGGGCCCAAATGCCTTCCTTATGACAAAACTGACACTCATTTTCTTAAAAATATCATTGGTCAAAATAGCCTTTTCAGGCTGAGAGAAGCACTTTGGTGACGTTTAACTGTAACTTCTTCCCAGTACAGTCTAAGTGGCTGCTGACTGTGTGACTTGGCTAAAAGTGGCCAAATAGAAGCCCAATCCACAATACATGAGCCCAAAGGCCTTCCTTATGACTAAACTGACACCCACTTTCTTAAAAATATCATGGGTCTAAATAGCCTTTTCAGGCTGAGAGAAGTACTTTGGTGACATTTGGCTTTAACTTGTTCCCAGTACATTCTGAGTGGCTGGTGACTGTGTGTTGTACCTAAAAGTGCCCAAATAGAATCCCAATGCACTATACATGGGCCCAAATGCCTTCCTTATGACAAAACTGACACTCATTTTCTTTAAAAAATCATTGGTCAAAATAGCCTTTTCAGGCTGAGAGAAGCACTTTGGTGACATTTAACTGTAACTTGTTCCCAGTACAGTCTAAGTGGCTGCTGACTGTGTGACTTGGTTAAAAGTGGCCAAATAGAAGCCCAATCCACAATACATGAGCCCAAAGGCCTTCCTTATGACTAAACTGACACCCACTTTCTTAAAAATATCATGGGTCTAAATAGCCTTTTCAGGCTGAGAGAAGCACTTTGGTGACATTTGGCTGTAACTTGTTCCCAGTACATTCTGAGTGGCTGGTGACTGTGTGTTGTACCTAAAAGTGCCCAAATAGAATCCCAATGCACTATACATGGGCCCAAATGCCTTCCTTATGAAAAATCGGACACTCATTTTCTTTGAAAAATGCATTGGTCAAAGTAGCCTTTTCAGGCTGAGAGAAGCACTTTGGTGACGTTTAACTGTAACTTGTTCCCAGTACAATCTAAGTGGCTGCTGACTGTGTGACTTGGCTAAAAGTGGCCAAATAGAAGGCAAATCCACAATACAAGAGCCCAAAGGCCTTCCTTATGACTAAACTGACACCCACTTTCTTAAAAATATCATGGGTCTAAATAGCCTTTTCAGGCTGAGAGAAGCACTTTGGTGACATTTGGCTGTAACTTGTTCCCAGTACATTCTGAGTGGCTGGCGACTGTGTGTTGTACCTAAAAGTGCCCAAATAGAATCCCAATGCACTATACATGGGCCCAAATGCCTTCCTTATGACAAAACTGACACTCATTTTCTTCAAAATATCATTGGTCAAAATAGCCTTTTCAGGCTGAGAGAAGCACTTTGGTGACGTTTAACTGTAACTTCTTCCCAGTACAGTCTAAGTGGCTGCTGACTGTGTGACTTGGCTAAAAGTGGCCAAATAGAAGCCCAATCCACAATACATGGGCCCAAATGCCTTCCTTATGACAAAACTGACACTCATTTTCTTTAAAAAATCATTGGTCAAAATAGCCTTTTCAGGCTGAGAGAAGCACTTTGGTGACATTTAACTGTAACTTGTTCCCAGTACAGTCTAAGTGGCTGCTGACTGTGTGACTTGGTTAAAAGTGGCCAAATAGAAGCCCAATCCACAATACATGAGCCCAAAGGCCTTCCTTATGACTAAACTGACACCCACTTTCTTAAAAATCATGGGTCTAAATAGCCTTTTCAGGCTGAGAGAAGCACTTTGGTGACATTTGGCTGTAACTTGTTCCCAGTACATTCTGAGTGGCTGGCGACTGTGTGTTGTACCTAAAAGTGCCCAAATAGAATCCCAATGCACTATACATGGGCCCAAATGCCTTCCTTATGACAAAACTGACACTCATTTTCTTTAAAAAATCATTGGTCAAAATAGCCTTTTCAGGCTGAGAGAAGCACTTTGTTGACATTTAACTGTAACTTGTTCCCAGTACAGTCTAAGTGGCTGCTGACTGTGTGACTTGGTTAAAAGTGGCCAAATAGAAGCCCAATCCACAATACATGAGCCCAAAGGCCTTCCTTATGACTAAACTGACACCCACTTTCTTAAAAATATCATGGGTCTAAATAGCCTTTTCAGGCTGAGAGAAGCACTTTGGTGACATTTGGCTGTAACTTGTTCCCAGTACATTCTGAGTGGCTGGCGACTGTGTGTTGTACCTAAAAGTGCCCAAATAGAATCCCAATGCACTATACATGGGCCCAAATGCCTTCCTTATGACAAAACTGACACTCATTTTCTTTAAAAAATCATTGGTCAAAATAGCCTTTTCAGGCTGAGAGAAGCACTTTGGTGACATTTAACTGTAACTTGTTCCCAGTACAGTCTAAGTGGCTGCTGACTTGTGTGACTTGGTTAAAAGTGGCCAAATAGAAGCCCAATCCACAATACATGAGCCCAAAGGCCTTCCTTATGACTAAACTGACACCCACTTTCTTAAAAATATCATGGGTCTAAATAGCCTTTTCAGGCTGAGAGAAGCACTTTGGTGACATTTGGCTGTAACTTGTTCCCAGTACATTCTGAGTGGCTGGCAACTGTGTGTTGTACCTAAAAGTGCCCAAATAGAATCCCAATGCACTATACATGGGCCCAAATGCCTTCCTTATGACAAAACTGACACTCATTTTCTTTAAAAAATCATTGGTCAAAATAGCCTTTTCAGGCTGAGAGAAGCACTTTGGTGACATTTAACTGTAACTTGTTCCCAGTACAGTCTAAGTGGCTGCTGACTGTGTGACTTGGTTAAAAGTGGCCAAATACAAGCCCAATCCACAATACATGAGCCCAAAGGCCTTCCTTATGACTAAACTGACACCCACTTTCTTAAAAATATCATGGGTCTAAATAGCCTTTTCAGGCTGAGAGAAGCACTTTGGTGACATTTGGCTGTAACTTGTTCCCAGTACATTCTGAGTGGCTGGCGACTGTGTGTTGTACCTAAAAGTGCCCAAATATAATCCCAATGCACTATACATGGGCCCAAATGCCTTCCTTATGACAAAACTGACACTCATTTTCTTTAAAAAATCATTGGTCAAAATAGCCTTTTCAGGCTGAGAGAAGCACTTTGGTGACATTTAACTGTAACTTGTTCCCAGTACAGTCTAAGTGGCTGCTGACTGTGTGACTTGGTTAAAAGTGGCCAAATAGAAGCCCAATCCACAATACATGAGCCCAAAGGCCTTCCTTATGACTAAACTGACACCCACTTTCTTAAAAATATCATTGGTCAAAATAGCCTTTTCAGGCTGAGAGAAGCACTTTGGTGACGTTTAACTGTAACTTCTTCCCAGTACAGTCTAAGTGGCTGCTGACTGTGTGACTTGGCTAAAAGTGGCCAAATAGAAGCCCAATCCACAATACATGGGCCCAAATGCCTTCCTTATGACAAAACTGACACTCATTTTCTTTAAAAAATCATTGGTCAAAATAGCCTTTTCAGGCTGAGAGAAGCACTTTGGTGACATTTAACTGTAACTTGTTCCCAGTACAGTCTAAGTGGCTGCTGACTGTGTGACTTGGTTAAAAGTGGCCAAATAGAAGCCCAATCCACAATACATGAGCCCAAAGGCCTTCCTTATGACTAAACTGACACCCACTTTCTTAAAAATATCATGGGTCTAAATAGCCTTTTCAGGCTGAGAGAAGCACTTTGGTGACATTTGGCTGTAACTTGTTCCCAGTACATTCTGAGTGGCTGGCGACTGTGTGTTGTACCTAAAAGTGCCCAAATAGAATCCCAATGCACTATACATGGGCCCAAATGCCTTCCTTATGACAAAACTGACTCTCATTTTCTTTAAAAAATCATTGGTCAAAATAGCCTTTTCAGGCTGAGAGAAGCACTTTGGTGACATTTAACTGTAACTTGTTCCCAGTACAGTCTAAGTGGCTGCTGACTGTGTGACTTGGTTAAAAGTGGCCAAATAGAAGCCCAATGCACTATACATGGGCCCAAATGCCTTCCTTATGACAAAACTGACACTCGTTTTCTTTAAAAAATCATTGGTCAAAATAGCCTTTTCAGGCTGAGAGAAGCACTTTGGTGACATTTAACTGTAACTTGTTCCCAGTACAGTCTAAGTGGCTGCTGACTTGTGTGACTTGGTTAAAAGTGGCCAAATAGAAGCCCAATCCACAATACATGAGCCCAAAGGCCTTCCTTATGACTAAACTGACACCCACTTTCTTAAAAATATCATGGGTCTAAATAGCCTTTTCAGGCTGAGAGAAGCACTTTGGTGACATTTGGCTGTAACTTGTTCCCAGTACATTCTGAGTGGCTGGCGACTGTGTGTTGTACCTAAAAGTGCCCAAATAGAATCCCAATGCACTATACATGGGCCCAAATGCCTTCCTTATGACAAAACTGACACTCATTTTCTTTAAAAAATCATTGGTCAAAATAGCCTTTTCAGGCTGAGAGAAGCACTTTGGTGACATTTAACTGTAACTTGTTCCCAGTACAGTCTAAGTGGCTGCTGACTGTGTGACTTGGTTAAAAGTGGCCAAATAGAAGCCCAATCCACAATACATGAGCCCAAAGGCCTTCCTTATGACTAAACTGACACCCACTTTCTTAAAAATATCATGGGTCTAAATAGCCTTTTCAGGCTGAGAGAAGCACTTTGGTGACATTTGGCTGTAACTTGTTCCCAGTACATTCTGAGTGGCTGGCGACTGTGTGTTGTACCTAAAAGTGCCCAAATAGAATCCCAATGCACTATACATGGGCCCAAATGCCTTCCTTATGACAAAACTGACTCTCATTTTCTTTAAAAAATCATTGGTCAAAATAGCCTTTTCAGGCTGAGAGAAGCACTTTGGTGACATTTAACTGTAACTTGTTCCCAGTACAGTCTAAGTGGCTGCTGACTGTGTGACTTGGTTAAAAGTGGCCAAATAGAAGCCCAATGCACTATACATGGGCCCAAATGCCTTCCTTATGACAAAACTGACACTCGTTTTCTTTAAAAAATCATTGGTCAAAATAGCCTTTTCAGGCTGAGAGAAGCACTTTGGTGACATTTAACTGTAACTTGTTCCCAGTACAGTCTAAGTGGCTGCTGACTTGTGTGACTTGGTTAAAAGTGGCCAAATAGAAGCCCAATCCACAATACATGAGCCCAAAGGCCTTCCTTATGACTAAACTGACACCCACTTTCTTAAAAATATCATGGGTCTAAATAGCCTTTTCAGGCTGAGAGAAGCACTTTGGTGACATTTGGCTGTAACTTGTTCCCAGTACATTCTGAGTGGCTGGCGACTGTGTGTTGTACCTAAAAGTGCCCAAATAGAATCCCAATGCACTATACATGGGCCCAAATGCCTTCCTTATGACAAAACTGACACTCATTTTCTTTAAAAAATCATTGGTCAAAATAGCCTTTTCAGGCTGAGAGAAGCACTTTGGTGACATTTAACTGTAACTTGTTCCCAGTACAGTCTAAGTGGCTGCTGACTGTGTGACTTGGTTAAAAGTGGCCAAATAGAAGCCCAATCCACAATACATGAGCCCAAAGGCCTTCCTTATGACTAAACTGACACCCACTTTCTTAAAAATATCATGGGTCTAAATAGCCTTTTCAGGCTGAGAGAAGCACTTTGGTGACATTTGGCTGTAACTTGTTCCCAGTACATTCTGAGTGGCTGGCGACTGTGTGTTGTACCTAAAAGTGCCCAAATAGAATCCCAATGCACTATACATGGGCCCAAATGCCTTCCTTATGACAAAACTGACACTCATTTTCTTTAAAAAATCATTGGTCAAAATAGCCTTTTCAGGCTGAGAGAAGCACTTTGGTGACATTTAACTGTAACTTGTTCCCAGTACAGTCTAAGTGGCTGCTGACTGTGTGACTTGGTTAAAAGTGGCCAAATAGAAGCCCAATCCACAATACATGAGCCCAAAGGCCTTCCTTATGACTAAACTGACACCCACTTTCTTAAAAATATCATGGGTCTAAATAGCCTTTTCAGGCTGAGAGAAGCACTTTGGTGACATTTGGCTGTAACTTGTTCCCAGTACATTCTGAGTGGCTGGCGACTGTGTGTTGTACCTAAAAGTGCCCAAATAGAATCCCAATGCACTATACATGGGCCCAAATGCCTTCCTTATGACAAAACTGACACTCATTTTCTTTAAAAAATCATTGGTCAAAATAGCCTTTTCAGGCTGAGAGAAGCACTTTGGTGACATTTAACTGTAACTTGTTCCCAGTACAGTCTAAGTGGCTGCTGACTTGTGTGACTTGGTTAAAAGTGGCCAAATAGAAGCCCAATCCACAATACATGAGCCCAAAGGCCTTCCTTATGACTAAACTGACACCCACTTTCTTAAAAATATCATGGGTCTAAATAGCCTTTTCAGGCTGAGAGAAGCACTTTGGTGACATTTGGCTGTAACTTGTTCCCAGTACATTCTGAGTGGCTGGCGACTGTGTGTTGTACCTAAAAGTGCCCAAATAGAATCCCAATGCACTATACATGGGCCCAAATGCCTTCCTTATTACAAAACTGACACTCATTTTCTTTAAAAAATCATTGGTCAAAATAGCCTTTTCAGGCTGAGAGAAGCACTTTGGTGACATTTAACTGTAACTTGTTCCCAGTACAGTCTAAGTGGCTGCTGACTGTGTGACTTGGTTAAAAGTGGCCAAATAGAAGCCCAATCCACAATACATGAGCCCAAAGGCCTTCCTTATGACTAAACTGACACCCACTTTCTTAAAAATATCATGGGTCTAAATAGCCTTTTCAGGCTGAGAGAAGCACTTTGGTGACATTTGGCTGTAACTTGTTCCCAGTACATTCTGAGTGGCTGGCGACTGTGTGTTGTACCTAAAAGTGCCCAAATAGAATCCCAATGCACTATACATGGGCCCAAATGCCTTCCTTATGACAAAACTGACACTCATTTTCTTTAAAAAATCATTGGTCAAAATAGCCTTTTCAGGCTGAGAGAAGCACTTTGGTGACATTTAACTGTAACTTGTTCCCAGTACAGTCTAAGTGGCTGCTGACTGTGTGACTTGGTTAAAAGTGGCCAAATAGAAGCCCAATCCACAATACATGAGCCCAAAGGCCTTCCTTATGACTAAACTGACACCCACTTTCTTAAAAATATCATGGGTCTAAATAGCCTTTTCAGGCTGAGAGAAGCACTTTGGTGACATTTGGCTGTAACTTGTTCCCAGTACATTCTGAGTGGCTGGCGACTGTGTGTTGTACCTAAAAGTGCCCAAATAGAATCCCAATGCACTATACATGGGCCCAAATGCCTTCCTTATGACAAAACTGACACTCATTTTCTTTAAAAAATCATTGGTCAAAATAGCCTTTTCAGGCTGAGAGAAGCACTTTGGTGACATTTAACTGTAACTTGTTCCCAGTACAGTCTAAGTGGCTGCTGACTTGTGTGACTTGGTTAAAAGTGGCCAAATAGAAGCCCAATCCACAATACATGAGCCCAAAGGCCTTCCTTATGACTAAACTGACACCCACTTTCTTAAAAATATCATGGGTCTAAATAGCCTTTTCAGGCTGAGAGAAGCACTTTGGTGACATTTGGCTGTAACTTGTTCCCAGTACATTCTGAGTGGCTGGCGACTGTGTGTTGTACCTAAAAGTGCCCAAATAGAATCCCAATGCACTATACATGGGCCCAAATGCCTTCCTTATGACAAAACTGATACTCATTTTCTTTAAAAAATCATTGGTCAAAATAGCCTTTTCAGGCTGAGAGAAGCACTTTGGTGACATTTAACTGTAACTTGTTCCCAGTACAGTCTAAGTGGCTGCTGACTGTGTGACTTGGTTAAAAGTGGCCAAATAGAAGCCCAATCCACAATACATGAGCCCAAAGGCCTTCCTTATGACTAAACTGACACCCACTTTCTTAAAAATATCATGGGTCTAAATAGCCTTTTCAGGCTGAGAGAAGCACTTTGGTGACATTTGGCTGTAACTTGTTCCCAGTACATTCTGAGTGGCTGGCGACTGTGTGTTGTACCTAAAAGTGCCCAAATAGAATCCCAATGCACTATACATGGGCCCAAATGCCTTCCTTATGACAAAACTGACACTCATTTTCTTTAAAAAATCATTGGTCAAAATAGCCTTTTCAGGCTGAGAGAAGCACTTTGGTGACATTTAACTGTAACTTGTTCCCAGTACAGTCTAAGTGGCTGCTGACTTGTGTGACTTGGTTAAAAGTGGCCAAATAGAAGCCCAATCCACAATACATGAGCCCAAAGGCCTTCCTTATGACTAAACTGACACCCACTTTCTTAAAAATATCATGGGTCTAAATAGCCTTTTCAGGCTGAGAGAAGCACTTTGGTGACATTTGGCTGTAACTTGTTCCCAGTACATTCTGAGTGGCTGGCGACTGTGTGTTGTACCTAAAAGTGCCCAAATAGAATCCCAATGCACTATACATGGGCCCAAATGCCTTCCTTATGACAAAACTGACACTCATTTTCTTTAAAAAATCATTGGTCAAAATAGCCTTTTCAGGCTGAGAGAAGCACTTTGGTGACATTTAACTGTAACTTGTTCCCAGTACAGTCTAAGTGGCTGCTGACTGTGTGACTTGGTTAAAAGTGGCCAAATAGAAGCCCAATCCACAATACATGAGCCCAAAGGCCTTCCTTATGACTAAACTGACACCCACTTTCTTAAAAATATCATGGGTCTAAATAGCCTTTTCAGGCTGAGAGAAGCACTTTGGTGACATTTGGCTGTAACTTGTTCCCAGTACATTCTGAGTGGCTGGCGACTGTGTGTTGTACCTAAAAGTGCCCAAATAGAATCCCAATGCACTATACATGGGCCCAAATGCCTTCCTTATGACAAAACTGACACTCATTTTCTTAAAAATATCATTGGTCAAAATAGCCTTTTCAGGCTGAGAGAAGCACTTTGGTGACGTTTAACTGTAACTTGTTCCCAGTACAGTCTAAGTGGCTGCTGACTGTGTGACTTGGCTAAAAGTGGCCAAATAGAAGGCAAATCCACAATACAAGAGCCCAAAGGCCTTCCTTATGACTAAACTGACACCCACTTTCTTAAAAATATCATGGGTCTAAATAGCCTTTTCAGGCTGAGAGAAGCACTTTGGTGACATTTGGCTGTAACTTGTTCCCAGTACATTCTGAGTGGCTGGCGACTGTGTGTTGTACCTAAAAGTGCCCAAATAGAATCCCAATGCACTATACATGGGCCCAAATGCCTTCCTTATGAAAAATCGGACACTCATTTTCTTTGAAAAATGCATTGGTCAAAGTAGCCTTTTCAGGCTGAGAGAAGCACTTTGGTGACGTTTAACTGTAACTTGTTCCCAGTACAGTCTAAGTGGCTGCTGACTGTGTGACTTGGCTAAAAGTGGCCAAATAGAAGCCCAATCCACAATACATGAGCCCAAAGGCCTTCCTTATGACTAAACTGACACCCACTTTCTTAAAAATATCATGGGTCTAAATAGCCTTTTCAGGCTGAGAGAAGCACTTTGGTGACATTTGGCTGTAACTTGTTCCCAGTACATTCTGAGTGGCTGGCGACTGTGTGTTGTACCTAAAAGTGCCCAAATAGAATCCCAATGCACTATACATGGGCCCAAATGCCTTCCTTATGAAAAGTCGGACACTCATTTTCTTTGAAAAATGCATTGGTCAAAGTAGCCTTTTCAGGCTGAGAGAAGCACTTTGGTGACGTTTAACTGTAACTTGTTCCCAGTACAATCTAAGTGGCTGCTGACTGTGTGACTTGGCTAAAAGTGGCCAAATAGAAGGCAAATCCACAATACAAGAGCCCAAAGGCCTTCCTTATGACTAAACTGACACCCACTTTCTTAAAAATATCATGGGTCTAAATAGCCTTTTCAGGCTGAGAGAAGCACTTTGGTGACATTTGGCTGTAACTTGTTCCCAGTACATTCTGAGTGGCTGGCGACTGTGTGTTGTACCTAAAAGTGCCCAAATAGAATCCCAATGCACTATACATGGGCCCAAATGCCTTCCTTATGACAAAACTGACACTCATTTTCTTAAAAATATCATTGGTCAAAATAGCCTTTTCAGGCTGAGAGAAGCACTTTGGTGACGTTTAACTGTAACTTCTTCCCAGTACAGTCTAAGTGGCTGCTGACTGTGTGACTTGGCTAAAAGTGGCCAAATAGAAGCCCAATCCACAATACATGAGCCCAAAGGCCTTCCTTATGACTAAACTGACACCCACTTTCTTAAAAATATCATGGGTCTAAATAGCCTTTTCAGGCTGAGAGAAGTACTTTGGTGACATTTGGCTGTAACTTGTTCCCAGTACATTCTGAGTGGCTGGTGACTGTGTGTTGTACCTAAAAGTGCCCAAATAGAATCCCAATGCACTATACATGGGCCCAAATGCCTTCCTTATGACAAAACTGACACTCATTTTCTTTAAAAAATCATTGGTCAAAATAGCCTTTTCAGGCTGAGAGAAGCACTTTGGTGACATTTAACTGTAACTTGTTCCCAGTACAGTCTAAGTGGCTGCTGACTGTGTGACTTGGTTAAAAGTGGCCAAATAGAAGCCCAATCCACAATACATGAGCCCAAAGGCCTTCCTTATGACTAAACTGACACCCACTTTCTTAAAAATATCATGGGTCTAAATAGCCTTTTCAGGCTGAGAGAAGCACTTTGGTGACATTTGGCTGTAACTTGTTCCCAGTACATTCTGAGTGGCTGGCGACTGTGTGTTGTACCTAAAAGTGCCCAAATAGAATCCCAATGCACTATACATGGGCCCAAATACCTTCCTTATGAAAAATCGGACACTCATTTTCTTTGAAAAATGCATTGGTCAAAGTAGCCTTTTCAGGCTGAGAGAAGCACTTTGGTGACGTTTAACTGTAACTTGTTCCCAGTACAATCTAAGTGGCTGCTGACTGTGTGACTTGGCTAAAAGTGGCCAAATAGAAGGCAAATCCACAATACAAGAGCCCAAAGGCCTTCCTTATGACTAAACTGACACCCACTTTCTTAAAAATATCATGGGTCTAAATAGCCTTTTCAGGCTGAGAGAAGCACTTTGGTGACATTTGGCTGTAACTTGTTCCCAGTACATTCTGAGTGGCTGGCGACTGTGTGTTGTACCTAAAAGTGCCCAAATAGAATCCCAATGCACTATACATGGGCCCAAATGCCTTCCTTATGACAAAACTGACACTCATTTTCTTAAAAATATCATTGGTCAAAATAGCCTTTTCAGGCTGAGAGAAGCACTTTGGTGACGTTTAACTGTAACTTCTTCCCAGTACAGTCTAAGTGGCTGCTGACTGTGTGACTTGGCTAAAAGTGGCCAAATAGAAGCCCAATCCACAATACATGAGCCCAAAGGCCTTCCTTATGACTAAACTGACACCCACTTTCTTAAAAATATCATGGGTCTAAATAGCCTTTTCAGGCTGAGAGAAGTACTTTGGTGACATTTGGCTGTAACTTGTTCCCAGTACATTCTGAGTGGCTGGCGACTGTGTGTTGTACCTAAAAGTGCCCAAATAGAATCCCAATGCACTATACATGGGCCCAAATGCCTTCCTTATGAAAAATCGGACACTCATTTTCTTTGAAAAATGCATTGGTCAAAGTAGCCTTTTCAGGCTGAGAGAAGCACTTTGGTGACGTTTAACTGTAACTTGTTCCCAGTACAATCTAAGTGGCTGCTGACTGTGTGACTTGGCTAAAAGTGGCCAAATAGAAGGCAAATCCACAATACAAGAGCCCAAAGGCCTTCCTTATGACTAAACTGACACCCACTTTCTTAAAAATATCATGGGTCTAAATAGCCTTTTCAGGCTGAGAGAAGCACTTTGGTGACATTTGGCTGTAACTTGTTCCCAGTACATTCTGAGTGGCTGGCGACTGTGTGTTGTACCTAAAAGTGCCCAAATAGAATCCCAATGCACTATACATGGGCCCAAATGCCTTCCTTATGACAAAACTGACACTAATTTTCTTAAAAATATCATTGGTCAAAATAGCCTTTTCAGGCTGAGAGAAGCACTTTGGTGACGTTTAACTGTAACTTCTTCCCAGTACAGTCTAAGTGGCTGCTGACTGTGTGACTTGGCTAAAAGTGGCCAAATAGAAGCCCAATCCACAATACATGAGCCCAAAGGCCTTCCTTATGACTAAACTGACACCCACTTTCTTAAAAATATCATGGGTCTAAATAGCCTTTTCAGGCTGAGAGAAGTACTTTGGTGACATTTGGCTGTAACTTGTTCCCAGTACATTCTGAGTGGCTGGTGACTGTGTGTTGTACCTAAAAGTGCCCAAATAGAATCCCAATGCACTATACATGGGCCCAAATGCCTTCCTTATGACAAAACTGACACTCATTTTCTTTAAAAAATCATTGGTCAAAATAGCCTTTTCAGGCTGAGAGAAGCACTTTGGTGACATTTAACTGTAACTTGTTCCCAGTACAGTCTAAGTGGCTGCTGACTGTGTGACTTGGTTAAAAGTGGCCAAATAGAAGCCCAATCCACAATACATGAGCCCAAAGGCCTTCCTTATGACTAAACTGACACCCACTTTCTTAAAAATATCATGGGTCTAAATAGCCTTTTCAGGCTGAGAGGAGCACTTTGGTGACATTTGGCTGTAACTTGTTCCCAGTACATTCTGAGTGGCTGGCGACTGTGTGTTGTACCTAAAAGTGCCCAAATAGAATCCCAATGCACTATACATGGGCCCAAATGCCTTCCTTATGACAAAACTGACACTCATTTTCTTTAAAAAATCATTGGTCAAAATAGCCTTTTCAGGCTGAGAGAAGCACTTTGGTGACATTTAACTGTAACTTGTTCCCAGTACAGTCTAAGTGGCTGCTGACTGTGTGACTTGGTTAAAAGTGGCCAAATAGAAGCCCAATCCACAATACATGAGCCCAAAGGCCTTCCTTATGACTAAACTGACACCCACTTTCTTAAAAATATCATGGGTCTAAATAGCCTTTTCAGGCTGAGAGAAGCACTTTGGTGACATTTGGCTGTAACTTGTTCCCAGTACATTCTGAGTGGCTGGCGACTGTGTGTTGTACCTAAAAGTGCCCAAATAGAATCCCAAATGCACTATACATGGGCCCAAATGCCTTCCTTATGAAAAATCGGACACTCATTTTCTTTGAAAAATGCATTGGTCAAAGTAGCCTTTTCAGGCTGAGAGAAGCACTTTGGTGACATTTGGCTGTAACTTGTTCCCAGTACATTCTGAGTGGCTGGCGACTGTGTGTTGTACCTAAAAGTGCCCAAATAGAATCCCAATGCACTATACATGGGCCCAAATGCCTTCCTTATGACAAAACTGACACTTATTTTCTTAAAAATATCATTGGTCAAAATAGCCTTTTCAGGCTGAGAGAAGCACTTTGGTGACGTTTAACTGTAACTTGTTCCCAGTACAGTCTAAGTGGCTGCTGACTGTGTGACTTGGCTAAAAGTGGCCAAATAGAAGGCAAATCCACAATACAAGAGCCCAAAGGCCTTCCTTATGACTAAACTGACACCCACTTTCTTAAAAATATCATGGGTCTAAATAGCCTTTTCAGGCTGAGAGAAGCACTTTGGTGACATTTGGCTGTAACTTGTTCCCAGTACATTCTGAGTGGCTGGCGACTGTGTGTTGTACCTAAAAGTGCCCAAATAGAATCCCAATGCACTATACATGGGCCCAAATGCCTTCCTTATGAAAAATCGGACACTCATTTTCTTTGAAAAATGCATTGGTCAAAGTAGCCTTTTCAGGCTGAGAGAAGCACTTTGGTGACGTTTAACTGTAACTTGTTCCCAGTACAGTCTAAGTGGCTGCTGACTGTGTGACTTGGCTAAAAGTGGCCAAATAGAAGCCCAATCCACAATACATGAGCCCAAAGGCCTTCCTTATGACTAAACTGACACCCACTTTCTTAAAAATATCATGGGTCTAAATAGCCTTTTCAGGCTGAGAGAAGCACTTTGGTGACATTTGGCTGTAACTTGTTCCCAGTACATTCTGAGTGGCTGGCGACTGTGTGTTGTACCTAAAAGTGCCCAAATAGAATCCCAATGCACTATACATGGGCCCAAATGCCTTCTTTATGAAAAATCGGACACTCATTTTCTTTGAAAAATGCATTGGTCAAAGTAGCCTTTTCAGGCTGAGAGAAGCACTTTGGTGACGTTTAACTGTAACTTGTTCCCAGTACAATCTAAGTGGCTGCTGACTGTGTGACTTGGCTAAAAGTGGCCAAATAGAAGGCAAATCCACAATACAAGAGCCCAAAGGCCTTCCTTATGACTAAACTGACACCCACTTTCTTAAAAATATCATGGGTCTAAATAGCCTTTTCAGGCTGAGAGAAGCACTTTGGTGACATTTGGCTGTAACTTGTTCCCAGTACATTCTGAGTGGCTGGCGACTGTGTGTTGTACCTAAAAGTGCCCAAATAGAATCCCAATGCACTATACATGGGCCCAAATGCCTTCCTTATGACAAAACTGACACTCATTTTCTTAAAAATATCATTGGTCAAAATAGCCTTTTCAGGCTGAGAGAAGCACTTTGGTGACGTTTAACTGTAACTTCTTCCCAGTACAGTCTAAGTGGCTGCTGACTGTGTGACTTGGCTAAAAGTGGCCAAATAGAAGCCCAATCCACAATACATGAGCCCAAAGGCCTTCCTTATGACTAAACTGACACCCACTTTCTTAAAAATATCATGGGTCTAAATAGCCTTTTCAGGCTGAGAGAAGCACTTTGGTGACATTTGGCTGTAACTTGTTCCCAGTACATTCTGAGTGGCTGGCGACTGTGTGTTGTACCTAAAAGTGCCCAAATAGAATCCCAATGCACTATACATGGGCCCAAATGCCTTCCTTATGACAAAACTGACACTCATTTTCTTAAAAATATCATTGGTCAAAATAGCCTTTTCAGGCTGAGAGAAGCACTTTGGTGACGTTTAACTGTAACTTGTTCCCAGTACAGTCTAAGTGGCTGCTGACTGTGTGACTTGGCTAAAAGTGGCCAAATAGAAGGCAAATCCACAATACAAGAGCCCAAAGGCCTTCCTTATGACTAAACTGACACCCACTTTCTTAAAAATATCATGGGTCTAAATAGCCTTTTCAGGCTGAGAGAAGCACTTTGGTGACATTTGGCTGTAACTTGTTCCCAGTACATTCTGAGTGGCTGGCGACTGTGTGTTGTACCTAAAAGTGCCCAAATAGAATCCCAATGCACTATACATGGGCCCAAATGCCTTCCTTATGAAAAATCGGACACTCATTTTCTTTGAAAAATGCATTGGTCAAAGTAGCCTTTTCAGGCTGAGAGAAGCACTTTGGTGACGTTTAACTGTAACTTGTTCCCAGTACAGTCTAAGTGGCTGCTGACTGTGTGACTTGGCTAAAAGTGGCCAAATAGAAGCCCAATCCACAATACATGAGCCCAAAGGCCTTCCTTATGACTAAACTGACACCCACTTTCTTAAAAATATCATGGGTCTAAATAGCCTTTTCAGGCTGAGAGAAGCACTTTGGTGACATTTGGCTGTAACTTGTTCCCAGTACATTCTGAGTGGCTGGCGACTGTGTGTTGTACCTAAAAGTGCCCAAATAGAATCCCAATGCACTATACATGGGCCCAAATGCCTTCCTTATGAAAAGTCGGACACTCATTTTCTTTGAAAAATGCATTGGTCAAAGTAGCCTTTTCAGGCTGAGAGAAGCACTTTGGTGACGTTTAACTGTAACTTGTTCCCAGTACAATCTAAGTGGCTGCTGACTGTGTGACTTGGCTAAAAGTGGCCAAATAGAAGGCAAATCCACAATACAAGAGCCCAAAGGCCTTCCTTATGACTAAACTGACACCCACTTTCTTAAAAATATCATGGGTCTAAATAGCCTTTTCAGGCTGAGAGAAGCACTTTGGTGACATTTGGCTGTAACTTGTTCCCAGTACATTCTGAGTGGCTGGCGACTGTGTGTTGTACCTAAAAGTGCCCAAATAGAATCCCAATGCACTATACATGGGCCCAAATGCCTTCCTTATGACAAAACTGACACTCATTTTCTTAAAAATATCATTGGTCAAAATAGCCTTTTCAGGCTGAGAGAAGCACTTTGGTGACGTTTAACTGTAACTTCTTCCCAGTACAGTCTAAGTGGCTGCTGACTGTGTGACTTGGCTAAAAGTGGCCAAATAGAAGCCCAATCCACAATACATGAGCCCAAAGGCCTTCCTTATGACTAAACTGACACCCACTTTCTTAAAAATATCATGGGTCTAAATAGCCTTTTCAGGCTGAGAGAAGTACTTTGGTGACATTTGGCTGTAACTTGTTCCCAGTACATTCTGAGTGGCTGGTGACTGTGTGTTGTACCTAAAAGTGCCCAAATAGAATCCCAATGCACTATACATGGGCCCAAATGCCTTCCTTATGACAAAACTGACACTCATTTTCTTTAAAAAATCATTGGTCAAAATAGCCTTTTCAGGCTGAGAGAAGCACTTTGGTGACATTTAACTGTAACTTGTTCCCAGTACAGTCTAAGTGGCTGCTGACTGTGTGACTTGGTTAAAAGTGGCCAAATAGAAGCCCAATCCACAATACATGAGCCCAAAGGCCTTCCTTATGACTAAACTGACACCCACTTTCTTAAAAATATCATGGGTCTAAATAGCCTTTTCAGGCTGAGAGAAGCACTTTGGTGACATTTGGCTGTAACTTGTTCCCAGTACATTCTGAGTGGCTGGCGACTGTGTGTTGTACCTAAAAGTGCCCAAATAGAATCCCAATGCACTATACATGGGCCCAAATACCTTCCTTATGAAAAATCGGACACTCATTTTCTTTGAAAAATGCATTGGTCAAAGTAGCCTTTTCAGGCTGAGAGAAGCACTTTGGTGACGTTTAACTGTAACTTGTTCCCAGTACAATCTAAGTGGCTGCTGACTGTGTGACTTGGCTAAAAGTGGCCAAATAGAAGGCAAATCCACAATACAAGAGCCCAAAGGCCTTCCTTATGACTAAACTGACACCCACTTTCTTAAAAATATCATGGGTCTAAATAGCCTTTTCAGGCTGAGAGAAGCACTTTGGTGACATTTGGCTGTAACTTGTTCCCAGTACATTCTGAGTGGCTGGCGACTGTGTGTTGTACCTAAAAGTGCCCAAATAGAATCCCAATGCACTATACATGGGCCCAAATGCCTTCCTTATGACAAAACTGACACTCATTTTCTTAAAAATATCATTGGTCAAAATAGCCTTTTCAGGCTGAGAGAAGCACTTTGGTGACGTTTAACTGTAACTTCTTCCCAGTACAGTCTAAGTGGCTGCTGACTGTGTGACTTGGCTAAAAGTGGCCAAATAGAAGCCCAATCCACAATACATGAGCCCAAAGGCCTTCCTTATGACTAAACTGACACCCACTTTCTTAAAAATATCATGGGTCTAAATAGCCTTTTCAGGCTGAGAGAAGTACTTTGGTGACATTTGGCTGTAACTTGTTCCCAGTACATTCTGAGTGGCTGGCGACTGTGTGTTGTACCTAAAAGTGCCCAAATAGAATCCCAATGCACTATACATGGGCCCAAATGCCTTCCTTATGAAAAATCGGACACTCATTTTCTTTGAAAAATGCATTGGTCAAAGTAGCCTTTTCAGGCTGAGAGAAGCACTTTGGTGACGTTTAACTGTAACTTGTTCCCAGTACAATCTAAGTGGCTGCTGACTGTGTGACTTGGCTAAAAGTGGCCAAATAGAAGGCAAATCCACAATACAAGAGCCCAAAGGCCTTCCTTATGACTAAACTGACACCCACTTTCTTAAAAATATCATGGGTCTAAATAGCCTTTTCAGGCTGAGAGAAGCACTTTGGTGACATTTGGCTGTAACTTGTTCCCAGTACATTCTGAGTGGCTGGCGACTGTGTGTTGTACCTAAAAGTGCCCAAATAGAATCCCAATGCACTATACATGGGCCCAAATGCCTTCCTTATGACAAAACTGACACTAATTTTCTTAAAAATATCATTGGTCAAAATAGCCTTTTCAGGCTGAGAGAAGCACTTTGGTGACGTTTAACTGTAACTTCTTCCCAGTACAGTCTAAGTGGCTGCTGACTGTGTGACTTGGCTAAAAGTGGCCAAATAGAAGCCCAATCCACAATACATGAGCCCAAAGGCCTTCCTTATGACTAAACTGACACCCACTTTCTTAAAAATATCATGGGTCTAAATAGCCTTTTCAGGCTGAGAGAAGTACTTTGGTGACATTTGGCTGTAACTTGTTCCCAGTACATTCTGAGTGGCTGGTGACTGTGTGTTGTACCTAAAAGTGCCCAAATAGAATCCCAATGCACTATACATGGGCCCAAATGCCTTCCTTATGACAAAACTGACACTCATTTTCTTTAAAAAATCATTGGTCAAAATAGCCTTTTCAGGCTGAGAGAAGCACTTTGGTGACATTTAACTGTAACTTGTTCCCAGTACAGTCTAAGTGGCTGCTGACTGTGTGACTTGGTTAAAAGTGGCCAAATAGAAGCCCAATCCACAATACATGAGCCCAAAGGCCTTCCTTATGACTAAACTGACACCCACTTTCTTAAAAATATCATGGGTCTAAATAGCCTTTTCAGGCTGAGAGGAGCACTTTGGTGACATTTGGCTGTAACTTGTTCCCAGTACATTCTGAGTGGCTGGCGACTGTGTGTTGTACCTAAAAGTGCCCAAATAGAATCCCAATGCACTATACATGGGCCCAAATGCCTTCCTTATGACAAAACTGACACTCATTTTCTTTAAAAAATCATTGGTCAAAATAGCCTTTTCAGGCTGAGAGAAGCACTTTTGTGACATTTAACTGTAACTTGTTCCCAGTACAGTCTAAGTGGCTGCTGACTGTGTGACTTGGTTAAAAGTGGCCAAATAGAAGCCCAATCCACAATACATGAGCCCAAAGGCCTTCCTTATGACTAAACTGACACCCACTTTCTTAAAAATATCATGGGTCTAAATAGCCTTTTCAGGCTGAGAGAAGCACTTTGGTGACATTTGGCTGTAACTTGTTCCCAGTACATTCTGAGTGGCTGGCGACTGTGTGTTGTACCTAAAAGTGCCCAAATAGAATCCCAAATGCACTATACATGGGCCCAAATGCCTTCCTTATGAAAAATCGGACACTCATTTTCTTTGAAAAATGCATTGGTCAAAGTAGCCTTTTCAGGCTGAGAGAAGCACTTTGGTGACATTTGGCTGTAACTTGTTCCCAGTACATTCTGAGTGGCTGGCGACTGTGTGTTGTACCTAAAAGTGCCCAAATAGAATCCCAATGCACTATACATGGGCCCAAATGCCTTCCTTATGACAAAACTGACACTTATTTTCTTAAAAATATCATTGGTCAAAATAGCCTTTTCAGGCTGAGAGAAGCACTTTGGTGACGTTTAACTGTAACTTGTTCCCAGTACAGTCTAAGTGGCTGCTGACTGTGTGACTTGGCTAAAAGTGGCCAAATAGAAGGCAAATCCACAATACAAGAGCCCAAAGGCCTTCCTTATGACTAAACTGACACCCACTTTCTTAAAAATATCATGGGTCTAAATAGCCTTTTCAGGCTGAGAGAAGCACTTTGGTGACATTTGGCTGTAACTTGTTCCCAGTACATTCTGAGTGGCTGGCGACTGTGTGTTGTACCTAAAAGTGCCCAAATAGAATCCCAATGCACTATACATGGGCCCAAATGCCTTCCTTATGAAAAATCGGACACTCATTTTCTTTGAAAAATGCATTGGTCAAAGTAGCCTTTTCAGGCTGAGAGAAGCACTTTGGTGACGTTTAACTGTAACTTGTTCCCAGTACAGTCTAAGTGGCTGCTGACTGTGTGACTTGGCTAAAAGTGGCCAAATAGAAGCCCAATCCACAATACATGAGCCCAAAGGCCTTCCTTATGACTAAACTGACACCCACTTTCTTAAAAATATCATGGGTCTAAATAGCCTTTTCAGGCTGAGAGAAGCACTTTGGTGACATTTGGCTGTAACTTGTTCCCAGTACATTCTGAGTGGCTGGCGACTGTGTGTTGTACCTAAAAGTGCCCAAATAGAATCCCAATGCACTATACATGGGCCCAAATGCCTTCTTTATGAAAAATCGGACACTCATTTTCTTTGAAAAATGCATTGGTCAAAGTAGCCTTTTCAGGCTGAGAGAAGCACTTTGGTGACGTTTAACTGTAACTTGTTCCCAGTACAATCTAAGTGGCTGCTGACTGTGTGACTTGGCTAAAAGTGGCCAAATAGAAGGCAAATCCACAATACAAGAGCCCAAAGGCCTTCCTTATGACTAAACTGACACCCACTTTCTTAAAAATATCATGGGTCTAAATAGCCTTTTCAGGCTGAGAGAAGCACTTTGGTGACATTTGGCTGTAACTTGTTCCCAGTACATTCTGAGTGGCTGGCGACTGTGTGTTGTACCTAAAAGTGCCCAAATAGAATCCCAATGCACTATACATGGGCCCAAATGCCTTCCTTATGACAAAACTGACACTCATTTTCTTAAAAATATCATTGGTCAAAATAGCCTTTTCAGGCTGAGAGAAGCACTTTGGTGACGTTTAACTGTAACTTCTTCCCAGTACAGTCTAAGTGGCTGCTGACTGTGTGACTTGGCTAAAAGTGGCCAAATAGAAGCCCAATCCACAATACATGAGCCCAAAGGCCTTCCTTATGACTAAACTGACACCCACTTTCTTAAAAATATCATGGGTCTAAATAGCCTTTTCAGGCTGAGAGAAGTACTTTGGTGACATTTGGCTGTAACTTGTTCCCAGTACATTCTGAGTGGCTGCTGACTGTGTGACTTGGTTAAAAGTGGCCAAATAGAAGCCCAATCCACAATACATGAGCCCAAAGGCCTTCCTTATGACTAAACTGACACCCACTTTCTTAAAAATATCATGGGTCTAAATAGCCTTTTCAGGCTGAGAGAAGCACTTTGGTGACATTTGGCTGTAACTTGTTCCCAGTACATTCTGAGTGGCTGGCGACTGTGTGTTGTACCTAAAAGTGCCCAAATAGAATCCCAATGCACTATACATGGGCCCAAATGCCTTCCTTATGAAAAATCGGACACTCATTTTCTTTGAAAAATGCATTGGTCAAAGTAGCCTTTTCAGGCTGAGAGAAGCACTTTGGTGACGTTTAACTGTAACTTGTTCCCAGTACAATCTAAGTGGCTGCTGACTGTGTGACTTGGCTAAAAGTGGCCAAATAGAAGGCAAATCCACAATACAAGAGCCCAAAGGCCTTCCTTATGACTAAACTGACACCCACTTTCTTAAAAATATCATGGGTCTAAATAGCCTTTTCAGGCTGAGAGAAGCACTTTGGTGACATTTGGCTGTAACTTGTTCCCAGTACATTCTGAGTGGCTGGCGACTGTGTGTTGTACCTAAAAGTGCCCAAATAGAATCCCAATGCACTATACATGGGCCCAAATGCCTTCCTTATGACAAAACTGACACTCATTTTCTTTAAAAAATCATTGGTCAAAATAGCCTTTTCAGGCTGAGAGAAGCACTTTGGTGACATTTAACTGTAACTTGTTCCCAGTACAGTCTAAGTGGCTGCTGACTGTGTGACTTGGTTAAAAGTGGCCAAATAGAAGCCCAATCCACAATACATGAGCCCAAAGGCCTTCCTTATGACTAAACTGACACCCACTTTCTTAAAAATATCATGGGTCTAAATAGCCTTTTCAGGCTGAGAGAAGCACTTTGGTGACATTTGGCTGTAACTTGTTCCCAGTACATTCTGAGTGGCTGGCGACTGTGTGTTGTACCTAAAAGTGCCCAAATAGAATCCCAATGCACTATACATGGGCCCAAATGCCTTCCTTATGACAAAACTGACACTCATTTTCTTTAAAAAATCATTGGTCAAAATAGCCTTTTCAGGCTGAGAGAAGCACTTTGGTGACATTTAACTGTAACTTGTTCCCAGTACAGTCTAAGTGGCTGCTGACTGTGTGACTTGGTTAAAAGTGGCCAAATAGAAGCCCAATCCACAATACATGAGCCCAAAGGCCTTCCTTATGACTAAACTGACACCCACTTTCTTAAAAATATCATGGGTCTAAATAGCCTTTTCAGGCTGAGAGAAGCACTTTGGTGACATTTGGCTGTAACTTGTTCCCAGTACATTCTGAGTGGCTGGCGACTGTGTGTTGTACCTAAAAGTGCCCAAATAGAATCCCAATGCACTATACATGGGCCCAAATGCCTTCCTTATGACAAAACTGACACTCATTTTCTTTAAAAAATCATTGGTCAAAATAGCCTTTTCAGGCTGAGAGAAGCACTTTGGTGACATTTAACTGTAACTTGTTCCCAGTACAGTCTAAGTGGCTGCTGACTTGTGTGACTTGGTTAAAAGTGGCCAAATAGAAGCCCAATCCACAATACATGAGCCCAAAGGCCTTCCTTATGACTAAACTGACACCCACTTTCTTAAAAATATCATGGGTCTAAATAGCCTTTTCAGGCTGAGAGAAGCACTTTGGTGACATTTGGCTGTAACTTGTTCCCAGTACATTCTGAGTGGCTGGCGACTGTGTGTTGTACCTAAAAGTGCCCAAATAGAATCCCAATGCACTATACATGGGCCCAAATGCCTTCCTTATGACAAAACTGACACTCATTTTCTTAAAAATATCATTGGTCAAAATAGCCTTTTCAGGCTGAGAGAAGCACTTTGGTGACGTTTAACTGTAACTTGTTCCCAGTACAGTCTAAGTGGCTGCTGACTGTGTGACTTGGCTAAAAGTGGCCAAATAGAAGGCAAATCCACAATACAAGAGCCCAAAGGCCTTCCTTATGACTAAACTGACACCCACTTTCTTAAAAATATCATGGGTCTAAATAGCCTTTTCAGGCTGAGAGAAGCACTTTGGTGACATTTGGCTGTAACTTGTTCCCAGTACATTCTGAGGGGCTGGCGACTGTGTGTTGTACCTAAAAGTGCCCAAATAGAATCCCAATGCACTATACATGGGCCCAAATGCCTTCCTTATGAAAAATCGGACACTCATTTTCTTTGAAAAATGCATTGGTCAAAGTAGCCTTTTCAGGCTGAGAGAAGCACTTTGGTGACGTTTAACTGTAACTTGTTCCCAGTACAGTCTAAGTGGCTGCTGACTGTGTGACTTGGCTAAAAGTGGCCAAATAGAAGCCCAATCCACAATACATGAGCCCAAAGGCCTTCCTTATGACTAAACTGACACCCACTTTCTTAAAAATATCATGGGTCTAAATAGCCTTTTCAGGCTGAGAGAAGCACTTTGGTGACATTTGGCTGTAACTTGTTCCCAGTACATTCTGAGTGGCTGGCGACTGTGTGTTGTACCTAAAAGTGCCCAAATAGAATCCCAATGCACTATACATGGGCCCAAATGCCTTCTTTATGAAAAATCGGACACTCATTTTCTTTGAAAAATGCATTGGTCAAAGTAGCCTTTTCAGGCTGAGAGAAGCACTTTGGTGACGTTTAACTGTAACTTGTTCCCAGTACAGTCTAAGTGGCTGCTGACTGTGTGACTTGGCTAAAAGTGGCCAAATAGAAGCCCAATCCACAATACATGAGCCCAAAGGCCTTCCTTATGACTAAACTGACACCCACTTTCTTAAAAATATCATGGGTCTAAATAGCCTTTTCAGGCTGAGAGAAGCACTTTGGTGACATTTGGCTGTAACTTGTTCCCAGTACATTCTGAGTGGCTGGCGACTGTGTGTTGTACCTAAAAGTGCCCAAATAGAATCCCAATGCACTATACATGGGCCCAAATGCCTTCCTTATGAAAAGTCGGACACTCATTTTCTTTGAAAAATGCATTGGTCAAAGTAGCCTTTTCAGGCTGAGAGAAGCACTTTGGTGACGTTTAACTGTAACTTGTTCCCAGTACAGTCTAAGTGGCTGCTGACTGTGTGACTTGGCTAAAAGTGGCCAAATAGAAGCCCAATCCACAATACATGAGCCCAAAGGCCTTCCTTATGACTAAACTGACACCCACTTTCTTAAAAATATCATGGGTCTAAATAGCCTTTTCAGGCTGAGAGAAGCACTTTGGTGACATTTGGCTGTAACTTGTTCCCAGTACATTCTGAGTGGCTGGCGACTGTGTGTTGTACCTAAAAGTGCCCAAATAGAATCCCAATGCACTATACATGGGCCCAAATGCCTTCTTTATGAAAAATCGGACACTCATTTTCTTTGAAAAATGCATTGGTCAAAGTAGCCTTTTCAGGCTGAGAGAAGCACTTTGGTGACGTTTAACTGTAACTTGTTCCCAGTACAGTCTAAGTGGCTGCTGACTGTGTGACTTGGCTAAAAGTGGCCAAATAGAAGCCCAATCCACAATACATGAGCCCAAAGGCCTTCCTTATGACTAAACTGACACCCACTTTCTTAAAAATATCATGGGTCTAAATAGCCTTTTCAGGCTGAGAGAAGCACTTTGGTGACATTTGGCTGTAACTTGTTCCCAGTACATTCTGAGTGGCTGGCGACTGTGTGTTGTACCTAAAAGTGCCCAAATAGAATCCCAATGCACTATACATGGGCCCAAATGCCTTCCTTATGAAAAATCGGACACTCATTTTCTTTGAAAAATGCATTGGTCAAAGTAGCCTTTTCAGGCTGAGAGAAGCACTTTGGTGACGTTTAACTGTAACTTGTTCCCAGTACAATCTAAGTGGCTGCTGACTGTGTGACTTGGCTAAAAGTGGCCAAATAGAAGGCAAATCCACAATACAAGAGCCCAAAGGCCTTCCTTATGACTAAACTGACACCCACTTTCTTAAAAATATCATGGGTCTAAATAGCCTTTTCAGGCTGAGAGAAGCACTTTGGTGACATTTGGCTGTAACTTGTTCCCAGTACATTCTGAGTGGCTGGCGACTGTGTGTTGTACCTAAAAGTGCCCAAATAGAATCCCAATGCACTATACATGGGCCCAAATGCCTTCCTTATGACAAAACTGACACTCATTTTCTTTAAAAAATCATTGGTCAAAATAGCCTTTTCAGGCTGAGAGAAGCACTTTGGTGACATTTAACTGTAACTTGTTCCCAGTACAGTCTAAGTGGCTGCTGACTTGTGTGACTTGGTTAAAAGTGGCCAAATAGAAGCCCAATCCACAATACATGAGCCCAAAGGCCTTCCTTATGACTAAACTGACACCCACTTTCTTAAAAATATCATGGGTCTAAATAGCCTTTTCAGGCTAAGAGAAGCACTTTGGTGACATTTGGCTGTAACTTGTTCCCAGTACATTCTGAGTGGCTGGCGACTGTGTGTTGTACCTAAAAGTGCCCAAATAGAATCCCAATGCACTATACATGGGCCCAAATGCCTTCCTTATGAAAAATCGGACACTCATTTTCTTTGAAAAATGCATTGGTCAAAGTAGCCTTTTCAGGCTGAGAGAAGCACTTTGGTGACGTTTAACTGTAACTTGTTCCCAGTACAGTCTAAGTGGCTGCTGACTGTGTGACTTGGCTAGAAGTGGCCAAATAGAAGCCCAATCCACAATACATGAGCCCAAAGGCCTTCCTTATGACTAAACTGACACCCACTTTCTTAAAAATATCATGGGTCTAAATAGCCTTTTCAGGCTGAGAGAAGCACTTTGGTGACATTTGGCTGTAACTTGTTCCCAGTACATTCTGAGTGGCTGGCGACTGTGTGTTGTACCTAAAAGTGCCCAAATAGAATCCCAATGCACTATACATGGGCCCAAATGCCTTCCTTATGACAAAACTGACACTCATTTTCTTAAAAATATCATTGGTCAAAATAGCCTTTTCAGGCTGAGAGAAGCACTTTGGTGACGTTTAACTGTAACTTGTTCCCAGTACAGTCTAAGTGGCTGCTGACTGTGTGACTTGGTTAAAAGTGGCCAAATAGAAGCCCAATCCACAATACATGAGCCCAAAGGCCTTCCTTATGACTAAACTGACACCCACTTTCTTAAAAATATCATGGGTCTAAATAGCCTTTTCAGGCTGAGAGAAGCACTTTGGTGACATTTGGCTGTAACTTGTTCCCAGTACATTCTGAGTGGCTGGCGACTGTGTGTTGTACCTAAAAGTGCCCAAATAGAATCCCAAATGCACTATACATGGGCCCAAATGCCTTCCTTATGAAAAATCGGACACTCATTTTCTTTGAAAAATGCATTGGTCAAAGTAGCCTTTTCAGGCTGAGAGAAGCACTTTGGTGACATTTGGCTGTAACTTGTTCCCAGTACATTCTGAGTGGCTGGCGACTGTGTGTTGTACCTAAAAGTGCCCAAATAGAATCCCAATGCACTATACATGGGCCCAAATGCCTTCCTTATGACAAAACTGACACTTATTTTCTTAAAAATATCATTGGTCAAAATAGCCTTTTCAGGCTGAGAGAAGCACTTTGGTGACGTTTAACTGTAACTTGTTCCCAGTACAGTCTAAGTGGCTGCTGACTGTGTGACTTGGCTAAAAGTGGCCAAATAGAAGGCAAATCCACAATACAAGAGCCCAAAGGCCTTCCTTATGACTAAACTGACACCCACTTTCTTAAAAATATCATGGGTCTAAATAGCCTTTTCAGGCTGAGAGAAGCACTTTGGTGACATTTGGCTGTAACTTGTTCCCAGTACATTCTGAGTGGCTGGCGACTGTGTGTTGTACCTAAAAGTGCCCAAATAGAATCCCAATGCACTATACATGGGCCCAAATGCCTTCCTTATGAAAAATCGGACACTCATTTTCTTTGAAAAATGCATTGGTCAAAGTAGCCTTTTCAGGCTGAGAGAAGCACTTTGGTGACGTTTAACTGTAACTTGTTCCCAGTACAGTCTAAGTGGCTGCTGACTGTGTGACTTGGCTAAAAGTGGCCAAATAGAAGCCCAATCCACAATACATGAGCCCAAAGGCCTTCCTTATGACTAAACTGACACCCACTTTCTTAAAAATATCATGGGTCTAAATAGCCTTTTCAGGCTGAGAGAAGCACTTTGGTGACATTTGGCTGTAACTTGTTCCCAGTACATTCTGAGTGGCTGGCGACTGTGTGTTGTACCTAAAAGTGCCCAAATAGAATCCCAATGCACTATACATGGGCCCAAATGCCTTCTTTATGAAAAATCGGACACTCATTTTCTTTGAAAAATGCATTGGTCAAAGTAGCCTTTTCAGGCTGAGAGAAGCACTTTGGTGACGTTTAACTGTAACTTGTTCCCAGTACAATCTAAGTGGCTGCTGACTGTGTGACTTGGCTAAAAGTGGCCAAATAGAAGGCAAATCCACAATACAAGAGCCCAAAGGCCTTCCTTATGACTAAACTGACACCCACTTTCTTAAAAATATCATGGGTCTAAATAGCCTTTTCAGGCTGAGAGAAGCACTTTGGTGACATTTGGCTGTAACTTGTTCCCAGTACATTCTGAGTGGCTGGCGACTGTGTGTTGTACCTAAAAGTGCCCAAATAGAATCCCAATGCACTATACATGGGCCCAAATGCCTTCCTTATGACAAAACTGACACTCATTTTCTTAAAAATATCATTGGTCAAAATAGCCTTTTCAGGCTGAGAGAAGCACTTTGGTGACGTTTAACTGTAACTTCTTCCCAGTACAGTCTAAGTGGCTGCTGACTGTGTGACTTGGCTAAAAGTGGCCAAATAGAAGCCCAATCCACAATACATGAGCCCAAAGGCCTTCCTTATGACTAAACTGACACCCACTTTCTTAAAAATATCATGGGTCTAAATAGCCTTTTCAGGCTGAGAGAAGTACTTTGGTGACATTTGGCTGTAACTTGTTCCCAGTACATTCTGAGTGGCTGCTGACTGTGTGACTTGGTTAAAAGTGGCCAAATAGAAGCCCAATCCACAATACATGAGCCCAAAGGCCTTCCTTATGACTAAACTGACACCCACTTTCTTAAAAATATCATGGGTCTAAATAGCCTTTTCAGGCTGAGAGAAGCACTTTGGTGACATTTGGCTGTAACTTGTTCCCAGTACATTCTGAGTGGCTGGCGACTGTGTGTTGTACCTAAAAGTGCCCAAATAGAATCCCAATGCACTATACATGGGCCCAAATGCCTTCCTTATGACAAAACTGACACTCATTTTCTTTAAAAAATCATTGGTCAAAATAGCCTTTTCAGGCTGAGAGAAGCACTTTGGTGACATTTAACTGTAACTTGTTCCCAGTACAGTCTAAGTGGCTGCTGACTGTGTGACTTGGTTAAAAGTGGCCAAATAGAAGCCCAATCCACAATACATGAGCCCAAAGGCCTTCCTTATGACTAAACTGACACCCACTTTCTTAAAAATATCATGGGTCTAAATAGCCTTTTCAGGCTGAGAGAAGCACTTTGGTGACATTTGGCTGTAACTTGTTCCCAGTACATTCTGAGTGGCTGGCGACTGTGTGTTGTACCTAAAAGTGCCCAAATAGAATCCCAATGCACTATACATGGGCCCAAATGCCTTCCTTATGACAAAACTGACACTCATTTTCTTTAAAAAATCATTGGTCAAAATAGCCTTTTCAGGCTGAGAGAAGCACTTTGGTGACATTTAACTGTAACTTGTTCCCAGTACAGTCTAAGTGGCTGCTGACTGTGTGACTTGGTTAAAAGTGGCCAAATAGAAGCCCAATCCACAATACATGAGCCCAAAGGCCTTCCTTATGACTAAACTGACACCCACTTTCTTAAAAATATCATGGGTCTAAATAGCCTTTTCAGGCTGAGAGAAGCACTTTGGTGACATTTGGCTGTAACTTGTTCCCAGTACATTCTGAGTGGCTGGCGACTGTGTGTTGTACCTAAAAGTGCCCAAATAGAATCCCAATGCACTATACATGGGCCCAAATGCCTTCCTTATGACAAAACTGACACTCATTTTCTTTAAAAAATCATTGGTCAAAATAGCCTTTTCAGGCTGAGAGAAGCACTTTGGTGACATTTAACTGTAACTTGTTCCCAGTACAGTCTAAGTGGCTGCTGACTTGTGTGACTTGGTTAAAAGTGGCCAAATAGAAGCCCAATCCACAATACATGAGCCCAAAGGCCTTCCTTATGACTAAACTGACACCCACTTTCTTAAAAATATCATGGGTCTAAATAGCCTTTTCAGGCTAAGAGAAGCACTTTGGTGACATTTGGCTGTAACTTGTTCCCAGTACATTCTGAGTGGCTGGCGACTGTGTGTTGTACCTAAAAGTGCCCAAATAGAATCCCAATGCACTATACATGGGCCCAAATGCCTTCCTTATGACAAAACTGACACTCATTTTCTTAAAAATATCATTGGTCAAAATAGCCTTTTCAGGCTGAGAGAAGCACTTTGGTGACGTTTAACTGTAACTTGTTCCCAGTACAGTCTAAGTGGCTGCTGACTGTGTGACTTGGCTAAAAGTGGCCAAATAGAAGGCAAATCCACAATACAAGAGCCCAAAGGCCTTCCTTATGACTAAACTGACACCCACTTTCTTAAAAATATCATGGGTCTAAATAGCCTTTTCAAGCTGAGAGAAGCACTTTGGTGACATTTGGCTGTAACTTGTTCCCAGTACATTCTGAGTGGCTGGCGACTGTGTGTTGTACCTAAAAGTGCCCAAATAGAATCCCAATGCACTATACATGGGCCCAAATGCCTTCCTTATGACAAAACTGACACTCATTTTCTTAAAAATATCATTGGTCAAAATAGCCTTTTCAGGCTGAGAGAAGCACTTTGGTGACGTTTAACTGTAACTTGTTCCCAGTACAGTCTAAGTGGCTGCTGACTGTGTGACTTGGCTAAAAGTGGCCAAATAGAAGGCAAATCCACAATACAAGAGCCCAAAGGCCTTCCTTATGACTAAACTGACACCCACTTTCTTAAAAATATCATGGGTCTAAATAGCCTTTTCAGGCTGAGAGAAGCACTTTGGTGACATTTGGCTGTAACTTGTTCCCAGTACATTCTGAGGGGCTGGCGACTGTGTGTTGTACCTAAAAGTGCCCAAATAGAATCCCAATGCACTATACATGGGCCCAAATGCCTTCCTTATGAAAAATCGGACACTCATTTTCTTTGAAAAATGCATTGGTCAAAGTAGCCTTTTCAGGCTGAGAGAAGCACTTTGGTGACGTTTAACTGTAACTTGTTCCCAGTACAGTCTAAGTGGCTGCTGACTGTGTGACTTGGCTAAAAGTGGCCAAATAGAAGCCCAATCCACAATACATGAGCCCAAAGGCCTTCCTTATGACTAAACTGACACCCACTTTCTTAAAAATATCATGGGTCTAAATAGCCTTTTCAGGCTGAGAGAAGCACTTTGGTGACATTTGGCTGTAACTTGTTCCCAGTACATTCTGAGTGGCTGGCGACTGTGTGTTGTACCTAAAAGTGCCCAAATAGAATCCCAATGCACTATACATGGGCCCAAATGCCTTCTTTATGAAAAATCGGACACTCATTTTCTTTGAAAAATGCATTGGTCAAAGTAGCCTTTTCAGGCTGAGAGAAGCACTTTGGTGACGTTTAACTGTAACTTGTTCCCAGTACAGTCTAAGTGGCTGCTGACTGTGTGACTTGGCTAAAAGTGGCCAAATAGAAGCCCAATCCACAATACATGAGCCCAAAGGCCTTCCTTATGACTAAACTGACACCCACTTTCTTAAAAATATCATGGGTCTAAATAGCCTTTTCAGGCTGAGAGAAGCACTTTGGTGACATTTGGCTGTAACTTGTTCCCAGTACATTCTGAGTGGCTGGCGACTGTGTGTTGTACCTAAAAGTGCCCAAATAGAATCCCAATGCACTATACATGGGCCCAAATGCCTTCCTTATGAAAAATCGGACACTCATTTTCTTTGAAAAATGCATTGGTCAAAGTAGCCTTTTCAGGCTGAGAGAAGCACTTTGGTGACGTTTAACTGTAACTTGTTCCCAGTACAATCTAAGTGGCTGCTGACTGTGTGACTTGGCTAAAAGTGGCCAAATAGAAGGCAAATCCACAATACAAGAGCCCAAAGGCCTTCCTTATGACTAAACTGACACCCACTTTCTTAAAAATATCATGGGTCTAAATAGCCTTTTCAGGCTGAGAGAAGCACTTTGGTGACATTTGGCTGTAACTTGTTCCCAGTACATTCTGAGTGGCTGGCGACTGTGTGTTGTACCTAAAAGTGCCCAAATAGAATCCCAATGCACTATACATGGGCCCAAATGCCTTCCTTATGACAAAACTGACACTCATTTTCTTTAAAAAATCATTGGTCAAAATAGCCTTTTCAGGCTGAGAGAAGCACTTTGGTGACATTTAACTGTAACTTGTTCCCAGTACAGTCTAAGTGGCTGCTGACTTGTGTGACTTGGTTAAAAGTGGCCAAATAGAAGCCCAATCCACAATACATGAGCCCAAAGGCCTTCCTTATGACTAAACTGACACCCACTTTCTTAAAAATATCATGGGTCTAAATAGCCTTTTCAGGCTAAGAGAAGCACTTTGGTGACATTTGGCTGTAACTTGTTCCCAGTACATTCTGAGTGGCTGGCGACTGTGTGTTGTACCTAAAAGTGCCCAAATAGAATCCCAATGCACTATACATGGGCCCAAATGCCTTCCTTATGAAAAATCGGACACTCATTTTCTTTGAAAAATGCATTGGTCAAAGTAGCCTTTTCAGGCTGAGAGAAGCACTTTGGTGACGTTTAACTGTAACTTGTTCCCAGTACAGTCTAAGTGGCTGCTGACTGTGTGACTTGGCTAGAAGTGGCCAAATAGAAGCCCAATCCACAATACATGAGCCCAAAGGCCTTCCTTATGACTAAACTGACACCCACTTTCTTAAAAATATCATGGGTCTAAATAGCCTTTTCAGGCTGAGAGAAGCACTTTGGTGACATTTGGCTGTAACTTGTTCCCAGTACATTCTGAGTGGCTGGCGACTGTGTGTTGTACCTAAAAGTGCCCAAATAGAATCCCAATGCACTATACATGGGCCCAAATGCCTTCCTTATGACAAAACTGACTCTCATTTTCTTTAAAAAATCATTGGTCAAAATAGCCTTTTCAGGCTGAGAGAAGCACTTTGGTGACATTTAACTGTAACTTGTTCCCAGTACAGTCTAAGTGGCTGCTGACTTGTGTGACTTGGTTAAAAGTGGCCAAATAGAAGCCCAATCCACAATACATGAGCCCAAAGGCCTTCCTTATGACTAAACTGACACCCACTTTCTTAAAAATATCATGGGTCTAAATAGCCTTTTCAGGCTAAGAGAAGCACTTTGGTGACATTTGGCTGTAACTTGTTCCCAGTACATTCTGAGTGGCTGGCGACTGTGTGTTGTACCTAAAAGTGCCCAAATAGAATCCCAATGCACTATACATGGGCCCAAATGCCTTCCTTATGAAAAATCGGACACTCATTTTCTTTGAAAAATGCATTGGTCAAAGTAGCCTTTTCAGGCTGAGAGAAGCACTTTGGTGACGTTTAACTGTAACTTGTTCCCAGTACAGTCTAAGTGGCTGCTGACTGTGTGACTTGGCTAGAAGTGGCCAAATAGAAGCCCAATCCACAATACATGAGCCCAAAGGCCTTCCTTATGACTAAACTGACACCCACTTTCTTAAAAATATCATGGGTCTAAATAGCCTTTTCAGGCTGAGAGAAGCACTTTGGTGACATTTGGCTGTAACTTGTTCCCAGTACATTCTGAGTGGCTGGCGACTGTGTGTTGTACCTAAAAGTGCCCAAATAGAATCCCAATGCACTATACATGGGCCCAAATGCCTTCCTTATGACAAAACTGACACTCATTTTCTTAAAAATATCATTGGTCAAAATAGCCTTTTCAGGCTGAGAGAAGCACTTTGGTGACGTTTAACTGTAACTTGTTCCCAGTACAGTCTAAGTGGCTGCTGACTGTGTGACTTGGCTAAAAGTGGCCAAATAGAAGGCAAATCCACAATACAAGAGCCCAAAGGCCTTCCTTATGACTAAACTGACACCCACTTTCTTAAAAATATCATGGGTCTAAATAGCCTTTTCAGGCTGAGAGAAGCACTTTGGTGACATTTGGCTGTAACTTGTTCCCAGTACATTCTGAGTGGCTGGCGACTGTGTGTTGTACCTAAAAGTGCCCAAATAGAATCCCAATGCACTATACATGGGCCCAAATGCCTTCCTTATGAAAAATCGGACACTCATTTTCTTTGAAAAATGCATTGGTCAAAGTAGCCTTTTCAGGCTGAGAGAAGCACTTTGGTGACGTTTAACTGTAACTTGTTCCCAGTACAGTCTAAGTGGCTGCTGACTGTGTGACTTGGCTAAAAGTGGCCAAATAGAAGCCCAATCCACAATAAATGAGCCCAAAGGCCTTCCTTATGACTAAACTGACACCCACTTTCTTAAAAATATCATGGGTCTAAATAGCCTTTTCAGGCTGAGAGAAGCACTTTGGTGACATTTGGCTGTAACTTGTTCCCAGTACATTCTGAGTGGCTGGCGACTGTGTGTTGTACCTAAAAGTGCCCAAATAGAATCCCAATGCACTATACATGGGCCCAAATGCCTTCCTTATGAAAAATCGGACACTCATTTTCTTTGAAAAATGCATTGGTCAAAGTAGCCTTTTCAGGCTGAGAGAAGCACTTTGGTGACGTTTAACTGTAACTTGTTCCCAGTACAATCTAAGTGGCTGCTGACTGTGTGACTTGGCTAAAAGTGGCCAAATAGAAGGCAAATCCACAATACAAGAGCCCAAAGGCCTTCCTTATGACTAAACTGACACCCACTCTCTTAAAAATATCATGGGTCTAAATAGCCTTTTCAGGCTGAGAGAAGCACTTTGGTGACATTTGGCTGTAACTTGTTCCCAGTACATTCTGAGTGGCTGGCGACTGTGTGTTGTACCTAAAAGTGCCCAAATAGAATCCCAATGCACTATACATGGGCCCAAATGCCTTCCTTATGAAAAATCGGACAATCATTTTCTTTGAAAAATGCATTGGTCAAAGTAGCCTTTTCAGGCTGAGAGAAGCACTTTGGTGACGTTTAACTGTAACTTGTTCCCAGTACAGTCTAAGTGGCTGCTGACTGTGTGACTTGGCTAAAAGTGGCCAAATAGAAGCCCAATCCACAATACATGAGCCCAAAGGCCTTCCTTATGACTAAACTGACACCCACTTTCTTAAAAATATCATGGGTCTAAATAGCCTTTTCAGGCTGAAAGAAGCACTTTGGTGACATTTGGCTGTAACTTGTTCCCAGTACATTCTGAGTGGCTGGCGACTGTGTGTTGTACCTAAAAGTGCCCAAATAGAATCCCAATGCACTATACATGGGCCCAAATGCCTTCCTTATGACAAAACTGACACTCATTTTCTTAAAAATATCATTGGTCAAAATAGCCTTTTCAGGCTGAGAGAAGCACTTTGGTGACGTTTAACTGTAACTTGTTCCCAGTACAGTCTAAGTGGCTGCTGACTGTGTGACTTGGCTAAAAGTGGCCAAATAGAAGGCAAATCCACAATACAAGAGCCCAAAGGCCTTCCTTATGACTAAACTGACACCCACTTTCTTAAAAATATCATGGGTCTAAATAGCCTTTTCAGGCTGAGAGAAGCACTTTGGTGACATTTGGCTGTAACTTGTTCCCAGTACATTCTGAGTGGCTGGCGACTGTGTGTTGTACCTAAAAGTGCCCAAATAGAATCCCAATGCACTATACATGGGCCCAAATGCCTTCCTTATGAAAAATCGGACACTCATTTTCTTTGAAAAATGCATTGGTCAAAGTAGCCTTTTCAGGCTGAGAGAAGCACTTTGGTGACGTTTAACTGTAACTTGTTCCCAGTACAATCTAAGTGGCTGCTGACTGTGTGACTTGGCTAAAAGTGGCCAAATAGAAGGCAAATCCACAATACAAGAGCCCAAAGGCCTTCCTTATGACTAAACTGACACCCACTTTCTTAAAAATATCATGGGTCTAAATAGCCTTTTCAGGCTGAGAGAAGCACTTTGGTGACATTTGGCTGTAACTTGTTCCCAGTACATTCTGAGTGGCTGGCGACTGTGTGTTGTACCTAAAAGTGCCCAAATAGAATCCCAATGCACTATACATGGGCCCAAATGCCTTCCTTATGACAAAACTGACACTCATTTTCTTAAAAATATCATTGGTCAAAATAGCCTTTTCAGGCTGAGAGAAGCACTTTGGTGACGTTTAACTGTAACTTCTTCCCAGTACAGTCTAAGTGGCTGCTGACTGTGTGACTTGGCTAAAAGTGGCCAAATAGAAGCCCAATCCACAATACATGAGCCCAAAGGCCTTCCTTATGACTAAACTGACACCCACTTTCTTAAAAATATCATGGGTCTAAATAGCCTTTTCAGGCTGAGAGAAGTACTTTGGTGACATTTGGCTGTAACTTGTTCCCAGTACATTCTGAGTGGCTGGTGACTGTGTGTTGTACCTAAAAGTGCCCAAATAGAATCCCAATGCACTATACATGGGCCCAAATGCCTTCCTTATGACAAAACTGACACTCATTTTCTTTAAAAAATCATTGGTCAAAATAGCCTTTTCAGGCTGAGAGAAGCACTTTGGTGACATTTAACTGTAACTTGTTCCCAGTACAGTCTAAGTGGCTGCTGACTGTGTGACTTGGTTAAAAGTGGCCAAATAGAAGCCCAATCCACAATACATGAGCCCAAAGGCCTTCCTTATGACTAAACTGACACCCACTTTCTTAAAAATATCATGGGTCTAAATAGCCTTTTCAGGCTGAGAGAAGCACTTTGGTGACATTTGGCTGTAACTTGTTCCCAGTACATTCTGAGTGGCTGGCGACTGTGTGTTGTACCTAAAAGTGCCCAAATAGAATCCCAATGCACTATACATGGGCCCAAATGCCTTCCTTATGACAAAACTGACACTCATTTTCTTTAAAAAATCATTGGTCAAAATAGCCTTTTCAGGCTGAGAGAAGCACTTTGGTGACATTTAACTGTAACTTGTTCCCAGTACAGTCTAAGTGGCTGCTGACTTGTGTGACTTGGTTAAAAGTGGCCAAATAGAAGCCCAATCCACAATACATGAGCCCAAAGGCCTTCCTTATGAATAAACTGACACCCACTTTCTTAAAAATATCATGGGTCTAAATAGCCTTTTCAGGCTAAGAGAAGCACTTTGGTGACATTTGGCTGTAACTTGTTCCCAGTACATTCTGAGTGGCTGGCGACTGTGTGTTGTACCTAAAAGTGCCCAAATAGAATCCCAATGCACTATACATGGGCCCAAATGCCTTCCTTATGAAAAATCGGACACTCATTTTCTTTGAAAAATGCATTGGTCAAAGTAGCCTTTTCAGGCTGAGAGAAGCACTTTGGTGACGTTTAACTGTAACTTGTTCCCAGTACAGTCTAAGTGGCTGCTGACTGTGTGACTTGGCTAAAAGTGGCCAAATAGAAGGCAAATCCACAATACAAGAGCCCAAAGGCCTTCCTTATGACTAAACTGACACCCACTTTCTTAAAAATATCATGGGTCTAAATAGCCTTTTCAGGCTGAGAGAAGCACTTTGGTGACATTTGGCTGTAACTTGTTCCCAGTACATTCTGAGTGGCTGGCGACTGTGTGTTGTACCTAAAAGTGCACAAATAGAATCCCAATGCACTATACATGGGCCCAAATGCCTTCCTTATGACAAAACTGACACTCATTTTCTTTAAAAAATCATTGGTCAAAATAGCCTTTTCAGGCTGAGAGAAGCACTTTGGTGACATTTAACTGTAACTTGTTCCCAGTACAGTCTAAGTGGCTGCTGACTTGTGTGACTTGGTTAAAAGTGGCCAAATAGAAGCCCAATCCACAATACATGAGCCCAAAGGCCTTCCTTATGACTAAACTGACACCCACTTTCTTAAAAATATCATGGGTCTAAATAGCCTTTTCAGGCTAAGAGAAGCACTTTGGTGACATTTGGCTGTAACTTGTTCCCAGTACATTCTGAGTGGCTGGCGACTGTGTGTTGTACCTAAAAGTGCCCAAATAGAATCCCAATGCACTATACATGGGCCCAAATGCCTTCCTTATGAAAAATCGGACACTCATTTTCTTTGAAAAATGCATTGGTCAAAGTAGCCTTTTCAGGCTGAGAGAAGCACTTTGGTGACGTTTAACTGTAACTTGTTCCCAGTACAGTCTAAGTGGCTGCTGACTGTGTGACTTGGCTAAAAGTGGCCAAATAGAAGGCAAATCCACAATACAAGAGCCCAAAGGCCTTCCTTATGACTAAACTGACACCCACTTTCTTAAAAATATCATGGGTCTAAATAGCCTTTTCAGGCTGAGAGAAGCACTTTGGTGACATTTGGCTGTAACTTGTTCCCAGTACATTCTGAGTGGCTGGCGACTGTGTGTTGTACCTAAAAGTGCCCAAATAGAATCCCAATGCACTATACATGGGCCCAAATGCCTTCCTTATGAAAAATCGGACACTCATTTTCTTTGAAAAATGCATTGGTCAAAGTAGCCTTTTCAGGCTGAGAGAAGCACTTTGGTGACGTTTAACTGTAACTTGTTCCCAGTACAGTCTAAGTGGCTGCTGACTGTGTGACTTGGCTAAAAGTGGCCAAATAGAAGCCCAATCCACAATACATGAGCCCAAAGGCCTTCCTTATGACTAAACTGACACCCACTTTCTTAAAAATATCATGGGTCTAAATAGCCTTTTCAGGCTGAGAGAAGCACTTTGGTGACATTTGGCTGTAACTTGTTCCCAGTACATTCTGAGTGGCTGGCGACTGTGTGTTGTACCTAAAAGTGCCCAAATAGAATCCCAATGCACTATACATGGGCCCAAATGCCTTCCTTATGACAAAACTGACACTCATTTTCTTAAAAATATCATTGGTCAAAATAGCCTTTTCAGGCTGAGAGAAGCACTTTGGTGACGTTTAACTGTAACTTGTTCCCAGTACAGTCTAAGTGGCTGCTGACTGTGTGACTTGGCTAAAAGTGGCCAAATAGAAGGCAAATCCACAATACAAGAGCCCAAAGGCCTTCCTTATGACTAAACTGACACCCACTTTCTTAAAAATATCATGGGTCTAAATAGCCTTTCAGGCTGAGAGAAGCACTTTGGTGACATTTGGCTGTAACTTGTTCCCAGTACATTCTGAGTGGCTGGCGACTGTGTGTTGTACCTAAAAGTGCCCAAATAGAATCCCAATGCACTATACATGGGCCCAAATGCCTTCCTTATGAAAAATCGGACACTCATTTTCTTTGAAAAATGCATTGGTCAAAGTAGCCTTTTCAGGCTGAGAGAAGCACTTTGGTGACGTTTAACTGTAACTTGTTCCCAGTACAATCTAAGTGGCTGCTGACTGTGTGACTTGGCTAAAAGTGGCCAAATAGAAGGCAAATCCACAATACAAGAGCCCAAAGGCCTTCCTTATGACTAAACTGACACCCACTTTCTTAAAAATATCATGGGTCTAAATAGCCTTTTCAGGCTGAGAGAAGCACTTTGGTGACATTTGGCTGTAACTTGTTCCCAGTACATTCTGAGTGGCTGGCGACTGTGTGTTGTACCTAAAAGTGCCCAAATAGAATCCCAATGCACTATACATGGGCCCAAATGCCTTCCTTATGACAAAACTGACACTCATTTTCTTAAAAATATCATTGGTCAAAATAGCCTTTTCAGGCTGAGAGAAGCACTTTGGTGACGTTTAACTGTAACTTCTTCCCAGTACAGTCTAAGTGGCTGCTGACTGTGTGACTTGGCTAAAAGTGGCCAAATAGAAGCCCAATCCACAATACATGAGCCCAAAGGCCTTCCTTATGACTAAACTGACACCCACTTTCTTAAAAATATCATGGGTCTAAATAGCCTTTTCAGGCTGAGAGAAGTACTTTGGTGACATTTGGCTGTAACTTGTTCCCAGTACATTCTGAGTGGCTGGTGACTGTGTGTTGTACCTAAAAGTGCCCAAATAGAATCCCAATGCACTATACATGGGCCCAAATGCCTTCCTTATGACAAAACTGACACTCATTTTCTTTAAAAAATCATTGGTCAAAATAGCCTTTTCAGGCTGAGAGAAGCACTTTGGTGACGTTTAACTGTAACTTGTTCCCAGTACAGTCTAAGTGGCTGCTGACTGTGTGACTTGGCTAAAAGTGGCCAAATAGAAGCCCAATCCACAATACATGAGCCCAAAGGCCTTCCTTATGACTAAACTGACACCCACTTTCTTAAAAATATCATGGGTCTAAATAGCCTTTTCAGGCTGAGAGAAGCACTTTGGTGACATTTGGCTGTAACTTGTTCCCAGTACATTCTGAGTGGCTGGCGACTGTGTGTTGTACCTAAAAGTGCCCAAATAGAATCCCAATGCACTATACATGGGCCCAAATGCCTTCCTTGTGAAAAATCGGACACTCATTTTCTTTGAAAAATGCATTGGTCAAAGTAGCCTTTTCAGGCTGAGAGAAGCACTTTGGTGACGTTTAACTGTAACTTGTTCCCAGTACAGTCTAAGTGGCTGCTGACTGTGTGACTTGGCTAAAAGTGGCCAAATAGAAGGCAAATCCACAATACAAGAGCCCAAAGGCCTTCCTTATGACTAAACTGACACCCACTTTCTTAAAAATATCATGGGTCTAAATAGCCTTTTCAGGCTGAGAGAAGCACTTTGGTGACATTTGGCTGTAACTTGTTCCCAGTACATTCTGAGTGGCTGGCGACTGTGTGTTGTACCTAAAAGTGCCCAAATAGAATCCCAATGCACTATACATGGGCCCAAATGCCTTCCTTATGAAAAATCGGACACTCATTTTCTTTGAAAAATGCATTGGTCAAAGTAGCCTTTTCAGGCTGAGAGAAGCACTTTGGTGACGTTTAACTGTAACTTGTTCCCAGTACAGTCTAAGTGGCTGCTGACTGTGTGACTTGGCTAAAAGTGGCCAAATAGAAGCCCAATCCACAATACATGAGCCCAAAGGCCTTCCTTATGACTAAACTGACACCCACTTTCTTAAAAATATCATGGGTCTAAATAGCCTTTTCAGGCTGAGAGAAGCACTTTGGTGACATTTGGCTGTAACTTGTTCCCAGTACATTCTGAGTGGCTGGCGACTGTGTGTTGTACCTAAAAGTGCCCAAATAGAATCCCAATGCACTATACATGGGCCCAAATGCCTTCCTTATGACAAAACTGACACTCATTTTCTTAAAAATATCATTGGTCAAAATAGCCTTTTCAGGCTGAGAGAAGCACTTTGGTGACGTTTAACTGTAACTTGTTCCCAGTACAGTCTAAGTGGCTGCTGACTGTGTGACTTGGCTAAAAGTGGCCAAATAGAAGGCAAATCCACAATACAAGAGCCCAAAGGCCTTCCTTATGACTAAACTGACACCCACTTTCTTAAAAATATCATGGGTCTAAATAACCTTTTCAGGCTGAGAGAAGCACTTTGGTGACATTTGGCTGTAACTTGTTCCCAGTACATTCTGAGTGGCTGGCGACTGTGTGTTGTACCTAAAAGTGCCCAAATAGAATCCCAATGCACTATACATGGGCCCAAATGCCTTCCTTATGAAAAATCGGACACTCATTTTCTTTGAAAAATGCATTGGTCAAAGTAGCCTTTTCAGGCTGAGAGAAGCACTTTGGTGACGTTTAACTGTAACTTGTTCCCAGTACAATCTAAGTGGCTGCTGACTGTGTGACTTGGCTAAAAGTGGCCAAATAGAAGGCAAATCCACAATACAAGAGCCCAAAGGCCTTCCTTATGACTAAACTGACACCCACTTTCTTAAAAATATCATGGGTCTAAATAGCCTTTTCAGGCTGAGAGAAGCACTTTGGTGACATTTGGCTGTAACTTGTTCCCAGTACATTCTGAGTGGCTGGCGACTGTGTGTTGTACCTAAAAGTGCCCAAATAGAATCCCAATGCACTATACATGGGCCCAAATGCCTTCCTTATGACAAAACTGACACTCATTTTCTTAAAAATATCATTGGTCAAAATAGCCTTTTCAGGCTGAGAGAAGCACTTTGGTGACGTTTAACTGTAACTTCTTCCCAGTACAGTCTAAGTGGCTGCTGACTGTGTGACTTGGCTAAAAGTGGCCAAATAGATGCCCAATCCACAATACATGAGCCCAAAGGCCTTCCTTATGACTAAACTGACACCCACTTTCTTAAAAATATCATGGGTCTAAATAGCCTTTTCAGGCTGAGAGAAGTACTTTGGTGACATTTGGCTGTAACTTGTTCCCAGTACATTCTGAGTGGCTGGTGACTGTGTGTTGTACCTAAAAGTGCCCAAATAGAATCCCAATGCACTATACATGGGCCCAAATGCCTTCATTATGACAAAACTGACACTCATTTTCTTTAAAAAATCATTGGTCAAAATAGCCTTTTCAGGCTGAGAGAAGCACTTTGGTGACATTTAACTGTAACTTGTTCCCAGTACAGTCTAAGTGGCTGCTGACTGTGTGACTTGGTTAAAAGTGGCCAAATAGAAGCCCAATCCACAATACATGAGCCCAAAGGCCTTCCTTATGACTAAACTGACACCCACTTTCTTAAAAATATCATGGGTCTAAATAGCCTTTTCAGGCTGAGAGAAGCACTTTGGTGACATTTGGCTGTAACTTGTTCCCAGTACATTCTGAGTGGCTGGCGACTGTGTGTTGTACCTAAAAGTGCCCAAATAGAATCCCAATGCACTATACATGGGCCCAAATGCCTTCCTTATGAAAAATCGGACACTCATTTTCTTTGAAAAATGCATTGGTCAAAGTAGCCTTTTCAGGCTGAGAGAAGCACTTTGGTGACGTTTAACTGTAACTTGTTCCCAGTACAGTCTAAGTGGCTGCTGACTGTGTGACTTGGCTAAAAGTGGCCAAATAGAAGCCCAATCCACAATACATGAGCCCAAAGGCCTTCCTTATGACTAAACTGACACCCACTTTCTTAAAAATATCATGGGTCTAAATAGCCTTTTCAGGCTGAGAGAAGCACTTTGGTGACATTTGGCTGTAACTTGTTCCCAGTACATTCTGAGTGGCTGGCGACTGTGTGTTGTACCTAAAAGTGCCCAAATAGAATCCCAATGCACTATACATGGGCCCAAATGCCTTCCTTATGAAAAATCGGACACTCATTTTCTTTGAAAAATGCATTGGTCAAAGTAGCCTTTTCAGGCTGAGAGAAGCACTTTGGTGACGTTTAACTGTAACTTGTTCCCAGTACAATCTAAGTGGCTGCTGACTGTGTGACTTGGCTAAAAGTGGCCAAATAGAAGGCAAATCCACAATACAAGAGCCCAAAGGCCTTCCTTATGACTAAACTGACACCCACTTTCTTAAAAATATCATGGGTCTAAATAGCCTTTTCAGGCTGAGAGAAGCACTTTGGTGACATTTGGCTGTAACTTGTTCCCAGTACATTCTGAGTGG
This sequence comes from Gymnoscopelus microlampas, assembly GCF_963454915.1. Classification (NCBI taxonomy): domain Eukaryota; kingdom Metazoa; phylum Chordata; class Actinopteri; order Myctophiformes; family Myctophidae; genus Gymnoscopelus; species Gymnoscopelus microlampas. Next base: position 30,410 of record NC_139959.1, on the reverse strand, counting down.
CTGGCGACTGTGTGTTGTACCTAAAAGTGCCCAAATAGAATCCCAATGCACTATACATGGGCCCAAATGCCTTCCTTATGAAAAATCGGACACTCATTTTCTTTGAAAAATGCATTGGTCAAAGTAGCCTTTTCAGGCTGAGAGAAGCACTTTGGTGACGTTTAACTGTAACTTGTTCCCAGTACAGTCTAAGTGGCTGCTGACTGTGTGACTTGGCTAAAAGTGGCCAAATAGAAGCCCAATCCACAATACATGAGCCCAAAGGCCTTCCTTATGACTAAACTGACACCCACTTTCTTAAAAATATCATGGGTCTAAATAGCCTTTTCAGGCTGAGAGAAGCACTTTGGTGACATTTGGCTGTAACTTGTTCCCAGTACATTCTGAGTGGCTGGCGACTGTGTGTTGTACCTAAAAGTGCCCAAATAGAATCCCAATGCACTATACATGGGCCCAAATGCCTTCCTTATGAAAAATCGGACACTCATTTTCTTTGAAAAATGCATTGGTCAAAGTAGCCTTTTCAGGCTGAGAGAAGCACTTTGGTGACGTTTAACTGTAACTTGTTCCCAGTACAATCTAAGTGGCTGCTGACTGTGTGACTTGGCTAAAAGTGGCCAAATAGAAGGCAAATCCACAATACAAGAGCCCAAAGGCCTTCCTTATGACTAAACTGACACCCACTTTCTTAAAAATATCATGGGTCTAAATAGCCTTTTCAGGCTGAGAGAAGCACTTTGGTGACGTTTAACTGTAACTTGTTCCCAGTACAGTCTAAGTGGCTGCTGACTGTGTGACTTGGCTAAAAGTGGCCAAATAGAAGCCCAATCCACAATACATGAGCCCAAAGGCCTTCCTTATGACTAAACTGACACCCACTTTCTTAAAAATATCATGGGTCTAAATAGCCTTTTCAGGCTGAGAGAAGCACTTTGGTGACATTTGGCTGTAACTTGTTCCCAGTACATTCTGAGTGGCTGGCGACTGTGTGTTGTACCTAAAAGTGCCCAAATAGAATCCCAATGCACTATACATGGGCCCAAATGCCTTCCTTATGAAAAATCGGACACTCATTTTCTTTGAAAAATGCATTGGTCAAAGTAGCCTTTTCAGGCTGAGAGAAGCACTTTGGTGACGTTTAACTGTAACTTGTTCCCAGTACAGTCTAAGTGGCTGCTGACTGTGTGACTTGGCTAAAAGTGGCCAAATAGAAGGCAAATCCACAATACAAGAGCCCAAAGGCCTTCCTTATGACTAAACTGACACCCACTTTCTTAAAAATATCATGGGTCTAAATAGCCTTTTCAGGCTGAGAGAAGCACTTTGGTGACATTTGGCTGTAACTTGTTCCCAGTACATTCTGAGTGGCTGGCGACTGTGTGTTGTACCTAAAAGTGCCCAAATAGAATCCCAATGCACTATACATGGGCCCAAATGCCTTCCTTATGAAAAATCGGACACTCATTTTCTTTGAAAAATGCATTGGTCAAAGTAGCCTTTTCAGGCTGAGAGAAGCACTTTGGTGACGTTTAACTGTAACTTGTTCCCAGTACAGTCTAAGTGGCTGCTGACTGTGTGACTTGGCTAAAAGTGGCCAAATAAAAGCCCAATCCACAATACATGAGCCCAAAGGCCTTCCTTATGACTAAACTGACACCCACTTTCTTAAAAATATCATGGGTCTAAATAGCCTTTTCAGGCTGAGAGAAGCACTTTGGTGACATTTGGCTGTAACTTGTTCCCAGTACATTCTGAGTGGCTGGCGACTGTGTGTTGTACCTAAAAGTGCCCAAATAGAATCCCAATGCACTATACATGGGCCCAAATGCCTTCCTTATGAAAAATCGGACACTCATTTTCTTTGAAAAATGCATTGGTCAAAGTAGCCTTTTCAGGCTGAGAGAAGCACTTTGGTGACGTTTAACTGTAACTTGTTCCCAGTACAATCTAAGTGGCTGCTGACTGTGTGACTTGGCTAAAAGTGGCCAAATAGAAGGCAAATCCACAATACAAGAGCCCAAAGGCCTTCCTTATGACTAAACTGACACCCACTTTCTTAAAAATATCATGGGTCTAAATAGCCTTTTCAGGCTGAGAGAAGCACTTTGGTGACATTTGGCTGTAACTTGTTCCCAGTACATTCTGAGTGGCTGGCGACTGTGTGTTGTACCTAAAAGTGCCCAAATAGAATCCCAATGCACTATACATGGGCCCAAATGCCTTCCTTATGAAAAATCGGACACTCATTTTCTTTGAAAAATGCATTGGTCAAAGTAGCCTTTTCAGGCTGAGAGAAGCACTTTGGTGACGTTTAACTGTAACTTGTTCCCAGTACAGTCTAAGTGGCTGCTGACTGTGTGACTTGGCTAAAAGTGGCCAAATAGAAGCCCAATCCACAATACATGAGCCCAAAGGCCTTCCTTATGACTAAACTGACACCCACTTTCTTAAAAATATCATGGGTCTAAATAGCCTTTTCAGGCTGAGAGAAGCACTTTGGTGACATTTGGCTGTAACTTGTTCCCAGTACATTCTGAGTGGCTGGCGACTGTGTGTTGTACCTAAAAGTGCCCAAATAGAATCCCAATGCACTATACATGGGCCCAAATGCCTTCCTTATGAAAAATCGGACACTCATTTTCTTTGAAAAATGCATTGGTCAAAGTAGCCTTTTCAGGCTGAGAGAAGCACTTTGGTGACGTTTAACTGTAACTTGTTCCCAGTACAATCTAAGTGGCTGCTGACTGTGTGACTTGGCTAAAAGTGGCCAAATAGAAGGCAAATCCACAATACAAGAGCCCAAAGGCCTTCCTTATGACTAAACTGACACCCACTTTCTTAAAAATATCATGGGTCTAAATAGCCTTTTCAGGCTGAGAGAAGCACTTTGGTGACATTTGGCTGTAACTTGTTCCCAGTACATTCTGAGTGGCTGGCGACTGTGTGTTGTACCTAAAAGTGCCCAAATAGAATCCCAATGCACTATACATGGGCCCAAATGCCTTCCTTATGAAAAATCGGACACTCATTTTCTTTGAAAAATGCATTGGTCAAAGTAGCCTTTTCAGGCTGAGAGAAGCACTTTGGTGACGTTTAACTGTAACTTGTTCCCAGTACAGTCTAAGTGGCTGCTGACTGTGTGACTTGGCTAAAAGTGGCCAAATAGAAGGCAAATCCACAATACAAGAGCCCAAAGGCCTTCCTTATGACTAAACTGACACCCACTTTCTTAAAAATATCATGGGTCTAAATAGCCTTTTCAGGCTGAGAGAAGCACTTTGGTGACATTTGGCTGTAACTTGTTCCCAGTACATTCTGAGTGGCTGGCGACTGTGTGTTGTACCTAAAAGTGCCCAAATAGAATCCCAATGCACTATACATGGGCCCAAATGCCTTCCTTATGAAAAATCGGACACTCATTTTCTTTGAAAAATGCATTGGTCAAAGTAGCCTTTTCAGGCTGAGAGAAGCACTTTGGTGACGTTTAACTGTAACTTGTTCCCAGTACAGTCTAAGTGGCTGCTGACTGTGTGACTTGGCTAAAAGTGGCCAAATAGAAGCCCAATCCACAATACATGAGCCCAAAGGCCTTCCTTATGACTAAACTGACACCCACTTTCTTAAAAATATCATGGGTCTAAATAGCCTTTTCAGGCTGAGAGAAGCACTTTGGTGACATTTGGCTGTAACTTGTTCCCAGTACATTCTGAGTGGCTGGCGACTGTGTGTTGTACCTAAAAGTGCCCAAATAGAATCCCAATGCACTATACATGGGCCCAAATGCCTTCCTTATGACAAAACTGACACTCATTTTCTTAAAAATATCATTGGTCAAAATAGCCTTTTCAGGCTGAGAGAAGCACTTTGGTGACGTTTAACTGTAACTTGTTCCCAGTACAGTCTAAGTGGCTGCTGACTGTGTGACTTGGCTAAAAGTGGCCAAATAGAAGGCAAATCCACAATACAAGAGCCCAAAGGCCTTCCTTATGACTAAACTGACACCCACTTTCTTAAAAATATCATGGGTCTAAATAGCCTTTTCAGGCTGAGAGAAGCACTTTGGTGACATTTGGCTGTAACTTGTTCCCAGTACATTCTGAGTGGCTGGCGACTGTGTGTTGTACCTAAAAGTGCCCAAATAGAATCCCAATGCACTATACATGGGCCTAAATGCCTTCCTTATGAAAAATCGGACACTCATTTTCTTTGAAAAATGCATTGGTCAAAGTAGCCTTTTCAGGCTGAGAGAAGCACTTTGGTGACGTTTAACTGTAACTTGTTCCCAGTACAATCTAAGTGGCTGCTGACTGTGTGACTTGGCTAAAAGTGGCCAAATAGAAGGCAAATCCACAATACAAGAGCCCAAAGGCCTTCCTTATGACTAAACTGACACCCACTTTCTTAAAAATATCATGGGTCTAAATAGCCTTTTCAGGCTGAGAGAAGCACTTTGGTGACATTTGGCTGTAACTTGTTCCCAGTACATTCTGAGTGGCTGGCGACTGTGTGTTGTACCTAAAAGTGCCCAAATAGAATCCCAATGCACTATACATGGGCCCAAATGCCTTCCTTATGACAAAACTGACACTCATTTTCTTAAAAATATCATTGGTCAAAATAGCCTTTTCAGGCTGAGAGAAGCACTTTGGTGACGTTTAACTGTAACTTGTTCCCAGTACAGTCTAAGTGGCTGCTGACTGTGTGACTTGGCTAAAAGTGGCCAAATAGAAGGCAAATCCACAATACAAGAGCCCAAAGGCCTTCCTTATGACTAAACTGACACCCACTTTCTTAAAAATATCATGGGTCTAAATAGCCTTTTCAGGCTGAGAGAAGCACTTTGGTGACATTTGGCTGTAACTTGTTCCCAGTACATTCTGAGTGGCTGGCGACTGTGTGTTGTACCTAAAAGTGCCCAAATAGAATCCCAATGCACTATACATGGGCCCAAATGCCTTCCTTATGAAAAATCGGACACTCATTTTCTTTGAAAAATGCATTGGTCAAAGTAGCCTTTTCAGGCTGAGAGAAGCACTTTGGTGACGTTTAACTGTAACTTGTTCCCAGTACAGTCTAAGTGGCTGCTGACTGTGTGACTTGGCTAAAAGTGGCCAAATAGAAGCCCAATCCACAATACATGAGCCCAAAGGCCTTCCTTATGACTAAACTGACACCCACTTTCTTAAAAATATCATGGGTCTAAATAGCCTTTTCAGGCTGAGAGAAGCACTTTGGTGACATTTGGCTGTAACTTGTTCCCAGTACATTCTGAGTGGCTGGCGACTGTGTGTTGTACCTAAAAGTGCCCAAATAGAATCCCAATGCACTATACATGGGCCCAAATGCCTTCCTTATGAAAAATCGGACACTCATTTTCTTTGAAAAATGCATTGGTCAAAGTAGCCTTTTCAGGCTGAGAGAAGCACTTTGGTGACGTTTAACTGTAACTTGTTCCCAGTACAATCTAAGTGGCTGCTGACTGTGTGACTTGGCTAAAAGTGGCCAAATAGAAGGCAAATCCACAATACAAGAGCCCAAAGGCCTTCCTTATGACTAAACTGACACCCACTTTCTTAAAAATATCATGGGTCTAAATAGCCTTTTCAGGCTGAGAGAAGCACTTTGGTGACATTTGGCTGTAACTTGTTCCCAGTACATTCTGAGTGGCTGGCGACTGTGTGTTGTACCTAAAAGTGCCCAAATAGAATCCCAATGCACTATACATGGGCCCAAATGCCTTCCTTATGAAAAATCGGACACTCATTTTCTTTGAAAAATGCATTGGTCAAAGTAGCCTTTTCAGGCTGAGAGAAGCACTTTGGTGACGTTTAACTGTAACTTGTTCCCAGTACAATCTAAGTGGCTGCTGACTGTGTGACTTGGCTAAAAGTGGCCAAATAGAAGGCAAATCCACAATACAAGAGCCCAAAGGCCTTCCTTATGACTAAACTGACACCCACTTTCTTAAAAATATCATGGGTCTAAATAGCCTTTTCAGGCTGAGAGAAGCACTTTGGTGACATTTGGCTGTAACTTGTTCCCAGTACATTCTGAGTGGCTGGCGACTGTGTGTTGTACCTAAAAGTGCCCAAATAGAATCCCAATGCACTATACATGGGCCCAAATGCCTTCCTTATGAAAAATCGGACACTCATTTTCTTTGAAAAATGCATTGGTCAAAGTAGCCTTTTCAGGCTGAGAGAAGCACTTTGGTGACGTTTAACTGTAACTTGTTCCCAGTACAATCTAAGTGGCTGCTGACTGTGTGACTTGGCTAAAAGTGGCCAAATAGAAGGCAAATCCACAATACAAGAGCCCAAAGGCCTTCCTTATGACTAAACTGACACCCACTTTCTTAAAAATATCATGGGTCTAAATAGCCTTTTCAGGCTGAGAGAAGCACTTTGGTGACATTTGGCTGTAACTTGTTCCCAGTACATTCTGAGTGGCTGGCGACTGTGTGTTGCACCTAAAAGTGCCCAAATAGAATCCCAATGCACTATACATGGGCCCAAATGCCTTCCTTATGACAAAACTGACACTCATTTTCTTTAAAAAATCATTGGTCAAAATAGCCTTTTCAGGCTGAGAGAAGCACTTTGGTGACATTTAACTGTAACTTGTTCCCAGTACAGTCTAAGTGGCTGCTGACTTGTGTGACTTGGTTAAAAGTGGCCAAATAGAAGCCCAATCCACAATACATGAGCCCAAAGGCCTTCCTTATGACTAAACTGACACCCACTTTCTTAAAAATATCATGGGTCTAAATAGCCTTTTCAGGCTAAGAGAAGCACTTTGGTGACATTTGGCTGTAACTTGTTCCCAGTACATTCTGAGTGGCTGGCGACTGTGTGTTGTACCTAAAAGTGCCCAAATAGAATCCCAATGCACTATACATGGGCCCAAATGCCTTCCTTATGAAAAATCGGACACTCATTTTCTTTGAAAAATGCATTGGTCAAAGTAGCCTTTTCAGGCTGAGAGAAGCACTTTGGTGACGTTTAACTGTAACTTGTTCCCAGTACAGTCTAAGTGGCTGCTGACTGTGTGACTTGGCTAGAAGTGGCCAAATAGAAGCCCAATCCACAATACATGAGCCCAAAGGCCTTCCTTATGACTAAACTGACACCCACTTTCTTAAAAATATCATGGGTCTAAATAGCCTTTTCAGGCTGAGAGAAGCACTTTGGTGACATTTGGCTGTAACTTGTTCCCAGTACATTCTGAGTGGCTGGCGACTGTGTGTTGTACCTAAAAGTGCCCAAATAGAATCCCAATGCACTATACATGGGCCCAAATGCCTTCCTTATGACAAAACTGACACTCATTTTCTTAAAAATATCATTGGTCAAAATAGCCTTTTCAGGCTGAGAGAAGCACTTTGGTGACGTTTAACTGTAACTTGTTCCCAGTACAGTCTAAGTGGCTGCTGACTGTGTGACTTGGCTAAAAGTGGCCAAATAGAAGGCAAATCCACAATACAAGAGCCCAAAGGCCTTCCTTATGACTAAACTGACACCCACTTTCTTAAAAATATCATGGGTCTAAATAGCCTTTTCAGGCTGAGAGAAGCACTTTGGTGACATTTGGCTGTAACTTGTTCCCAGTACATTCTGAGTGGCTGGCGACTGTGTGTTGTACCTAAAAGTGCCCAAATAGAATCCCAATGCACTATACATGGGCCCAAATGCCTTCCTTATGAAAAATCGGACACTCATTTTCTTTGAAAAATGCATTGGTCAAAGTAGCCTTTTCAGGCTGAGAGAAGCACTTTGGTGACGTTTAACTGTAACTTGTTCCCAGTACAGTCTAAGTGGCTGCTGACTGTGTGACTTGGCTAAAAGTGGCCAAATAGAAGCCCAATCCACAATAAATGAGCCCAAAGGCCTTCCTTATGACTAAACTGACACCCACTTTCTTAAAAATATCATGGGTCTAAATAGCCTTTTCAGGCTGAGAGAAGCACTTTGGTGACATTTGGCTGTAACTTGTTCCCAGTACATTCTGAGTGGCTGGCGACTGTGTGTTGTACCTAAAAGTGCCCAAATAGAATCCCAATGCACTATACATGGGCCCAAATGCCTTCCTTATGACAAAACTGACACTCATTTTCTTAAAAATATCATTGGTCAAAATAGCCTTTTCAGGCTGAGAGAAGCACTTTGGTGACGTTTAACTGTAACTTGTTCCCAGTACAGTCTAAGTGGCTGCTGACTGTGTGACTTGGCTAAAAGTGGCCAAATAGAAGGCAAATCCACAATACAAGAGCCCAAAGGCCTTCCTTATGACTAAACTGACACCCACTTTCTTAAAAATATCATGGGTCTAAATAGCCTTTTCAGGCTGAGAGAAGCACTTTGGTGACATTTGGCTGTAACTTGTTCCCAGTACATTCTGAGTGGCTGGCGACTGTGTGTTGTACCTAAAAGTGCCCAAATAGAATCCCAATGCACTATACATGGGCCCAAATGCCTTCCTTATGAAAAATCGGACACTCATTTTCTTTGAAAAATGCATTGGTCAAAGTAGCCTTTTCAGGCTGAGAGAAGCACTTTGGTGACGTTTAACTGTAACTTGTTCCCAGTACAGTCTAAGTGGCTGCTGACTGTGTGACTTGGCTAAAAGTGGCCAAATAGAAGCCCAATCCACAATAAATGAGCCCAAAGGCCTTCCTTATGACTAAACTGACACCCACTTTCTTAAAAATATCATGGGTCTAAATAGCCTTTTCAGGCTGAGAGAAGCACTTTGGTGACATTTGGCTGTAACTTGTTCCCAGTACATTCTGAGTGGCTGGCGACTGTGTGTTGTACCTAAAAGTGCCCAAATAGAATCCCAATGCACTATACATGGGCCCAAATGCCTTCCTTATGAAAAATCGGACACTCATTTTCTTTGAAAAATGCATTGGTCAAAGTAGCCTTTTCAGGCTGAGAGAAGCACTTTGGTGACGTTTAACTGTAACTTCTTCCCAGTACAGTCTAAGTGGCTGCTGACTGTGTGACTTGGCTAAAAGTGGCCAAATAGAAGGCAAATCCACAATACAAGAGCCCAAAGGCCTTCCTTATGACTAAACTGACACCCACTTTCTTAAAAATATCATGGGTCTAAATAGCCTTTTCAGGCTGAGAGAAGCACTTTGGTGACATTTGGCTGTAACTTGTTCCCAGTACATTCTGAGTGGCTGGCGACTGTGTGTTGTACCTAAAAGTGCCCAAATAGAATCCCAATGCACTATACATGGGCCCAAATGCCTTCCTTATGAAAAATCGGACACTCATTTTCTTTGAAAAATGCATTGGTCAAAGTAGCCTTTTCAGGCTGAGAGAAGCACTTTGGTGACGTTTAACTGTAACTTGTTCCCAGTACAATCTAAGTGGCTGCTGACTGTGTGACTTGGCTAAAAGTGGCCAAATAGAAGGCAAATCCACAATACAAGAGCCCAAAGGCCTTCCTTATGACTAAACTGACACCCACTTTCTTAAAAATATCATGGGTCTAAATAGCCTTTTCAGGCTGAGAGAAGCACTTTGGTGACATTTGGCTGTAACTTGTTCCCAGTACATTCTGAGTGGCTGGCGACTGTGTGTTGTACCTAAAAGTGCCCAAATAGAATCCCAATGCACTATACATGGGCCCAAATGCCTTCCTTATGAAAAATCGGACACTCATTTTCTTTGAAAAATGCATTGGTCAAAGTAGCCTTTTCAGGCTGAGAGAAGCACTTTGGTGACGTTTAACTGTAACTTCTTCCCAGTACAGTCTAAGTGGCTGCTGACTGTGTGACTTGGCTAAAAGTGGCCAAATAGAAGGCAAATCCACAATACAAGAGCCCAAAGGCCTTCCTTATGACTAAACTGACACCCACTTTCTTAAAAATATCATGGGTCTAAATAGCCTTTTCAGGCTGAGAGAAGCACTTTGGTGACATTTGGCTGTAACTTGTTCCCAGTACATTCTGAGTGGCTGGCGACTGTGTGTTGTACCTAAAAGTGCCCAAATAGAATCCCAATGCACTATACATGGGCCCAAATGCCTTCCTTATGACAAAACTGACACTCATTTTCTTAAAAATATCATTGGTCAAAATAGCCTTTTCAGGCTGAGAGAAGCACTTTGGTGACGTTTAACTGTAACTTGTTCCCAGTACAGTCTAAGTGGCTGCTGACTGTGTGACTTGGCTAAAAGTGGCCAAATAGAAGGCAAATCCACAATACAAGAGCCCAAAGGCCTTCCTTATGACTAAACTGACACCCACTTTCTTAAAAATATCATGGGTCTAAATAGCCTTTTCAGGCTGAGAGAAGCACTTTGGTGACATTTGGCTGTAACTTGTTCCCAGTACATTCTGAGTGGCTGGCGACTGTGTGTTGTACCTAAAAGTGCCCAAATAGAATCCCAATGCACTATACATGGGCCCAAATGCCTTCCTTATGAAAAATCGGACAATCATTTTCTTTGAAAAATGCATTGGTCAAAGTAGCCTTTTCAGGCTGAGAGAAGCACTTTGGTGACGTTTAACTGTAACTTGTTCCCAGTACAGTCTAAGTGGCTGCTGACTGTGTGACTTGGCTAAAAGTGGCCAAATAGAAGCCCAATCCACAATACATGAGCCCAAAGGCCTTCCTTATGACTAAACTGACACCCACTTTCTTAAAAATATCATGGGTCTAAATAGCCTTTTCAGGCTGAGAGAAGCACTTTGGTGACATTTGGCTGTAACTTGTTCCCAGTACATTCTGAGTGGCTGGCGACTGTGTGTTGTACCTAAAAGTGCCCAAATAGAATCCCAATGCACTATACATGGGCCCAAATGCCTTCCTTATGACAAAACTGACACTCATTTTCTTAAAAATATCATTGGTCAAAATAGCCTTTTCAGGCTGAGAGAAGCACTTTGGTGACATTTAACTGTAACTTGTTCCCAGTACAGTCTAAGTGGCTGCTGACTGTGTGACTTGGTTAAAAGTGGCCAAATAGAAGCCCAATCCACAATACATGAGCCCAAAGGCCTTCCTTATGACTAAACTGACACCCACTTTCTTAAAAATATCATGGGTCTAAGTAGCCTTTTCAGGCTGAGAGAAGCACTTTGGTGACATTTGGCTGTAACTTGTTCCCAGTACATTCTGAGTGGCTGGCGACTGTGTGTTGTACCTAAAAGTGCCCAAATAGAATCCCAATGCACTATACATGGGCCCAAATGCCTTCCTTATGACAAAACTGACACTCATTTTCTTTAAAAAATCATTGGTCAAAATAGCCTTTTCAGGCTGAGAGAAGCACTTTGGTGACATTTAACTGTAACTTGTTCCCAGTACAGTCTAAGTGGCTGCTGACTGTGTGACTTGGCTAAAAGTGGCCAAATAGAAGGCAAATCCACAATACAAGAGCCCAAAGGCCTTCCTTATGACTAAACTGACACCCACTTTCTTAAAAATATCATGGGTCTAAATAGCCTTTTCAGGCTGAGAGAAGCACTTTGGTGACATTTGGCTGTAACTTGTTCCCAGTACATTCTGAGTGGCTGGCGACTGTGTGTTGTACCTAAAAGTGCCCAAATAGAATCCCAATGCACTATACATGGGCCCAAATGCCTTCCTTATGAAAAATCGGACAATCATTTTCTTTGAAAAATGCATTGGTCAAAGTAGCCTTTTCAGGCTGAGAGAAGCACTTTGGTGACGTTTAACTGTAACTTGTTCCCAGTACAGTCTAAGTGGCTGCTGACTGTGTGACTTGGCTAAAAGTGGCCAAATAGAAGCCCAATCCACAATACATGAGCCCAAAGGCCTTCCTTATGACTAAACTGACACCCACTTTCTTAAAGATATCATGGGTCTAAATAGCCTTTTCAGGCTGAGAGAAGCACTTTGGTGACATTTGGCTGTAACTTGTTCCCAGTACATTCTGAGTGGCTGGCGACTGTGTGTTGTACCTAAAAGTGCCCAAATAGAATCCCAATGCACTATACATGGGCCCAAATGCCTTCCTTATGACAAAACTGACACTCATTTTCTTAAAAATATCATTGGTCAAAATAGCCTTTTCAGGCTGAGAGAAGCACTTTGGTGACATTTAACTGTAACTTGTTCCCAGTACAGTCTAAGTGGCTGCTGACTGTGTGACTTGGTTAAAAGTGGCCAAATAGAAGCCCAATCCACAATACATGAGCCCAAAGGCCTTCCTTATGACTAAACTGACACCCACTTTCTTAAAAATATCATGGGTCTAAGTAGCCTTTTCAGGCTGAGAGAAGCACTTTGGTGACATTTGGCTGTAACTTGTTCCCAGTACATTCTGAGTGGCTGGCGACTGTGTGTTGTACCTAAAAGTGCCCAAATAGAATCCCAATGCACTATACATGGGCCCAAATGCCTTCCTTATGACAAAACTGACACTCATTTTCTTTAAAAAATCATTGGTCAAAATAGCCTTTTCAGGCTGAGAGAAGCACTTTGGTGACATTTAACTGTAACTTGTTCCCAGTACAGTCTAAGTGGCTGCTGACTGTGTGACTTGGTTAAAAGTGGCCAAATAGAAGCCCAATCCACAATACATGAGCCCAAAGGCCTTCCTTATGACTAAACTGACACCCACTTTCTTAAAAATATCATGGGTCTAAATAGCCTTTTCAGGCTGAGAGAAGCACTTTGGTGACATTTGGCTGTAACTTGTTCCCAGTACATTCTGAGTGGCTGGCGACTGTGTGTTGTACCTAAAAGTGCCCAAATAGAATCCCAATGCACTATACATGGGCCCAAATGCCTTCCTTATGACAAAACTGACACTCATTTTCTTTAAAAAATCATTGGTCAAAATAGCCTTTTCAGGCTGAGAGAAGCACTTTGGTGACATTTAACTGTAACTTGTTCCCAGTACAGTCTAAGTGGCTGCTGACTTGTGTGACTTGGTTAAAAGTGGCCAAATAGAAGCCCAATCCACAATACATGAGCCCAAAGGCCTTCCTTATGACTAAACTGACACCCACTTTCTTAAAAATATCATGGGTCTAAATAGCCTTTTCAGGCTAAGAGAAGCACTTTGGTGACATTTGGCTGTAACTTGTTCCCAGTACATTCTGAGTGGCTGGCGACTGTGTGTTGTACCTAAAAGTGCCCAAATAGAATCCCAATGCACTATACAGGGGCCCAAATGCCTTCCTTATGAAAAATCGGACACTCATTTTCTTTGAAAAATGCATTGGTCAAAGTAGCCTTTTCAGGCTGAGAGAAGCACTTTGGTGACGTTTAACTGTAACTTGTTCCCAGTACAGTCTAAGTGGCTGCTGACTGTGTGACTTGGCTAAAAGTGGCCAAATAGAAGCCCAATCCACAATACATGAGCCCAAAGGCCTTCCTTATGACTAAACTGACACCCACTTTCTTAAAAATATCATGGGTCTAAATAGCCTTTTCAGGCTGAGAGAAGCACTTTGGTGACATTTGGCTGTAACTTGTTCCCAGTACATTCTGAGTGGCTGGCGACTGTGTGTTGTACCTAAAAGTGCCCAAATAGAATCCCAATGCACTATACATGGGCCCAAATGCCTTCCTTATGACAAAACTGACACTCATTTTCTTAAAAATATCATTGGTCAAAATAGCCTTTTCAGGCTGAGAGAAGCACTTTGGTGACGTTTAACTGTAACTTGTTCCCAGTACAGTCTAAGTGGCTGCTGACTGTGTGACTTGGCTAAAAGTGGCCAAATAGAAGGCAAATCCACAATACAAGAGCCCAAAGGCCTTCCTTATGACTAAACTGACACCCACTTTCTTAAAAATATCATGGGTCTAAATAGCCTTTTCAGGCTGAGAGAAGCACTTTGGTGACATTTGGCTGTAACTTGTTCCCAGTACATTCTGAGTGGCTGGCGACTGTGTGTTGTACCTAAAAGTGCCCAAATAGAATCCCAATGCACTATACATGGGCCCAAATGCCTTCCTTATGACAAAACTGACACTCATTTTCTTAAAAATATCATTGGTCAAAATAGCCTTTTCAGGCTGAGAGAAGCACTTTGGTGACGTTTAACTGTAACTTGTTCCCAGTACAGTCTAAGTGGCTGCTGACTGTGTGACTTGGCTAAAAGTGGCCAAATAGAAGGCAAATCCACAATACAAGAGCCCAAAGGCCTTCCTTATGACTAAACTGACACCCACTTTCTTAAAAATATCATGGGTCTAAATAGCCTTTTCAGGCTGAGAGAAGCACTTTGGTGACATTTGGCTGTAACTTGTTCCCAGTACATTCTGAGTGGCTGGCGACTGTGTGTTGTACCTAAAAGTGCCCAAATAGAATCCCAATGCACTATACATGGGCCCAAATGCCTTCCTTATGAAAAATCGGACACTCATTTTCTTTGAAAAATGCATTGGTCAAAGTAGCCTTTTCAGGCTGAGAGAAGCACTTTGGTGACGTTTAACTGTAACTTGTTCCCAGTACAGTCTAAGTGGCTGCTGACTGTGTGACTTGGCTAAAAGTGGCCAAATAGAAGCCCAATCCACAATACATGAGCCCAAAGGCCTTCCTTATGACTAAACTGACACCCACTTTCTTAAAAATATCATGGGTCTAAATAGCCTTTTCAGGCTGAGAGAAGCACTTTGGTGACATTTGGCTGTAACTTGTTCCCAGTACATTCTGAGTGGCTGGCGACTGTGTGTTGTACCTAAAAGTGCCCAAATAGAATCCCAATGCACTATACATGGGCCCAAATGCCTTCTTTATGAAAAATCGGACACTCATTTTCTTTGAAAAATGCATTGGTCAAAGTAGCCTTTTCAGTCTGAGAGAAGCACTTTGGTGACGTTTAACTGTAACTTGTTCCCAGTACAGTCTAAGTGGCTGTGTGACTTGGCTAAAAGTGGCCAAATAGAAGCCCAATCCACAATACATGAGCCCAAAGGCCTTCCTTATGACTAAACTGACACCCACTTTCTTAAAAATATCATGGGTCTAAATAGCCTTTTCAGGCTGAGAGAAGCACTTTGGTGACATTTGGCTGTAACTTGTTCCCAGTACATTCTGAGTGGCTGGCGACTGTGTGTTGTACCTAAAAGTGCCCAAATAGAATCCCAATGCACTATACATGGGCCCAAATGCCTTCCTTATGAAAAATCGGACACTCATTTTCTTTGAAAAATGCATTGGTCAAAGTAGCCTTTTCAGGCTGAGAGAAGCACTTTGGTGACGTTTAACTGTAACTTGTTCCCAGTACAATCTAAGTGGCTGCTGACTGTGTGACTTGGCTAAAAGTGGCCAAATAGAAGGCAAATCCACAATACAAGAGCCCAAAGGCCTTCCTTATGACTAAACTGACACCCACTTTCTTAAAAATATCATGGGTCTAAATAGCCTTTTCAGGCTGAGAGAAGCACTTTGGTGACATTTGGCTGTAACTTGTTCCCAGTACATTCTGAGTGGCTGGCGACTGTGTGTTGTACCTAAAAGTGCCCAAATAGAATCCCAATGCACTATACATGGGCCCAAATGCCTTCCTTATGACAAAACTGACACTCATTTTCTTTAAAAAATCATTGGTCAAAATAGCCTTTTCAGGCTGAGAGAAGCACTTTGGTGACATTTAACTGTAACTTGTTCCCAGTACAGTCTAAGTGGCTGCTGACTTGTGTGACTTGGTTAAAAGTGGCCAAATAGAAGCCCAATCCACAATACATGAGCCCAAAGGCCTTCCTTATGACTAAACTGACACCCACTTTCTTAAAAATATCATGGGTCTAAATAGCCTTTTCAGGCTAAGAGAAGCACTTTGGTGACATTTGGCTGTAACTTGTTCCCAGTACATTCTGAGTGGCTGGCGACTGTGTGTTGTACCTAAAAGTGCCCAAATAGAATCCCAATGCACTATACATGGGCCCAAATGCCTTCCTTATGAAAAATCGGACACTCATTTTCTTTGAAAAATGCATTGGTCAAAGTAGCCTTTTCAGGCTGAGAGAAGCACTTTGGTGACGTTTAACTGTAACTTGTTCCCAGTACAGTCTAAGTGGCTGCTGACTGTGTGACTTGGCTAGAAGTGGCCAAATAGAAGCCCAATCCACAATACATGAGCCCAAAGGCCTTCCTTATGACTAAACTGACACCCACTTTCTTAAAAATATCATGGGTCTAAATAGCCTTTTCAGGCTGAGAGAAGCACTTTGGTGACATTTGGCTGTAACTTGTTCCCAGTACATTCTGAGTGGCTGGCGACTGTGTGTTGTACCTAAAAGTGCCCAAATAGAATCCCAATGCACTATACATGGGCCCAAATGCCTTCCTTATGACAAAACTGACACTCATTTTCTTAAAAATATCATTGGTCAAAATAGCCTTTTCAGGCTGAGAGAAGCACTTTGGTGACGTTTAACTGTAACTTGTTCCCAGTACAGTCTAAGTGGCTGCTGACTGTGTGACTTGGCTAAAAGTGGCCAAATAGAAGGCAAATCCACAATACAAGAGCCCAAAGGCCTTCCTTATGACTAAACTGACACCCACTTTCTTAAAAATATCATGGGTCTAAATAGCCTTTTCAGGCTGAGAGAAGCACTTTGGTGACATTTGGCTGTAACTTGTTCCCAGTACATTCTGAGTGGCTGGCGACTGTGTGTTGTACCTAAAAGTGCCCAAATAGAATCCCAATGCACTATACATGGGCCCAAATGCCTTCCTTATGAAAAATCGGACACTCATTTTCTTTGAAAAATGCATTGGTCAAAGTAGCCTTTTCAGGCTGAGAGAAGCACTTTGGTGACGTTTAACTGTAACTTGTTCCCAGTACAGTCTAAGTGGCTGCTGACTGTGTGACTTGGCTAAAAGTGGCCAAATAGAAGCCCAATCCACAATAAATGAGCCCAAAGGCCTTCCTTATGACTAAACTGACACCCACTTTCTTAAAAATATCATGGGTCTAAATAGCCTTTTCAGGCTGAGAGAAGCACTTTGGTGACATTTGGCTGTAACTTGTTCCCAGTACATTCTGAGTGGCTGGCGACTGTGTGTTGTACCTAAAAGTGCCCAAATAGAATCCCAATGCACTATACATGGGCCCAAATGCCTTCCTTATGAAAAATCGGACACTCATTTTCTTTGAAAAATGCATTGGTCAAAGTAGCCTTTTCAGGCTGAGAGAAGCACTTTGGTGACGTTTAACTGTAACTTCTTCCCAGTACAGTCTAAGTGGCTGCTGACTGTGTGACTTGGCTAAAAGTGGCCAAATAGAAGGCAAATCCACAATACAAGAGCCCAAAGGCCTTCCTTATGACTAAACTGACACCCACTTTCTTAAAAATATCATGGGTCTAAATAGCCTTTTCAGGCTGAGAGAAGCACTTTGGTGACATTTGGCTGTAACTTGTTCCCAGTACATTCTGAGTGGCTGGCGACTGTGTGTTGTACCTAAAAGTGCCCAAATAGAATCCCAATGCACTATACATGGGCCCAAATGCCTTCCTTATGAAAAATCGGACACTCATTTTCTTTGAAAAATGCATTGGTCAAAGTAGCCTTTTCAGGCTGAGAGAAGCACTTTGGTGACGTTTAACTGTAACTTGTTCCCAGTACAATCTAAGTGGCTGCTGACTGTGTGACTTGGCTAAAAGTGGCCAAATAGAAGGCAAATCCACAATACAAGAGCCCAAAGGCCTTCCTTATGACTAAACTGACACCCACTTTCTTAAAAATATCATGGGTCTAAATAGCCTTTTCAGGCTGAGAGAAGCACTTTGGTGACATTTGGCTGTAACTTGTTCCCAGTACATTCTGAGTGGCTGGCGACTGTGTGTTGTACCTAAAAGTGCCCAAATAGAATCCCAATGCACTATACATGGGCCCAAATGCCTTCCTTATGAAAAATCGGACACTCATTTTCTTTGAAAAATGCATTGGTCAAAGTAGCCTTTTCAGGCTGAGAGAAGCACTTTGGTGACGTTTAACTGTAACTTGTTCCCAGTACAGTCTAAGTGGCTGCTGACTGTGTGACTTGGCTAAAAGTGGCCAAATAGAAGCCCAATCCACAATACATGAGCCCAAAGGCCTTCCTTATGACTAAACTGACACCCACTTTCTTAAAAATATCATGGGTCTAAATAGCCTTTTCAGGCTGAGAGAAGCACTTTGGTGACATTTGGCTGTAACTTGTTCCCAGTACATTCTGAGTGGCTGGCGACTGTGTGTTGTACCTAAAAGTGCCCAAATAGAATCCCAATGCACTATACATGGGCCCAAATGCCTTCCTTATGAAAAATCGGACACTCATTTTCTTTGAAAAATGCATTGGTCAAAGTAGCCTTTTCAGGCTGAGAGAAGCACTTTGGTGACGTTTAACTGTAACTTGTTCCCAGTACAATCTAAGTGGCTGCTGACTGTGTGACTTGGCTAAAAGTGGCCAAATAGAAGGCAAATCCACAATACAAGAGCCCAAAGGCCTTCCTTATGACTAAACTGACACCCACTTTCTTAAAAATATCATGGGTCTAAATAGCCTTTTCAGGCTGAGAGAAGCACTTTGGTGACATTTGGCTGTAACTTGTTCCCAGTACATTCTGAGTGGCTGGCGACTGTGTGTTGTACCTAAAAGTGCCCAAATAGAATCCCAATGCACTATACATGGGCCCAAATGCCTTCCTTATGACAAAACTGACACTCATTTTCTTAAAAATATCATTGGTCAAAATAGCCTTTTCAGGCTGAGAGAAGCACTTTGGTGACGTTTAACTGTAACTTGTTCCCAGTACAGTCTAAGTGGCTGCTGACTGTGTGACTTGGCTAAAAGTGGCCAAATAGAAGGCAAATCCACAATACAAGAGCCCAAAGGCCTTCCTTATGACTAAACTGACACCCACTTTCTTAAAAATATCATGGGTCTAAATAGCCTTTTCAGGCTGAGAGAAGCACTTTGGTGACATTTGGCTGTAACTTGTTCCCAGTACATTCTGAGTGGCTGGCGACTGTGTGTTGTACCTAAAAGTGCCCAAATAGAATCCCAATGCACTATACATGGGCCCAAATGCCTTCCTTATGAAAAATCGGACAATCATTTTCTTTGAAAAATGCATTGGTCAAAGTAGCCTTTTCAGGCTGAGAGAAGCACTTTGGTGACGTTTAACTGTAACTTGTTCCCAGTACAGTCTAAGTGGCTGCTGACTGTGTGACTTGGCTAAAAGTGGCCAAATAGAAGCCCAATCCACAATACATGAGCCCAAAGGCCTTCCTTATGACTAAACTGACACCCACTTTCTTAAAAATATCATGGGTCTAAATAGCCTTTTCAGGCTGAGAGAAGCACTTTGGTGACATTTGGCTGTAACTTGTTCCCAGTACATTCTGAGTGGCTGGCGACTGTGTGTTGTACCTAAAAGTGCCCAAATAGAATCCCAATGCACTATACATGGGCCCAAATGCCTTCCTTATGACAAAACTGACACTCATTTTCTTAAAAATATCATTGGTCAAAATAGCCTTTTCAGGCTGAGAGAAGCACTTTGGTGACGTTTAACTGTAACTTGTTCCCAGTACAGTCTAAGTGGCTGCTGACTGTGTGACTTGGCTAAAAGTGGCCAAATAGAAGCCCAATCCACAATACAAGAGCCCAAAGGCCTTCCTTATGACTAAACTGACACCCACTTTCTTAAAAATATCATGGGTCTAAATAGCCTTTTCAGGCTGAGAGAAGCACTTTGGTGACATTTGGCTGTAACTTGTTCCCAGTACATTCTGAGTGGCTGGCGACTGTGTGTTGTACCTAAAAGTGCCCAAATAGAATCCCAATGCACTATACATGGGCCCAAATGCCTTCCTTATGAAAAATCGGACACTCATTTTCTTTGAAAAATGCATTGGTCAAAGTAGCCTTTTCAGGCTGAGAGAAGCACTTTGGTGACGTTTAACTGTAACTTGTTCCCAGTACAGTCTAAGTGGCTGCTGACTGTGTGACTTGGCTAAAAGTGGCCAAATAGAAGGCAAATCAACAATACAAGAGCCCAATGGCCTTCCTTATGACTAAACTGACACCCACTTTCTTAAAAATATCATGGGTCTAAATAGCCTTTTCAGGCTGACAGAAGCACTTTGGTGACATTTGGCTGTAACTTGTTCCCAGTACATTCTGAGTGGCTGGCGACTGTGTGTTGTACCTAAAAGTGCCCAAATAGAATCCCAATGCACTATACATGGGCCCAAATGCCTTCCTTATGACAAAACTGACACTCATTTTCTTAAAAATATCATTGGTCAAAATAGCCTTTTCAGGCTGAGAGAAGCACTTTGGTGATGTTTAACTGTAACTTCTTCCCAGTACAGTCTAAGTGGCTGCTGACTGTGTGACTTGGCTAAAAGTGGCCAAATAGAAGCCCAATCCACAATACATGAGCCCAAAGGGTTAGGGTTAGGGTTAGGGTTAGGGTTAGGGTTAGGGTTAGGGTTAGGGTTAGGGTTAGGGTTAGGAATAGAAGGTTCGTAAGAAGATGGACAAGTTGTCCATCTCTCTCAACTCTGGGTTAGGGCCCTTAGGAGAGTCCAAAAACAAAGTGGGAGGTACCAAAAATTCAGAAATTCAATGGCGAGTTCGAATCTGTTGTCGTCTGGAGATGGCACCCCTTTGATTAGAAACAGCGCCACCCTTTGTCGGCCATTGAAACCCCATGTTAAATGAAAAGTGTCCGAATCGCTCCGAAACTTTTTCTACCCCCCCTAAGTAGGGGTCCACGAACAAATACATCGGGCTCGGATTTTGGCCCAGACCCCCGGAAGTGGGTGAAACAGGCACTTTGAACACTTGATGGAATTGTTCAAAAATGTTCAAAGTGTTTTTTTTCTGTAATTTTTTTTTTTTAGATGCTCCTCATTATGCAGAATTTTTGTATATATTTTTTTTTTTTTTTGGACTTTAACTTTTTTTTTAATAATTTTTTTGATTTTTTCAATTTAAGTGTAGAGGCCAAAACCCGTCCCCCCAAAACATGTTAGGAGTACGTTTCAGGCAATTTGGAGTTGACTGGTAGTACTTTGTTGTGACTTTTTTTTGGGTCCCATACATATTTTGAGCTCTGGACTTAGTCATTTTTTCATTTTTTTTTTTTATTTTTTTTTTTTTTTTAGGTTTGGGTTTGGGTTTGGGTTTGGGTTTGGGTTTGGGCTTGGGTTGGGGAGAGGTTAGGGTTAGAACGCGCCAATATAACTTTGCCACTAGGGGGCGCCGACAAGAGATGAAAATGCTGGTTTTACAGAAACTATGCCACCGAAGCACCCAACCCGTATTTTCCCAGGGACCCTCTCATGCCTCTAAGTAACTGCCTCTGGCTACTTCTGCCACACTGGGAGTTGGGGAATGTTGTGGCAAGCCAATGAGGTGTTCTTCTTAGAGGTGAAATCAGTAGTCAGTGAAGTTCTAATCAGGCCCCCCCCCAATGAAGTCCTAGTGAGCGTGATTTGTTTGGTAAAGTTATATGGATAACTCCTTGATGGACTATTAAACATATTCGCAGCATGATCCCGGACTCAGGACCCGTCATCGAAATGTTAATAATCCATCATACCAGACAATGTCTATCTATGCAGTGCCTCAACATTCACTCCTCTACAATTTCTAAACCATTCAGCACTATACCTACCTTGCCCCTCCGCAGGGGTCCACCAACAGACAGGGTATAACATACTCTACATACTGTAATAACTATGTAATAACATAGTTATTACATAGTAATAACTATGTAATAACATAGTTATTACATAGTTATTATATACTGTACTTACTGTAATAACAATACTTTTAACATACTGCACATACTGTAATAACTATGTAATAACATAGTTATTACATAGTTATTACATACTGTACATACTATAATAACAAAAGTTTTAACATACTGTAATAACATAGTTATTACATAGTTATTACATACTGTACATACTGTAATAACAATAGTTTTAACTTACTGTAATAACTATGTAATAACATAGTTATTACATACTGTACATACTATAATAACAAAAGTTTGAACATACTGTAATAACATAGTTATTACATAGTTATTACATACTGTACATACTGTAATAACAATAGTTTTAACATACTGTAATAACTATGTAATAACATAGTTATTAGGGTTAGGGTTAGGGTTAGGGTTAGGGTTAGGGTTAGGGTTAGGGTTAGGGTTAGGGTTAGGGTTAGGGTTAGGGTTAGGGTTAGGGTTAGGGTTAGGGTTAGGGTTAGGGTTAGGGTTAGGGTTAGGGTTAGGGTTAGGGTTAGGGTTAGGGTTAGGGTTAGGGTTAGGGTTAGGGTTAGGGTTAGGGTTAGGGTTAGGGTTAGGGTTAGGGTTAGGGTTAGGGTTAGGGTTAGGGTTAGGGTTAGGGTTAGGGTTAGGGTTAGGGTTAGGGTTAGGGTTAGGGTTAGGGTTAGGGTTAGGGTTAGGGTTAGGGTTAGGGTTAGGGTTAGGGTTAGGGTTAGGGTTAGGGTTAGGGTTAGGGTTAGGGTTAGGGTTAGGGTTAGGGTTAGGGTTAGGGTTAGGGTTAGGGTTAGGGTTAGGGTTAGGGTTAGGGTTAGGGTTAGGGTTAGGGTTAGGGTTAGGGTTAGGGTTAGGGTTAGGGTTAGGGTTAGGGTTAGGGTTAGGGTTAGGGTTAGGGTTAGGGTTAGGGTTAGGGTTAGGGTTAGGGTTAGGGTTAGGGTTAGGGTTAGGGTTAGGGTTAGGGTTAGGGTTAGGGTTAGGGTTAGGGTTAGGGTTAGGGTTAGGGTTAGGGTTAGGGTTAGGGTTAGGGTTAGGGTTAGGGTTAGGGTTAGGGTTAGGGTTAGGGTTAGGGTTAGGGTTAGGGTTAGGGTTAGGGTTAGGGTTAGGGTTAGGGTTAGGGTTAGGGTTAGGGTTAGGGTTAGGGTTAGGGTTAGGGTTAGGGTTAGGGTTAGGGTTAGGGTTAGGGTTAGGGTTAGGGTTAGGGTTAGGGTTAGGGTTAGGGTTAGGGTTAGGGTTAGGGTTAGGGTTAGGGTTAGGGTTAGGGTTAGGGTTAGGGTTAGGGTTAGGGTTAGGGTTAGGGTTAGGGTTAGGGTTAGGGTTAGGGTTAGGGTTAGGGTTAGGGTTAGGGTTAGGGTTAGGGTTAGGGTTAGGGTTAGGGTTAGGGTTAGGGTTAGGGTTAGGGTTAGGGTTAGGGTTAGGGTTAGGGTTAGGGTTAGGGTTAGGGTTAGGGTTAGGGTTAGGGTTAGGGTTAGGGTTAGGGTTAGGGTTAGGGTTAGGGTTAGGGTTAGGGTTAGGGTTAGGGTTAGGGTTAGGGTTAGGGTTAGGGTTAGGGTTAGGGTTAGGGTTAGGGTTAGGGTTAGGGTTAGGGTTAGGGTTAGGGTTAGGGTTAGGGTTAGGGTTAGGGTTAGGGTTAGGGTTAGGGTTAGGGTTAGGGTTAGGGTTAGGGTTAGGGTTAGGGTTAGGGTTAGGGTTAGGGTTAGGGTTAGGGTTAGGGTTAGGGTTAGGGTTAGGGTTAGGGTTAGGGTTAGGGTTAGGGTTAGGGTTAGGGTTAGGGTTAGGGTTAGGGTTAGGGTTAGGGTTAGGGTTAGGGTTAGGGTTAGGGTTAGGGTTAGGGTTAGGGTTAGGGTTAGGGTTAGGGTTAGGGTTAGGGTTAGGGTTAGGGTTAGGGTTAGGGTTAGGGTTAGGGTTAGGGTTAGGGTTAGGGTTAGGGTTAGGGTTAGGGTTAGGGTTAGGGTTAGGGTTAGGGTTAGGGTTAGGGTTAGGGTTAGGGTTAGGGTTAGGGTTAGGGTTAGGGTTAGGGTTAGGGTTAGGGTTAGGGTTAGGGTTAGGGTTAGGGTTAGGGTTAGGGTTAGGGTTAGGGTTAGGGTTAGGGTTAGGGTTAGGGTTAGGGTTAGGGTTAGGGTTAGGGTTAGGGTTAGGGTTAGGGTTAGGGTTAGGGTTAGGGTTAGGGTTAGGGTTAGGGTTAGGGTTAGGGTTAGGGTTAGGGTTAGGGTTAGGGTTAGGGTTAGGGTTAGGGTTAGGGTTAGGGTTAGGGTTAGGGTTAGGGTTAGGGTTAGGGTTAGGGTTAGGGTTAGGGTTAGGGTTAGGGTTAGGGTTAGGGTTAGGGTTAGGGTTAGGGTTAGGGTTAGGGTTAGGGTTAGGGTTAGGGTTAGGGTTAGGGTTAGGGTTAGGGTTAGGGTTAGGGTTAGGGTTAGGGTTAGGGTTAGGGTTAGGGTTAGGGTTAGGGTTAGGGTTAGGGTTAGGGTTAGGGTTAGGGTTAGGGTTAGGGTTAGGGTTAGGGTTAGGGTTAGGGTTAGGGTTAGGGTTAGGGTTAGGGTTAGGGTTAGGGTTAGGGTTAGGGTTAGGGTTAGGGTTAGGGTTAGGGTTAGGGTTAGGGTTAGGGTTAGGGTTAGGGTTAGGGTTAGGGTTAGGGTTAGGGTTAGGGTTAGGGTTAGGGTTAGGGTTAGGGTTAGGGTTAGGGTTAGGGTTAGGGTTAGGGTTAGGGTTAGGGTTAGGGTTAGGGTTAGGGTTAGGGTTAGGGTTAGGGTTAGGGTTAGGGTTAGGGTTAGGGTTAGGGTTAGGGTTAGGGTTAGGGTTAGGGTTAGGGTTAGGGTTAGGGTTAGGGTTAGGGTTAGGGTTAGGGTTAGGGTTAGGGTTAGGGTTAGGGTTAGGGTTAGGGTTAGGGTTAGGGTTAGGGTTAGGGTTAGGGTTAGGGTTAGGGTTAGGGTTAGGGTTAGGGTTAGGGTTAGGGTTAGGGTTAGGGTTAGGGTTAGGGTTAGGGTTAGGGTTAGGGTTAGGGTTAGGGTTAGGGTTAGGGTTAGGGTTAGGGTTAGGGTTAGGGTTAGGGTTAGGGTTAGGGTTAGGGTTAGGGTTAGGGTTAGGGTTAGGGTTAGGGTTAGGGTTAGGGTTAGGGTTAGGGTTAGGGTTAGGGTTAGGGTTAGGGTTAGGGTTAGGGTTAGGGTTAGGGTTAGGGTTAGGGTTAGGGTTAGGGTTAGGGTTAGGGTTAGGGTTAGGGTTAGGGTTAGGGTTAGGGTTAGGGTTAGGGTTAGGGTTAGGGTTAGGGTTAGGGTTAGGGTTAGGGTTAGGGTTAGGGTTAGGGTTAGGGTTAGGGTTAGGGTTAGGGTTAGGGTTAGGGTTAGGGTTAGGGTTAGGGTTAGGGTTAGGGTTAGGGTTAGGGTTAGGGTTAGGGTTAGGGTTAGGGTTAGGGTTAGGGTTAGGGTTAGGGTTAGGGTTAGGGTTAGGGTTAGGGTTAGGGTTAGGGTTAGGGTTAGGGTTAGGGTTAGGGTTAGGGTTAGGGTTAGGGTTAGGGTTAGGGTTAGGGTTAGGGTTAGGGTTAGGGTTAGGGTTAGGGTTAGGGTTAGGGTTAGGGTTAGGGTTAGGGTTAGGGTTAGGGTTAGGGTTAGGGTTAGGGTTAGGGTTAGGGTTAGGGTTAGGGTTAGGGTTAGGGTTAGGGTTAGGGTTAGGGTTAGGGTTAGGGTTAGGGTTAGGGTTAGGGTTAGGGTTAGGGTTAGGGTTAGGGTTAGGGTTAGGGTTAGGGTTAGGGTTAGGGTTAGGGTTAGGGTTAGGGTTAGGGTTAGGGTTAGGGTTAGGGTTAGGGTTAGGGTTAGGGTTAGGGTTAGGGTTAGGGTTAGGGTTAGGGTTAGGGTTAGGGTTAGGGTTAGGGTTAGGGTTAGGGTTAGGGTTAGGGTTAGGGTTAGGGTTAGGGTTAGGGTTAGGGTTAGGGTTAGGGTTAGGGTTAGGGTTAGGGTTAGGGTTAGGGTTAGGGTTAGGGTTAGGGTTAGGGTTAGGGTTAGGGTTAGGGTTAGGGTTAGGGTTAGGGTTAGGGTTAGGGTTAGGGTTAGGGTTAGGGTTAGGGTTAGGGTTAGGGTTAGGGTTAGGGTTAGGGTTAGGGTTAGGGTTAGGGTTAGGGTTAGGGTTAGGGTTAGGGTTAGGGTTAGGGTTAGGGTTAGGGTTAGGGTTAGGGTTAGGGTTAGGGTTAGGGTTAGGGTTAGGGTTAGGGTTAGGGTTAGGGTTAGGGTTAGGGTTAGGGTTAGGGTTAGGGTTAGGGTTAGGGTTAGGGTTAGGGTTAGGGTTAGGGTTAGGGTTAGGGTTAGGGTTAGGGTTAGGGTTAGGGTTAGGGTTAGGGTTAGGGTTAGGGTTAGGGTTAGGGTTAGGGTTAGGGTTAGGGTTAGGGTTAGGGTTAGGGTTAGGGTTAGGGTTAGGGTTAGGGTTAGGGTTAGGGTTAGGGTTAGGGTTAGGGTTAGGGTTAGGGTTAGGGTTAGGGTTAGGGTTAGGGTTAGGGTTAGGGTTAGGGTTAGGGTTAGGGTTAGGGTTAGGGTTAGGGTTAGGGTTAGGGTTAGGGTTAGGGTTAGGGTTAGGGTTAGGGTTAGGGTTAGGGTTAGGGTTAGGGTTAGGGTTAGGGTTAGGGTTAGGGTTAGGGTTAGGGTTAGGGTTAGGGTTAGGGTTAGGGTTAGGGTTAGGGTTAGGGTTAGGGTTAGGGTTAGGGTTAGGGTTAGGGTTAGGGTTAGGGTTAGGGTTAGGGTTAGGGTTAGGGTTAGGGTTAGGGTTAGGGTTAGGGTTAGGGTTAGGGTTAGGGTTAGGGTTAGGGTTAGGGTTAGGGTTAGGGTTAGGGTTAGGGTTAGGGTTAGGGTTAGGGTTAGGGTTAGGGTTAGGGTTAGGGTTAGGGTTAGGGTTAGGGTTAGGGTTAGGGTTAGGGTTAGGGTTAGGGTTAGGGTTAGGGTTAGGGTTAGGGTTAGGGTTAGGGTTAGGGTTAGGGTTAGGGTTAGGGTTAGGGTTAGGGTTAGGGTTAGGGTTAGGGTTAGGGTTAGGGTTAGGGTTAGGGTTAGGGTTAGGGTTAGGGTTAGGGTTAGGGTTAGGGTTAGGGTTAGGGTTAGGGTTAGGGTTAGGGTTAGGGTTAGGGTTAGGGTTAGGGTTAGGGTTAGGGTTAGGGTTAGGGTTAGGGTTAGGGTTAGGGTTAGGGTTAGGGTTAGGGTTAGGGTTAGGGTTAGGGTTAGGGTTAGGGTTAGGGTTAGGGTTAGGGTTAGGGTTAGGGTTAGGGTTAGGGTTAGGGTTAGGGTTAGGGTTAGGGTTAGGGTTAGGGTTAGGGTTAGGGTTAGGGTTAGGGTTAGGGTTAGGGTTAGGGTTAGGGTTAGGGTTAGGGTTAGGGTTAGGGTTAGGGTTAGGGTTAGGGTTAGGGTTAGGGTTAGGGTTAGGGTTAGGGTTAGGGTTAGGGTTAGGGTTAGGGTTAGGGTTAGGGTTAGGGTTAGGGTTAGGGTTAGGGTTAGGGTTAGGGTTAGGGTTAGGGTTAGGGTTAGGGTTAGGGTTAGGGTTAGGGTTAGGGTTAGGGTTAGGGTTAGGGTTAGGGTTAGGGTTAGGGTTAGGGTTAGGGTTAGGGTTAGGGTTAGGGTTAGGGTTAGGGTTAGGGT
This sequence comes from Gymnoscopelus microlampas, assembly GCF_963454915.1. NCBI lineage: Eukaryota > Metazoa > Chordata > Actinopteri > Myctophiformes > Myctophidae > Gymnoscopelus > Gymnoscopelus microlampas. The sequence goes on along the minus strand of NC_139959.1, from coordinate 3,082 downwards.
TAGGGTTAGGGTTAGGGTTAGGGTTAGGGTTAGGGTTAGGGTTAGGGTTAGGGTTAGGGTTAGGGTTAGGGTTAGGGTTAGGGTTAGGGTTAGGGTTAGGGTTAGGGTTAGGGTTAGGGTTAGGGTTAGGGTTAGGGTTAGGGTTAGGGTTAGGGTTAGGGTTAGGGTTAGGGTTAGGGTTAGGGTTAGGGTTAGGGTTAGGGTTAGGGTTAGGGTTAGGGTTAGGGTTAGGGTTAGGGTTAGGGTTAGGGTTAGGGTTAGGGTTAGGGTTAGGGTTAGGGTTAGGGTTAGGGTTAGGGTTAGGGTTAGGGTTAGGGTTAGGGTTAGGGTTAGGGTTAGGGTTAGGGTTAGGGTTAGGGTTAGGGTTAGGGTTAGGGTTAGGGTTAGGGTTAGGGTTAGGGTTAGGGTTAGGGTTAGGGTTAGGGTTAGGGTTAGGGTTAGGGTTAGGGTTAGGGTTAGGGTTAGGGTTAGGGTTAGGGTTAGGGTTAGGGTTAGGGTTAGGGTTAGGGTTAGGGTTAGGGTTAGGGTTAGGGTTAGGGTTAGGGTTAGGGTTAGGGTTAGGGTTAGGGTTAGGGTTAGGGTTAGGGTTAGGGTTAGGGTTAGGGTTAGGGTTAGGGTTAGGGTTAGGGTTAGGGTTAGGGTTAGGGTTAGGGTTAGGGTTAGGGTTAGGGTTAGGGTTAGGGTTAGGGTTAGGGTTAGGGTTAGGGTTAGGGTTAGGGTTAGGGTTAGGGTTAGGGTTAGGGTTAGGGTTAGGGTTAGGGTTAGGGTTAGGGTTAGGGTTAGGGTTAGGGTTAGGGTTAGGGTTAGGGTTAGGGTTAGGGTTAGGGTTAGGGTTAGGGTTAGGGTTAGGGTTAGGGTTAGGGTTAGGGTTAGGGTTAGGGTTAGGGTTAGGGTTAGGGTTAGGGTTAGGGTTAGGGTTAGGGTTAGGGTTAGGGTTAGGGTTAGGGTTAGGGTTAGGGTTAGGGTTAGGGTTAGGGTTAGGGTTAGGGTTAGGGTTAGGGTTAGGGTTAGGGTTAGGGTTAGGGTTAGGGTTAGGGTTAGGGTTAGGGTTAGGGTTAGGGTTAGGGTTAGGGTTAGGGTTAGGGTTAGGGTTAGGGTTAGGGTTAGGGTTAGGGTTAGGGTTAGGGTTAGGGTTAGGGTTAGGGTTAGGGTTAGGGTTAGGGTTAGGGTTAGGGTTAGGGTTAGGGTTAGGGTTAGGGTTAGGGTTAGGGTTAGGGTTAGGGTTAGGGTTAGGGTTAGGGTTAGGGTTAGGGTTAGGGTTAGGGTTAGGGTTAGGGTTAGGGTTAGGGTTAGGGTTAGGGTTAGGGTTAGGGTTAGGGTTAGGGTTAGGGTTAGGGTTAGGGTTAGGGTTAGGGTTAGGGTTAGGGTTAGGGTTAGGGTTAGGGTTAGGGTTAGGGTTAGGGTTAGGGTTAGGGTTAGGGTTAGGGTTAGGGTTAGGGTTAGGGTTAGGGTTAGGGTTAGGGTTAGGGTTAGGGTTAGGGTTAGGGTTAGGGTTAGGGTTAGGGTTAGGGTTAGGGTTAGGGTTAGGGTTAGGGTTAGGGTTAGGGTTAGGGTTAGGGTTAGGGTTAGGGTTAGGGTTAGGGTTAGGGTTAGGGTTAGGGTTAGGGTTAGGGTTAGGGTTAGGGTTAGGGTTAGGGTTAGGGTTAGGGTTAGGGTTAGGGTTAGGGTTAGGGTTAGGGTTAGGGTTAGGGTTAGGGTTAGGGTTAGGGTTAGGGTTAGGGTTAGGGTTAGGGTTAGGGTTAGGGTTAGGGTTAGGGTTAGGGTTAGGGTTAGGGTTAGGGTTAGGGTTAGGGTTAGGGTTAGGGTTAGGGTTAGGGTTAGGGTTAGGGTTAGGGTTAGGGTTAGGGTTAGGGTTAGGGTTAGGGTTAGGGTTAGGGTTAGGGTTAGGGTTAGGGTTAGGGTTAGGGTTAGGGTTAGGGTTAGGGTTAGGGTTAGGGTTAGGGTTAGGGTTAGGGTTAGGGTTAGGGTTAGGGTTAGGGTTAGGGTTAGGGTTAGGGTTAGGGTTAGGGTTAGGGTTAGGGTTAGGGTTAGGGTTAGGGTTAGGGTTAGGGTTAGGGTTAGGGTTAGGGTTAGGGTTAGGGTTAGGGTTAGGGTTAGGGTTAGGGTTAGGGTTAGGGTTAGGGTTAGGGTTAGGGTTAGGGTTAGGGTTAGGGTTAGGGTTAGGGTTAGGGTTAGGGTTAGGGTTAGGGTTAGGGTTAGGGTTAGGGTTAGGGTTAGGGTTAGGGTTAGGGTTAGGGTTAGGGTTAGGGTTAGGGTTAGGGTTAGGGTTAGGGTTAGGGTTAGGGTTAGGGTTAGGGTTAGGGTTAGGGTTAGGGTTAGGGTTAGGGTTAGGGTTAGGGTTAGGGTTAGGGTTAGGGTTAGGGTTAGGGTTAGGGTTAGGGTTAGGGTTAGGGTTAGGGTTAGGGTTAGGGTTAGGGTTAGGGTTAGGGTTAGGGTTAGGGTTAGGGTTAGGGTTAGGGTTAGGGTTAGGGTTAGGGTTAGGGTTAGGGTTAGGGTTAGGGTTAGGGTTAGGGTTAGGGTTAGGGTTAGGGTTAGGGTTAGGGTTAGGGTTAGGGTTAGGGTTAGGGTTAGGGTTAGGGTTAGGGTTAGGGTTAGGGTTAGGGTTAGGGTTAGGGTTAGGGTTAGGGTTAGGGTTAGGGTTAGGGTTAGGGTTAGGGTTAGGGTTAGGGTTAGGGTTAGGGATAGGGTTAGGGTTAGGGTTAGGGTTAGGGTTAGGGTTAGGGTTAGGGTTAGGGTTAGGGTTAGGGTTAGGGTTAGGGTTAGGGTTAGGGTTAGGGTTAGGGTTAGGGTTAGGGTTAGGGTTAGGGTTAGGGTTAGGGTTAGGGTTAGGGTTAGGGTTAGGGTTAGGGTTAGGGTTAGGGTTAGGGTTAGGGTTAGGGTTAGGGTTAGGGTTAGGGTTAGGGTTAGGGTTAGGGTTAGGGTTAGGGTTAGGGTTAGGGTTAGGGTTAGGGTTAGGGTTAGGGTTAGGGTTAGGGTTAGGGTTAGGGTTAGGGTTAGGGTTAGGGTTAGGGTTAGGGTTAGGGTTAGGGTTAGGGTTAGGGTTAGGGTTAGGGTTAGGGTTAGGGTTAGGGTTAGGGTTAGG